>NC_143208.1:1870105-2181789 GCF_030267445.1 Bombyx mandarina
GGATAAAACATACAGCGCTCCCCCTCGCATGATCGCATGTGGTAGTCATAGATAGCCTCATGTTTTGAGACGTTAACGAACAAAAGTTGAGTTACAGCGATAGCTAAGATTCCTAATACATGCTTCCTAATAATTTCTAATGGGGCACTAAATTGCGAGGGTACAGGCACAAACAAGCTACACCTCGACGCTAATTCTCTTTGTAGCTACTGTCAAGAGGTGATGTCTTAGATAGCAAAGGATACTACTCGGAAAGGTAATTCTCTACTCCGATAAGTTTAAGAATGTGTCCAAGGAAGGCATTTTTTTCCTACCTATTCTAGTAACTTCGAAGAGTTATTCTAGATTTACTGAACTAGTAGGTGAGCTCGCGGGACTCAAACCTGACGTTGTTGCTCACATGAACCCTAGCACTGAGTTTAACCCACTGAGAAGATCCGTCACGAAACTCAGTGGGTTAAACTCAGTGTCTGTGGGTTAATTTACCTGCAGAGTCCTTCGTCGCAAAGATTCGACGAGAACGATGACCGGTGCTTGGGGTACCTAAAAGCACCGTTAGTGGATCGGAAGGATCCGAAATGTGGTGTTTTGGGCGACGTCGACTGTTTACCATTTGAACCGCAGGACCGGGAAGGCAGTCTATACACCTCTCGGCCTCTACACACATTTAATTCTTTGGGAGACTAGTTTTATAGACCCACATCCCGCGCCGCTGCGATATCAATAATAAAACATTTGATATATCATGACAAGTCTTTCCCTTAATTATGACCAAGATATTATATTTTCTATATGTTTGCCGCACCGTTTCTTTATTTATTTTTTGTACTTACGAACCTAGCATTCTTACGAGTCATATAGATATAATTTTCATTATCTAGATAATTGACAAACTTTTATGTTGTGAATAATTATATTATAGTATATTAGGTATTAAGATGGTGGTACGGCGTGTTGAGATCCCGCACGGGTAGCGAGATATATCACTACCCTGTAGTGTTTAAAGAATGAGACCAGTGTAATACTATAATTGAGCCGCATACCTGCTTCATGATAGGTAGCTTTGTTGTACTTTGTTTAGCACTTAATACCTGTAGACCCGTAAACTAGTTCACTCGTAGCAGAATAAGCAGACAAAATTAAAAAATTAAAAACTTTTAACCTAACAATTCAATTATTTTCATAAATAAATAAGACTGAAGACGATTTGAATTGAAAATGATTACAGCTAAGCAAGACGAGGGAATGGGACCGCCACGCGAGAGATCCTATTATAGTTCGATTTCCGGAGTACTCTGACCAGGAAATCTACGATCAAGGACTTGTTATTACAACTTCGTAATAAAATACAATGTTTAAGCCGTGGTTTGCCACCTTGCTTATTTTTTCTGTAAGAATGTCTCGGCAGATATAATAAAATGTTATGACGGTACCTTAAAACTCCACTCTCTTTATTGTTTACTGACAAAGTAACCACACATTCAGGTGATCGACGTTTTTCTACAAGCCTGAATATTTATATTTCAATTTGATGTGTAAACTTATTAGTTTTATTAACATTAGATGTTTTCAAAGTGAATAGATACCACAGCATGTTTACGGCGCCATAAGCCTCGAGACGAAAATTTTCGTTTTTAATTGCCATTGCAGGCCGACGAGCATACGACGAGGATCTTCTCAGTGGCTTGCAATTCCGACCCTGTGCTATATTCAGTTAAGCACTGCCAGCTCCGTGACCCTACCCGCGAAGCTGAAGTAACCCACAGCGGCTACCAACAATTGGGTAGAAAAAATATGTAATTTTTCCTACCCAACTTTCTCTTCTTTTCCTTCAAAATTTCATCATAAACACTGGTGTGGGGATTCGTGAATCTGCAAGCCTTGTTTTAATAAAGTCTTATGGTCCGAAAAAAGAGATATCTGTTATTTCATTGTAAGTGAGAGTTCAATCTAATATTTCAATTTTTTTATTGCATAGATGATCGTCCTCCCCGCTCATGGGACGAGAGTCGGCGATAGCTGTTTAATAGCCGTAGACTCCTGTAAGTATTGGCTTAATGTGGGCAGTAAGCTCATATAGAATATAGCTCTGACTGACTCAATGGTGCAGTAGTTAACCCCTCTGACTGTTGCGCCAAGGGTCGTAGGTTTGATTCCCACATTGGATAAGCATTCGTGTGATGAAGAGGTTTGTTTGCTTTTTGTCTGTGAGTCTATTATCTATATATGTATATTTAAATGTATATGTTTGTCAGTCTCTAATAGAATGCTTGATTTTTTCAGAGTTATTTATTTATTATTTACTTAATAAGTTAATATAAAATGGTTTCAACACATTTTAACACAAACAACTTCCATTACTCAGAAATATAGCATAAGAGGGTCTTCAATTACCTACAGTTTAATATTTCACTCCAGAAGATATGTAGGTTTTGCTTATATCATTTCCTGACACAAATGCAAAATATGTATTAATAATTCTAAATGGTGATAAAGAAAGTATCTTATATCATATGACGCAATTTTATAACTAATATCGCACATTCAGGACTGGACAATGTTACAAAGTTTCAGATTATAATTTGCTGTCAATATTTTTTTTTACGTTTAAAGCATATAGGTTCCTTTTACACGGTTACTAAAATATTAATTTAAGGATTATTCAATATTTTTCTAATAGAAATTCAATAATAATTAAGTAAATACTCAAGGACAAATGACACATAGTCACCAAATTAGTGTTGCTGCACTATGATAATCAGACTAATATACTTTTGATTTATATAATACAGCTAGTCACATGAATGTACACCTGATGAGAAACGCAACATACTGTGCCACCTAGGTAGTTGTGATCATAATAATTTGAATAATCTAGAAAGGAAAATACATTTTTAATTTTAGAATTCAATTAAATTTTAATCAAAAGTTAATCTTACAAAATAGTAACTTTAGGAGCAATAAACATAAAATTCAGTTGATTTTTGTTAATTGGCCATATTAATTATCTACACAATCTTATATTGTACAGTGTTTTTTTTTATATTTTGCCTCCAAACATGAGTTGCAATGCAAATTATAAATTTTACAAGATTCATTTTTCTTACATGATGTTATTCCTTCGCCATGGTAGTAATTTGTGAAAATTTCTTAAGTAATATATTTTAGTAGAAGAAGTGGTATGGGATTCTGCATGTGAGATTTTAACACTGGCATATTGCTCAATATAAATGCACTGTGCATGCCAAAACTTTGGACCACAACGACTTAAAAAAACCTACATTTACATTTACTTTATAAATTCTAACTATTGATATGTAGTATATGCTCATTGTTATTTTGGTTCACCTGAAAATAAAAAATTTACAATTTTTTCTGACTTGACTACAATTTATCTAGTTTTCTAGTTGAGTGGAAATCGGAGAGGAAATAATTAAGTATTGTAAAAATTAAATGGCTAAACTTGAAAGCTATGCAAATCGATAAGAAGGAGAATACTGGATCGACAAACTTGACATAAGCTACTAACTAAATAACAATAGACTTTTGGTGGAGTACAGCTTGGGCAACAATTATACTTGAATAAATCCATCTCAGCTCATAGTTCAGGAAATTTATTAAACAATAAATATTGATATTAGGATTGTTAAATAAATTATCAGTCGATAGTGAGCATAGTTGTAGACAGTAAATTGAAACATATTTAGAGGCAATTCTGATAACAGATAACCAAGGCATGCCTGCATTTTATAACAAAAAAACATGATTACTTTCATACTAGTGGCCTAGTTTGTTACTTTTGCTTAAATTTTCTGCTTAAATGCGAGTTATTCTGTAACTGGGGTAGATTTTAAAGAAATACATATTTGTAATTTTAAACATGATTTAGTTTTAAACTCCATGCATTGCAGCCTACCCAGTGAATAGTAGTAGCCACTTTGGTAGTAATAAGATTATAAAAATATCACTACTGTACTAGATAAATATACACTGTAACATTTATTACTGGTTTAGAATAGATAAAACCTCTATAGAACAGACTCAGAAGAGTGTATTCCCAAAACGTTTTCACCTTACAATATATATAAGCAAAATAAATATGCATTGCAAAAAAAACTCACCTATTTATTTTTAAACATATTAGCAAACAATTGATTTTTAGATACAATACAATATTAAAAGGCAAACTGAAGAATCAACTACAAACAAGCTGTTATAACAAAGAGATATGTTTCGATGTATCTTCTGAGATAATCTGAATGATTTCAGTCTCTGTTAACGGTTCCATAGTTTTGTAATGCAAATACACTGGATAACTCATTCAAGTGTTTTGTATATTTCTATATTTAGGTGCGTCAGCCTTCAGGGGTTAATCTGGTATAAATTTTAAGATTTATTGAACTCAAAATTTGACTAATATGAATTGAATGGCATTATAGTTTTATTCAATGTTTTCATTTTAGACCTTTTATTTTTCATTAGACAGATGAAACACACACTTAAGGGAACTCCCACCTGATTTGGTTGTAGGTGGTTACTGAAATCAATAGTCTAGGCAGTGTTGATATCGCCACCTACATAAAACCATAAGGCTACCATAAAACCCCTTATTTAATTAATGTAATATAAAATTGCAATTTGATAGTAAAATAAAATTTACAGAATAAAAATAAAATAACAAAAAATCTTAAAAGGAAACCTAACTTTAACTATAAAAATGAGTACCCATAAATTAATGAATGTTGTTATAAGTGTTATCAATGTTCATATTTTAAAAATATTATCCTAGATCACCTGTTGTTTACATAATAAAATGGTTTTTTTTTAATTTGATGATGTTATGTTTTGGTTAATATAAAATTTACATTATAGTAGATTTCAGTGCTAACTCTACCAAATTATTAAGTGAGGATGAGTACTAAACAAATAAAGTGCAGTATGTATGTAGCTATTTCAGTTTAATTTAAAGTTTACATTAGTTAAACAAGAAGTGACAGCAGAAACTTAGAGATTATCCGATTAGTTTGAATTCAACACACATCCTTTTGCCCTGGAATAGTTACCTCCAGTGCTTTATGGATCTGTGGTAACAAAAAGAAGCAAGGAGTCAGAGTGATACGGTTTTGAAAGCTATAAAAAAGTAGATCAGGGATAAAGATATCGCTAGGCGTAAAAGGATCGCATTGCATCCAAAATACTAAATACATTTCGTAACACCTGCACAAATAATAAAGAAAAAAAACATAGCTACGGATGAGAACTCCCGAGTGGTATGTCATCAATCAATAACAATACAACAGTTCGCATATAAGCGTCAAATTAACTTCGAAACTCAAAACTTACCCATAATGCGTCCCGTAATTTTATTTCACTTCTGCAGAACTATTTTCCATGAGAAATTATTGATAAAAATCTAAAATAAAACAATCAACCCACGCTAACAAAATACGCACCGCGACCCACGCCGATGAGGGTTGCCAGATCTGAATAAAATCAATTTTCTTCGATTTTAAGCCATTAACAACTCGTAAGTTTTCAGTTTCGTGATGCTGTCGAGTAATTTTCCAATCTTCTTAGAGCTACTTAAATACGACTAATAAGTATTGCCCCAAACACAAATTGCTTGACAAATTGTTATTGATTGTGATTTTAATACATGAGCGAAAATGTCAAAATCAATCGCAAAACTTAAATAGCGGTAGCTTCAATGTTAGCTACAACGTGGTTTGGAATCACGAATCGCTTTGTAAGTAAATAGAGCACGCTACTTGATTTTAAACATGAAGAATGAATTTTAAGAAAGTCGTAAATAATTTTAATTTCTTTAATGTAATATTAATATATAATTCATTTACGACATTCACATTAACATGAAAAATTAATGGATACATAAGAGAAAAAATGAATTCCTCTTAAAAGAAAATACTTATTAACTATCCTATATTTTCTTAGAATTTGGGTTTCACTTTAAGTGGGCCCTTAGTTTCTTACGAATTTTAAAGATCTTGTCAATTGGAAAAGCTTTAATATTTTGAAAATCAAGCATGTTTTGAAAAAGAGCATAATAAGGTGAAGAAGTTCTGGCATGAAAACTGAAATCTCAGTTTCGTCCTTCTAGAATTCCAAAAACATTAACAACTGATTAAAAAAATTAAGCTCAAGGTGTGTCTAGAAAGGATTATCTAGGGCCGAAAATTTAAAACTGTCTCAGTAAGTTTTCAGTTTATACATGTAGCAGTTGTACGAATCGTTATCGTGAATCGACCTATGAAGAACTATGTTCATTTGAGGATAAAAAAAATTGTTTACAGACGCTGACCATGTTGAAGATTCAAAATATACGTTCATATTATTATGTTCAATTAAAACAAATAGTAGGGAAAATTCGGAGCTTTGTCGTATTGCCAGTATAAACACGTTCTGTTTTACGGTATAATTGTTTAAAATGACAAAGAATGAGTTCCTTTTTATTTGTTATAATTGTGAAATAGATTTGTGCACGGAACGGCAGTGACGTCATGAGACCACAGTCCGTCAACTTTCTTAGCGGCCAATGCCAACACTGGCAATATCTGCGAAAATGAGTAAGCGCTCTACAAAAGAAGCAATCAGCGATAAATTTTTTTAAGGGATTTTATGTCCAGGTAACTAAGACCTTTAAATCATGTCTTATATTTTAATTTATATTCATATTTTTATGAAAAATGATATTATGGAGTGAAATGAAATGAAGATGATTAATTTGAGACATTAATCAACTGGGATGAATTTTATTTCAGTCCATATTATCATTTTTCACAAAAAAAGAATATACATTATAAGACATAACTTAAAAGTCTTAGTTACCTGGTCATAAAATCACTTTGAAAAAAAGCGACTGTCGCGACATTTTGGATTTTTTTTAAACTTAAGATTTACAAACTACCGCGATTGATTGATTCTTTCCGCGACATTTAGGCTGTTGTACTTTTCTAAAACATGGTAGGGAAAGGAAGTGTAAAATGCTCAAAATGCGGCATTACATCAAAAGAATATTTTCCTTAACCTTCCATAGGTTTCCTCTTCCGTCCAAGCATCGGTCTCTGAGGTAAGTAGATCAAACATTAATATTTGGATTAATTTTAGATAAACGTCCTCCTGATTTTACAAGTTCTCACTTTTTGCACAATTCCGACTTGAATTATGCAAAAAGTGTACTTACTTAATATTATTTTGAAGATTGCTTAGAACTTTGTTTTTTAATTTAAAGTAGAACAGCTTCATACTTTATACCTGTGTACAATGAAAGCATTATTTTTTTAGGGCTAAATTTTGTTTTCTGATGGTGATTGGACATCCAATGAATTGTTAGAAAAGTTGAACGCACAGCATAGGATGCTATGTGGCAATCATTTTGATGATTCTTCATTTACCAGCAGCAACAGGAAAAGACTTCCATCTGAAGCTCAAAGTATACTTTCCCAATTAAGAGACGAACAGTGTAGTCCATCTAAAGCAAGTCATGACATCCAAGTGAGTATTTACATAGTTTACTTTATAATCATAAAAATATTACTCAAAAAATTATAAAACAGTTACGGGCATTAAACTTCTTATCTCGTGATAATATTCCATAACAAATCAAAAAAATATTGATTTGTATCCTTTTCATATTGAAGAAAGTCTTCTCCCAAGTAAAACAAATTCACTTATCCTATATAGAATAGGTAGATATGTTAGGATACACTTGGGGGATGTAGATAATTAATTTATTCTGATGTAGTTATATCACATTGGTTATCTTGACATAGTACTTGAATTTCAAATTGTGAAAAAGAAATAAACATCACTTTTAAGAAAATATTTTTTTCCAAAATAATAATAATAACATGTAAACCTACATAGAATACATAGATCGAAAGTATTAAAGTTACCAAAAAATTTACTTTAAAGGAATTAATTTTCTAAATGTTTTATTTAAATTTGAAATTTGTGATTTAATTATTTTTGTATATTTTCCAGGAACCATCAATAAGCAAAGGTATTTTGAAGGACTTGGATGTGAAAAAGTTCACTGAACTTACACCTAAAAAGCAAAAGCTGCATAAGAGATGCAGAAAAACCTATCTGAAATAATGAGGCTCTGAAGAAAGTTTAAAGGTGTTAAAAAATCCAAAAGATCTATATTAAGTGTACTAACATCAAATGAACCTACTAATGAATTATTAAAAAGCAAATTAAGTAGTTCATTTTATTTACTATTACAATGCCAACTGAACAACGTTCCAAGAAAATTAGCTGGATGGAGATGGACACTGGATGATAAAGTGTTAGCCTTAAGCATTTATAAGAAATGAGTCGACTATTATCAAAGCCGGCAATGTGACTTTTGGACAATTATTGGTAAATCAGAAAAACTAATTATTGACTTTGTATTCCATTGGCAGTCACAAAACTCTTCTGAACGACATCTTAGATAAATAACAGGTTAAGTATTAACCTTTATTTAATGCAGGTTTTGAACCGTATTCTTTGAAGGAGACGATTATATTCAAATCAATCTGTATTGACATATCAATAACATTTTTTTGTCCAAATGCACAGATTGCCTCCCTTGATAATAGACGACTCAAATCAAACTGTTGTTATAGATTATTAGTAGGTTATTTTGTTGATCCAATTCATATTTTATGTGAAAGTAACAAAGAGCTAGGAGATATGCCTCCTCAGTGTTCTGGTGAAATGCAAGCATGTGCTTATCTTTGCGGATTTATTGTAAAAAAGATGGCACTCAATTGTACTCTTTGTAAAAGTATTATGCTAGCAGACCAGAACACTTAGGTATGTCATTTGTTTACATTGTTCAAAGAATATGACGATGTTAAATGTAGTTTAAATTACATTCAGTACAGTTTTTGTAAAATGGTTGAAAAGGCTGCAAATTTGGTAAACAATTATCTAAAAGATCACAGTCACACAGAAAAAATTAAAATGAATTTATATACTTTATTAACTGAAAATTTGGACAAAGATTGACTAAAGGTATGTGAAGAACATTACGCAGTCAATATTGAAACAATTATAAAAAGTACAATTGCTATATGTTTAAAAAGATTTTGTAAAATAAAAAATGATGAATTTATGGAAGAAGCGTCCAAAAATCATGGAAGAGAAAAATAAATATATTGAAAAACGTTTAATATTAAGTGATGATGTATGTAAAGTGTAAATCGATTAAATATTCAACCATTTCATTAAATTATAAAAAATGCATTAATTTTATTGCAATTAACTTATATTGCAACTTAACTATTAATTGCAGTCCTAGTGGTAAAACAATTGCAGTTATCTCAGATTGATGTCAGATTATTTACAAAACATTTATGCTCAACACATTTGTAAATTTAAAACAATACTTTATTGTCAGATAATACCTTTTCTAATTCTACAAGAAACTAAAATTAGTATGTTTCGAGTTTAGGAGTCATTAATCATCAATAAATGATAGATTTTCATGTTTATAAGTCATATAACACCCGTGTTCAGTTACTATGTAACTTCATCTAATTAGTTACTTTTCAATGACGTCCCTTTCAAGGATATTTTATATGAAAAGTTTCTCTACGTTTAAATATACTGAATTATTATAAAATAAGTAAAAAAGTCATCAAGTATGTAATTTATATATATTTATTGTTAATAAATAACGACACCATAATTTTACCACACTAAATCTTTTATATGAAACAGTCAATTACACTGTGGTAAGCCTTTTACAAATAACGTAGATTTTCTCATTAATTTATTACAGTAAAAAACTTAATTCTAATTTTAAATCTAAAATCTAATCTAAATGTAAACTTTATATCCTTTAAAATTATTCTGCCGCCACGCGCAGTGCTGTATATAATATAAATACTTTAATTGTTAATAAGAATATACATTAAGACTTTTTGTTTTTAATTATGGTAGCTTAATAAAATTGTTACCCATGTACAATCCTTGTTTTATTTCTCTACATGAAATTATTCCTTAATTAAATTCTCTACTTGCATACCATTTTAAATTCTCGCGCCATACGTTAGTACCGATGGCATTAACTGGAGCGTTGGTGTAGGCATTTTTTTACTATGAAGCTGTTGTTCTTCTTCGCTAGAAGTAATAGTGTTCTGTGCATGAGACTGTCATTTAATCGTGTAAATAAAAGAAAACTTGCATTTAAAAATTATCCCGCGGCGATAAACGTCGCGTTGATCAGTGATTTCGTTGCTTATTGAATAATCAGGTAAAGTCGTAGAATTTCGTTAGAATTATTTGTTATTAGAGACAGCGTTTTATAAATTTTTATCTTAAAACAAATTAAAGCCACACTTTTTTTTTCCATGTGAAATATTTTTATGATATTAAATCAAAACGCGACACCGCTAGCATTGATTCTTGATTAAACATAGGTAGTCCTTTGTGTGGTATATTGTTTTTTTTTACATTCCTTCTGACCTTCGGACACAGGAAGGTCAGAGCGAACTTTATATACCTTTGTAATTCTAAGACGCGGACCGTGGTCAGGCAGCGGCGATGTGATCACTGAGTGCATCGTACGTGTTTATTATTGTCCTACTCTTGTTTGCTTACGAGATTCATAACATACCATGATGAATGTGCTATCACAGTTTGCTCCATACTATTTTTACTTTAATGGAAATACACACATACCAAGTGTACACAC
This sequence comes from Bombyx mandarina, assembly GCF_030267445.1. Classification (NCBI taxonomy): domain Eukaryota; kingdom Metazoa; phylum Arthropoda; class Insecta; order Lepidoptera; family Bombycidae; genus Bombyx; species Bombyx mandarina. The sequence goes on from NC_143208.1 coordinate 1,880,811, forward strand.
TTCAATATTAATCTGGCGCTTGTGCCTATAACAGTAATTTTATAATTAGTAGTCCTGTGTGAATTTGTATTGTTATAAATAAATCTTATTTGACTATATCTGTCCTTTGTTCCCACTACTGAGTTGTCTGCCCTTTGTTTGTGTCCAAATAATATGATAATGCATCTGTACACTATGATTGTCCTTATTACAAACAAAAAATTACATTATGGACCAACTATTAATATATAATTATGAAAACTAAATATAGTATTTCCCATTAGGAAGAAGTTTTACATAAATTGCTATATCAATTATTGAGTTTCTCTTAATTGCTACCTACTAAATATAATTCTGTTAAGTCAATAATTGATGGTTCTTATTTCTTGCCAATTTGTGTACAGCTTAGTATCTTATGAATTACATGTATTTAAAACCTAATGATTCTTTTTATAACTAATACTAAAATTGTGTTATATAAACTTTAATATTCATATACTAATTTATCATACTAAAGTTCTTCTAATAATTATTTTTATAAATAATCTGAAGTGAAGTCTGGTATAACATTTGAAGCACTAAGTAATGTAAGATTAAAGTCATTGTGGCCCAAAAGATAACACCACATGTTACATTCCTATTGAGTCACGTGACTATGCTGAAGTTAAAAACCTGCGAGCGGTACCCATTTTTGTATGAAATAACATGAATGACTTTCATGGTGAAGAAATAACACTGTGAATTATATATAGTATGTACCTCGAAAAATTTGAATTTGTGTATTTACTGATGATAGGCATCTTGTGACAGGTAAGTATGACCACTTTGCCTATTTCTGCTGCAGTAATGTGCTCTGGTTTGAAGGGTGGTGCAGCCATTTTACTCTAAAACTGACACTTTAGAACTCATGTGGTCAAGGTGGATGATGATATTTTCACTGTTGATGTCTATAGGCCCCCGGTAATCTCTTAACACCAGGTGAGCTGGGAGGTTTTTCACATGCCTTCCCTTTAAAAAATAAATCTACAAACAAACCCTAAATGTTTAATTAGAACTGATACTTGCAAGGTGAAATTGGTTAAAATTATATTTGTCTTTATTACATTGAGACCTGAATAGGCCAGAATCTGTACAATTATTTTCATTTTGAGCAATTTGCGGATGATTGCTCAATGATTCAGTGTACAGAGGTAACTTGCATGCCTTTTAATTCTTAGGGTTCCCTGCCACGTGTTTCCTATGAATTATTTCTTTTGATTCAGAGTAGATGCAGATGATTTCCATTATTTAGTAGTGTCCTGTATTAGCTACTTATAGATTATAGTCATCTGTGTTTACGGAAACATGAGGGTAAAAAGATATAAAATATAATGGTCTGAAAGCCACACCTGGTGCATTTAAATATCTATTATATAGTTGCAGGCTATGTATGTAGCAGGATAATCCAGAATTGAATCAATTCATTATATTATATACCTGTAAAATCTCCCCATCAGTATTTAGAAACAAATTAAATGCAGTGTGGCAATTATGTGTTCTGTTTCGAAAGCTAGGATAGCAATTAGCCAATACAACTGCCACTTAACCTCATGTCTCTGGGTGGATAGGCTTAAACGTAGCATGTTGCCCATATCTACAGGTAATTCTATTAAGGAAGTGCTCTGGTAATTTTTATGACGATCCCAGTGTTATTCTCTTCTGTACATTTTATGTTTCCTAAATAGGTTCTTAAAATAAATAGATACACATATTCGATTTCTCTAAATTAAAACTTAAGATCATATTGTTAAACTAGGTATGTTTATATTATGAGTAATTGATTTGGTTTTAACAAGAAATCCATTCGAATCTCATCATAATTTTGTTATTTAAAAACAAAAAAACTATTAATTTATAAAGAATGACTTTCATAGGACATTTACAGAAATTTACATGGGTAAAATTATAATCGGATTTTTTGTTCCCAGTCACTTGAAACGGAATCATCGAGAAATAGCCGCAAGATGAGCAAATTGTGCAAACAAGTGTCGATCGAGTCCCCCGGACCGACCATAAAGGAATGTGTCTTTAGCTTTGACGTGCCAGTACCAGACGTGCCCCTCTACGGAGCTAGGATTAGAGTTGTGTACGCTGGAGCGTGTTACCGGGCTAACAGAACAAGATCGACTTCAGTGTGCAGTACTTCTTCTGTGTCTTCCATAGGCAGCTTTACTGGGGAGATGGATGGTTACGCTCATACCACGATTCCCGCCCATATCGGAATAAGAGACGGTGCGTTATTCCCTGGCTATGAAGTTGCGGGCATTATTGACGCCATAGGAAAGGCTGCCGAACGTACTGATGAACTCAAGGAAGGAGCAAGAATCGTTCTGTACCCTTACGAAGGGGTACCGCATGGTTATGCCGAATATATAGTGGTGCCGGACTTCAAATGTTTGGTGCCGATACCGGATCAATTGCCATTAAGCATAGCCGCTATGCTACCGACTGGCGCTTTGTTGGCCATGAATACAGTAGTATCGGCCAGTGAATGTTTAAAAGTGGCTTTAGAAGGACCTGCAAAGAAGGACAAAACGACTGTCCTAATTGTAGGAACTGGAGGCTTAGCCTTGTGGGCTCTACGCCTTGCCACGTACTATTTCAAGCGCGAAGAGTACAATGATCGCATTAGTATAGCTGTAGCTACGCTTAAGGATGAAGGATTTTTATTGGCGAAGGAGTGTGAAGAGTGAGTTAAGATTTTTATTATCTTAATACATAATCATACATGAGACATATTTTAAATACTATTTAATATATAACCTAACTAAGCAAAATGCTATATATATTTGTGAATGTTGCCAAAAGTTGAAGACCAAAATGTACACAGATCACCCCATTTTTAACTACGTTGTTAGCGCTTACGTGATTTAAGATTCAAACCCACGTCTCACGAATTGGCAGTTACTCAACATTTCTCGGTTACATTCATGCTTTTAATAATCATTCCCTACCTATTGTCTTTTAAAATGTTAGGAGCTTTTTCTCATATTAATTTCCGTGAATGAAATTTTTATTCAAATGCTTTACGTCAGTTTGGAATAACTAAAAATAATTTAGGGTTTATAAACTTTCACGCGTATCGTCACTGACGAGTATGATGATTATTTTCGCTTTATTTTTACCTGTATTAACAGCGATGTTATTAGTCATTGATATGCCTCAAATTATACGGGGTTGCGACATCCTTAAACTAAGTAATTCTACTGAAAACTCTTCGTCGTCTATCACTTCCTCTATTGCTGTTATGCACATATCTTGACCACCAGTAAGGCGTGTTCTCAATCTTCACGACCTGGTATGCTCAGCTTTGAACGTCGTCATATCTATTAATCTAATGCAAGTAACGTCGATCTTATGCGGCCATTTTAAGGTGGTCAGCATCTATATTATGATATCTATGGTCTTCGGTAGCAGCACGGTCAAGGAGGCCGAGAGGTTTTCCTTTAAGAGATTTAAAAAAAAAATTACCTTTTTTTATAGGGTCAACGTCGTGCAATGGAACGAAGATTTGTATGAGAAACAGTTGATAGAACGTACTACAGACGCGTGCGGTGGACCGGTCGACGTGGTACTCAACTTTGGCACCACTTCTCGATCTTTGCACCGTTCACTGCAGTGCTTGGCCCCTGTGAGTTATATATATATATATTTATTTTTTTATTGCTTAATTTGGTGGACGAGCTCACGCACCTGGTGTTAAGTGGTTACCGGAGCCCATAGACACCTACGACGTAAATGCCGCCACCCACCTTGAGACTTAACTTCTAAGGTCTCAGTTTTTACAGTACAACGGCTGCCCCACTCTTCAAACCGAAACGCATTACTGCTTCACGGCAGAAATAGGCAGGGTGTTGGTATCTACCCGGGCGGACTCACACGATGTCCTACCATCAGTAAATTGGATGCTCTACCTTATTACATTAGATTCTACTAGCGCTGGCTTGAAATTTAAAATTGACTGTTTAGATATTTTCCCTCATATTATCGAATTTTAAACCACGTTATTTGGTTTTGACACAATTAGCAGAAAAAAAAGACTTTTTCTTTTGAGTGTTCGTCAATTAATTGAGCATTTTATTTGTAGGAAGGTGTGGTCCTCGTGACCGAAGATGTAGGCGAGAGACTCCTGTCCAAGTTCGCGAAGAAGGCTGAAGATCTCAGCGTCAGTGTTGTGGTTGTGCCTAACGGGACTATCGAACAGCTGAAAGAACTGGTGTCACTAGTCGCACGCGGGGATGTGAGTAATCGACTGCGAACTATTGTATATATTGTCGACGTCGCCCCAAACACGTCATTGCGGATCCTCCCGATCCACTAACTGTGCTTCTAGGTACCTCAAGCACCGGCCACCGTTCTCGTCGAACCCGTCGCTTGCGACAAAGCACTCGACGAGTAAATTAACCCACAGACACAGCCCACTGAGTTTCTCGCCGGATCTTCTCAGTGGGTCGCGTTTCCGATCCGGTGGTAGATTCTGCGAAGCACGGCTCTTGCTAGGGTTCGTGTTAGCAACAACGTCAGATTTGAGCCCCGTGAGTTCACCTACTAATTAAGGTTCCGCTGAAATAGCCTCGCAAGGCTATTTATTAGCTTAGGTAGAAAAAAAAAAAGAATGCTTGTTACTCTTTCACGCAAAAACTACTGAATGGATTTTGATGAAACTTTACAATAATATAGCTTACACATAAGCTATCGTTTATAAAGGTATAGTGTGAATTACTCAAAATATAACGATAAGTGTCAACTAAGAAGGAAAAAATCTGCTATCTATAAGCTATTTTGGCGTCCGCCGCAAAAATCATTGTAATTACGCGTATGTATATCATGTAAAATGGAATTTTTTATCTTAAATAGTCCTAGAAAAAAAGCCCTTGATAGCATCTTTTATTTGTAAGCCGTTATCGCCAAAATAGGGAATGATGATTAAAAGAAGAGGAAAGATTAGATTTTTTGTTTCGTTACGTTCTTTTTTGATTGTGTTTGTTACTGTCAGGATCAGATCGGTACAAAAAAATTGTATAACATTAATAATAAATTACAGTTCCCAAACAGAAGCGAGGGCTGGTCGCTATTTATAAATAAGACCAATAAAAGGTTATTAGCGACAGGCTAATCTAGTGACTTAGCGGCGATGAAAACACCTGATCTTAATCGGTTCCTAACGGTGACGGATGGTCTTGTTCAATTCTGTGTCAATAGGTTTCGGTAGCCACTTAATATCAGACCGACCGTGAGTACATTCAACCATTTACGCAGTAAAAAAACAAAAAGAAAACATCGGCTATCGATTGAAACTAAAGTAGAGTAGTAGAACACATGATTGCTTTGTGATAGTATTTGAGCCGCTTAAAGGATGGCGCGCATACAATATTTCATGTTTCAAATGGGAAATATAATATACCTAGCTGTACCCGTCCGCTTCGCTAGGCATTTAAAATTAACATTATTATTTCTCACCCCCACAAGGATTCTCATCATTAACGCCCCCGCAACTGGTGTAGGGAGTCTAACACTCAAATAAATATTAGCCTATCTATTAAGTACATGTATTTTCTACATGGATACCAAGTTTCAAGTCAATCGGAGGCATGGTTCAGTAGTTATAACGGAACATCCGTAAAAACCACTGTAGATTTATATATTAGTACAGATATACTAGTATTTTTTTTTTCAAAATCTTACGTAATTAGTCCGTGTATTTTCTATATTTTTGCCGTGACTGGTTAGCCATTAAAGCTCGCCAATGTGTTTGATTAATAGAAATCGTGTCTTATACGTGATTCCGCATTTATTGAAGATTATTTTCCTACGTGGCGACAATCGCTGAATGAGTGACGTCACGGATCTGGCATCCCACCGCGCTGCCAGGGAGGCGCGACACTAAAAAACGTTTTAAATATAAACATGCGTAATATAGGTCATGAATTCTGTTTTTTAGCTGTTTATCTGTTATTCTTTGTGATTTAGCTGTAGGGCTACTGCACATCTCTTTTCATCAAATATTTTATTATATTTAGCGTCGGCGTAATTTATAATTTGTACGTATAAAAAGTTATGTATTTGACAGAGATTTTTTTCCACTCTGGCTAAAAGTCTGGTTCTAGTTGAAAAGTAATAATAAAACCTGCTCTGTTTTTTTATGTAGACTAAAATAGAGATGCCCTATTTTTGAAGGCAAAACTTATTCAGAAATTTTGTAATTCGAAACTTGATTTAACATCAGAAATGACACTAAAAAAACAACACTAAAATTAGACAAATACAAACATCTGGGATTTCAGTTACGAGAGAATGCCGTAGAATTTTCTGAACGATTCACCTCGACCCAGAAATTAAACACAATAAAATGAGTAAAAATAGACATACATATAGGATACAGGCTAGGAACGACATAGATTACTTCTGAAGTTTTCACTTTTGAGCCATTTAAACTTGTTTTATAATCCAATGTGGTTTTAACCGACTCAGAAGATGATAGTAGCAACCCTATTGCTTTGTGATTAGTGTTCGGGGTCATTGAACAACTGAAGATTAGGGAATTTTTATCGCAGAATGTTTTGAGCAGGTGGCGCTCACGTGATTTATTTACTATTATTAACAAAACAAAAAAAAAATACCTTTTTAAATTTTAAAATACTTATAACCAAAAATTTACTAAATAGTATTTTTTTAATCCTTTCTCATATACATACGTATGTGGCATTTAAAATTATAGATACAAAAAAAAAAAAATGTTTTGTCATATTAAAAGCGATGCCATGCTAGTTATAATTCAATTTAAATTTGTATTTTCCTGACTGCCGAAGGAGGCAATTTTTTTTTTTTTTATCCTACCTATGCTGATAGCCTTGAGAGGCTATTTCAGCTTCGCCCTAACGTTTGTAGGTGAGCTCGCGGGGCTCAACCGGAGAGTTGCTAACACTGACCCTAGCAAGAGCAGTGCTTCGCAGAATCTACCACCGGATCGGAAACGCGACCCACTGAGAAGATCCGGCGAGAAACTCAGTGGGCTGTGTCTATGGGTTAGTTCGCTCGTCGAGCCCTTCGTCGCAAGCGACAGGTTCGACGAGAACGATGACTGGTGCTTGAGGTACCGAAAAGCACCGTTAGTGGATCGGGAGGAGCCGAAAAGACGTGTTTTTGGCAACGTCGACTGCTTTCCATTCTGTCCGCAGGATCGGGAATGGACGCGGCGCATTGAAGCAATTATCTCGAATTCTGTTATCAAGTGCCTGGATAGGCTAACTTTGCCTTCTTTTGTTTATTAATGCATGCTTTTAGTATTTTAGGTGTCTTAGAAATAGATTAATCCTTATTGTCTCCGGCTTTGTCTTTCCAAGGGTCTATTAGATATTCCGGCGCCTTAATAAGAAGATCTAAGAGATAAATCGACATAATGGGTGTACCTCAGGGTTCCATTTTGGGTCCTTTTTTATTTCTAATATATATAAACGATTTACCTAGTTTTATTGAGTCCCGACACGAGGTCGTATCATTCGCAGATAATACATCTTTATTATTTAAAATTAAACGACAATTACAAGTCTATGACGAAGTGAATGATGCGATTTCGTGTGTGGTTCATTGGTTCCGTATCAATAACCTATTATTTATTGAATAGTAAGAAAACTAAATGTATTAAATTTACTTTAAAATGTATTAAACCATCTTTAAATGTGAAACAAGTGGATAGTGATGTAATTGTTTCTGAGGATACATTGGAGCTTGTTGAGTCAACCGTATTTCTTGGTATAACAGTGGACTCCAAACTGCAGTGGGGACCTCATATTCATAAATTGGCGAGTAAGCTCAGCTCTGCAGCATATGCAGTAAAAAAAATTAGAATGTTAACAAACGCGGACACGGCTCGTTTAGTTTACTTTAGTTACTTCCACAGTGTCATGTCCTATGGCATTTTGCTATGGGGCAATGCGGCCGATGTAGAAATGATATTTATTCTGCAGAAAAGAGCTATACGTGCTATTTATAACATGCACTCAAGGGAATCCCTGAGGGAGAAATTTAAAGAAATTAAAGTTCTCACTATGCCATACCAGTACATTTTTGAAAATTTGATGTATGTTCGTAAACATATTGAGGAGTTTCCTAAAAAGTCGGAAATACATAATAGAAATACTAGGAACAAACCCAAGCTTGTTGTGCCGATGAGTAGGTTACATAAGATACGAAACTCATTCGGGTGTTTGTCTGTGCGCCTGTACAACAAAATCCCATAAGATGTTCAGAACCTACATATACATAGGTTTAAGAAAACTATTAAAGAACATCTGTGCAATAAAGCTTACTATAAAGTCAATGATTATCTAGAAGATTGCACAAAGTGGGAATGAGTTGCTCGCTCCGGGCATTTCAATATCGTAGTAATTGTTACGTTATAATACTCATTGTAAAAAATTCATATTTAAAAAAAAAAATAATCTAATATTAAAAAATAAATAAATAATAATTTCATATTTAAAAAAAAAAAAAAAGTCATGCCCGCTGAGTTTCTTGCCAATTCTTCTCAGGACGGAGGCTAGTTCTTGTAAATTGGCGGTAGTTATTTTGACGTTCAACAAGTATGTACTTTCATTTATGTTGAATAAAAAAAAAATTTTTTTTGATTTGATTTGATTTTGATTTGATAATTAGTTCAGTGCGCTACATAGGGCACCGGTGACCGACACACCAGTCAGTGTTAAATTCGGATGAATGTGTTCGAACGTTCGAACTGATATAATAGAAGCATGTTTATTGTCTTTGACAAGTTATTAGTAATGTTAGACCATAAAATATAGAATTGGAGATTTTATTTGATAATTCGTGTCACCAGATCGAACCCCCTCCGCACTCGGTGTACCCAGCTGAGGAGGCAGCAGAGGTCGTGCGAAAACTTTGTAATTCAGAAATAAAGGGACGAGCCATATTGAAGTTTCACAACGTGGAGTAAGCCGTCAACTAAATTAATATAAGTTACTACTTGTTAATGATTGTGATTGTTATTCGGTACGCGTAAAACATTGAGTATAAGACGTAGTTGGTGTATTTTGTGGGTTCCGTCGCCTAACAGGTGGTAAGCACGCTCGATGCGATATATAGAAATATGTCGTTAACATTAAACTACTGTCACCAAAAATATATTCATTATTTCTCGACTGTGTATTCTACTGTAAAGAAATGTGAATAAACATAATTAACATAGATGTTGATTAAAAATAATAATTATGAGTAATGTATGTGTTACTCGTAAAAAAATTGTTTTAAAATATTAATAGACTTTACTAAAAGAAATATTTAAAGTCAATTTTATATTGCCTTTGATTTAAAAAAAAACGTGTTTCGGAAATGAGTACTGTTTAAATGGTAGTGTTTACAAAATTACTCATGCCAATCAAAATATTGTAGTTTATGTGACTTACAATTTGATTGTATATGCATAATATATTGTCATGATGTGATGTAAAAACTTTCAACTGAAAAAAAAAAAAGTTCTACCTCAAAGTAAAATCTAAAAATAATGTATTATAATAAAAATTTATAGTTTTAATACTTTAGATTCACAAATAGTAAACGATAATTTAGATTAGAATGTTGCAGTAGAGTAATCCTGTGTTGTATAAATAAAAAAAATAAAAAAAAAAACTTTGTAAGAGCTTTGTTCGATTGTCATAATAATATCCATTTATAATAAATTGTAATTAAAATAAGTATTAAGTCCAAAAATTATTAGTAGTTGTTTCTTAGATTTTTTGCTTTTTCTTTTTTTTTCCAAAAAGAAGTTATATTTTAGAATTATTTAGTATTAGCGTATAATGATGTTAGAAAAATATTAATGAATAATAATTTTCATAAATATTCATAAGTTTTTATTCTGTTTTAAATATATAAAGCTATTAATAACAAAAAAATATAAATGAATAGTTTTATGAGTAATTTTAGATTAAATGTTTTATTTTATTCAGACATCTCATTATGCCAAAAATGTAATATAATATTGTGGATAACTGTATGTTTTTGACATCTTTGTTTGGATATATTCTCTATAACTTTTCAGTGTACCATTAACTTAACGTATATTGACCTTATCAATTGACGGAGCTCTAAATAGAGTACGTGTGCTTTGTATATTGTTACGATGATAAATGTTTGCTTAGTAATATTATTCAATGTCACGCAAAAAACTTGAATTCTATAAATTTTAAAATAATAACTGACGTATACCCCTAAAATTTAACTTTTAAAGTATTATAGTAAATGCGTATATGTTACGTGACGACATAACGACTTTGACGAAAGCCTTTTAAAAACAGTTTAATAGTCATTGATGAGTAGAAATGAATCACTGTCGGGCGTCAATAACAATCATGACGTCGAGACGTGAGAAGCTAAAAGTTTTATAAATGTGTTATTCTCTCGTTGAATTTTTATATGTTTAGCACGCTTCGCTCTCAACTATGATAATTGTCGGTGTAGCCTTCTAACGCGGTTCGTTAGAAGATAGTGGCCCACTGAGTTTCGCGCCGGATCTTCTCAGTGGCTCGCGATTCCGAGGCGGTGGTAGATACTGTGAGGCATTGCTCTTGTTAGGGCTAGTGTTAGTAAATTCTTTCAGGGGAAGCCCGTGAGTTCACCAACCCATGAGACATAATTAAAAAACACTTCAGAAAACAATATATCTCCCTGCAGGAAAAGGTCCTTGTCTATCTTTTCACATATATAGCTCTATTTTTGGCCACAAATGACCAATTTATTTACTGCTATATGCTGTCTCTTTGACCGATATCCTCGCCGAAGCACTAAATTAAAAAAGCAGAAAATTCGATACCCTATTATATTGACATGCATAATCTCTAATAAATAGTTAAATGTTGCTATAAAAAAAGCTTTCGATATGCTTAAAAACAAATATGTTTGAGAGTTAATATCTTTAAGTTTGTATTCCTTAAGAAAAAATATGTATTTACAGGCGAATAAAAGTGGCAAAGCCAAAATATAAAGCTAAGGATTGTTTAAAAGTACTTTTCTCAGCAGTAGCAGTCTTATTTGTATATTATTCCATTGGACAGCGCTATTGAGGAAGGCGTGATCTAAATCGATGGTGTATTCGTGAAATATAAGTAGCCTTTTTTGTGGCTTAAGCGAATATTCCAAAAATGAGTTGATATAATTTCGCCATCTGCCCGGAGGACATATTCATATTGTCAGTTTTGCCTTTGCCACCGTTAAATGGTACTATAGTTTATAGGTTCATAGGGAAAACATAAAGTAGGTTTGTTTAATGTATTTCTCTGCAGCAATAAAAAAACCGATTGATTTATAATATTCTTTTTTCAACGGTACAAAATTATATGCCTTAAAATAATGTCCTAAATGTTTCACACTTTTGAAAAGAGATATTTTACTTTTTAAAATAGTATTTTTTCTAAAATTAAACAAATTATTTAATCTAAGCAGCATTAATTAAGAATAAAAAAAAAACATTGAAATAATTGTTAATTTTTACATTGTAAAAGTATTGCTATTTTTTTATTGATATGACTTTTTTTATTGATATGTCCCTACACGCAGCAACGGTGTTGATTATAGTATGAATTTTGAATTTTATACTGGACGGCTCTATGTTGATCGGTGGGCAGGCCATTGGTTCTTCCAAAAGTTCAAAGTTCAAATATCTGGATTAACGCACGATGATGAAGATGTGCTTGCATTTTTGGACTTGATTGTTTGATCGAAAGGGTGGACTAGACTAGTGTATACACTGAAAAGCCCCATCAGTACGTTGACCTGTGTGTTGGCCGATGATAGCGTTAGAGCTAGACTCGTCCAACACCAGTGAAAATGGACTACGTGGAAGGTCACGGGACTCTGGTCGAGGATGTAGTTTGCGCCAACCTCGACATGACATCGCGTTTTGTTACGTGTCTGCCGTCATTAACTTACGAATATTGAAAATGTATTTACCGCCAATTAAATGTGCAAACGAAATAATTTGCAATATGTGATGATACATCGTTGCCGTATGTAGCGCCCATATCTGAACTGTACGAGTAGACTTTCATATTTAATTTTGGTGAAAACTTATACTGTCGGAGATAAGTGCCTATTTTTAAAGCGAAAAATGGAGCGTATCATTTTTTTCTAATAAATATTTTGTCAAAGAAAATTAATTTTTAAACATGAGTAATTCGTAAAAGTCACTGTCTATTTTTTTTAGAATATGCATAATATCGTGATTGTGATTTTCAATGTGTTGTGATTATTTTTTTATGAAATATATTCTTATTATGATAATAGTGTTGTATTACTCGATTATATTCTTGTATTACATCAAAGAATATAAAGTATTGACGTCATGACTTGAATTGTAACTGTTAAACGAGAAAGATAAACATTTGAATAGGTACCCATTGACTATTGTAATAGGATGTAAAGTTAATAATTCATGAGATTGCGCACAACATAGCATCAATACAGGCGACCTAGTTTTTAACTGAATTCCAATAAACGAATCTGTAATTTATTACGAGTGTGGACAAAGCCAACGCGCTCTAGATGTTCTAGCAAGGTTTTACTGGCCTTATGTAACGTTATCTTTCGACGTCGTTTTCACGGACTTGAATACCTCCGAATAACATTAAAACTTCAAACCACAAACGCATCAATGACTAATGACAATATAATAATTTTATTACTTCTCTCTAATGTTCTGACCGGTACCGACAGGATAAAAAAATGAAAATAATTGGTATTTTGTTTAGATTATAAGCTATGTTATTATTTTATTAGAAAATCAATAACAAAACACTAAAAAAGTACGCACTAATAAAAAAATTAAATGAAATTTAATAAAAGTCATTCAAGTGTTGAATAAATAAGTGGAACTAAATAAATTGTAATAATTCTGACAATTTTATTCGGTATTGAGGTATATTAATAATAATGCATGACGTCACATGTGGTTAATCGTTGTAAATCAGTATATTATCTATGGTTATATCGTCATGTGCTTGGCGTGGTACGAGTACATGTTACGGTGCGCTTTCGGTGTTCATTTCAAATTCATTTCTCTTAGTTTAATTGTGGTTAACGGAGCCACCGCTACCCTTCGGACATGGAGTCTGTAGTAAAGTAAGTATCGATTGTATAGTATGGGTTGCCCCACCCTTAAAACCAGTGTGATTAGTAGCGCCCCTAGCGGCAAACGTAAGCAAACGTTCGATCTCGATACAAAGTTGAGTTAACTTTTACGCTATCGAGAACGTTAAAAACTCGCACTACGCACACATAACGCATGACTATACCGCCTATACTGGTGGTAGAAACGAGTACGGGCTTACGGCGTCCCCTAGCATCAGTAGTTACGCAAATTATATTTTCTGCGTTTTTGTATTTAACACAATGTTATTCCTTCGTCTTGGAAGCCTTCGTGAACATGAGTTCAGTGCGTATTTCACTAGAACAATTGGTACCTTGCTGCGGGATTTGATCACCGGCACATTCGCATCGCTCGATATGACTACACCGGCGGTCTTATTCTTTATACTCCAAAATTGTCAAATAAGTTTACTTTCGTAAGTATTAAGGTTAAACTAAGATTTATAATATTTGTTTCGTTACTTTAATAATGTGATGTGAATTTAAATAAAGTCATTTATCGTTATCCTTTCTTTTCATTTTAACCCAACTTTGCAACTATACCTTCTAAAGTTCTTCATTCAGTTCGTTAAAAGATAAAAAAATAACGTTTCAAACTTGTCCAATTTGATTATAAATTTACTGCAAGTGGACATCATCTTTGACTACGCGGAGTCATCGCCAGAATCCGCCGTTGTGGTTGACAGCTCGCAACTCCTTGAACAAATACAACGATTTCATGTTCTTCAACGATTCCGGGTTCAGTGCTCGTCGAGTGGTCTTCTCGTAGTTCTTAACCCCCCATATGTCGATCACCGATCTGATCTCCTGATTGGAGTCTGCGTGTAACACGATCAGTACCGACGACGTTCCCACACCGCCGTTTTTGATAGACGCACTGGCCCCGCACGATCTGATCGCTAGATTGTCGACGTGGATGTACTTGATCGTGTGTCCCGGGAAGTAATTCTCGTACACGTACAGCTGCCCCTCGTTTATAGTCACGGGACTGTTCTCGACAATAGCCGAATCCATTTGCTTGTAATCTTTATGCCACTCGCCGACTTCTAAAGGCATTTTATTCTTTTCACAAAATATTCTAGCGTCAACATTCGAAATTATGAATATTAATTTCACAAGAATTTTCATCCTCGAAACGTTCATTTTGGAAATAGCTTAAGTTTTGAATAATGACTGCAAACGAAAATGGGTTATTAATCTAGTATGTGGTTGGTTACGCAATAAACACACCTGCGCTCTTTGTTCAACATCACAATGAACAATAATACTTTTTTTTAAAGCCGCATATGGATTCAGATTATGTAAGCCGCAAAAAACGGTATTTTTTTTTTTATTTTTTTATTGATTAGATGGGTGGACGAGCTCACAGCCCACCTGGTGTTAAGTGGTTACTGGAGCCCATAGACATCCACAACGTAAATGCGCCACCCACCTTGAGATATAAGTTCTAAGGTCTCACGTATAGATACAACGGCTGCCCCACCCTTCAAACCGAAACGCATTACTGCTTCACGGCAGAAATAGGCAGGGTGGTGGTACCCACCCGCGCGGACTCACAAGAGGTCCTACCACCAGTAAAAATTATCAATATGGAACAGTTTTAGACCTTTCCTAGTGGTTCTTTCTCGAAATAGACATTCACGGAGAACAGGGATTGGTTGAAATAAAACAGCATTTAGTTTCCAACGGCAAGTTTATTAATCAACACACAGAAACTCGCGGATAGAAACCGGACAGATTACGTAAAATACAATATGAATATTTGAACATGTCTCCAGTCACAGAAGAATTATAATGTCCCCAAAAGATTCGAAATTTCAAAGATCTTTGGTGTACAAACTCGTTACAAGATAATATGTTGACATCAAGAATATATTATTTCCTAAAAAGGTTACATCTCCAAAATACCATAAAGAAACTTATTTTTATTAAAACACATAATATCACTAATATTCTTAAATCTATCATCGTGTAATAAGAATAAATTTTGTAAGGGCATTTATGCCCTGGTCCATAATTTCTGGAATAACAATACTTTGGACGTATAATTTGCATAGAGCACCATTTGTAGGTTGCGGGGTAAATAGCCTATAAACATTATATAATATTTCACTGATAATGTCAAATATATACTTATGTTGCGGATAATAACATGTACTTTTAGGTTAGGAATTGTGTTCTTTTTTTTTATAATAAATATATTTAAGAATTAGTAGAATGTTATAAAATACGAAATAATAATTATACTTATTTGTCGGAGACTTAATGTGAGTAACGATTTCAAAAAATATTTTTCAATTATATACGTTACACGTTCGGTTTTGTACTACTCTGCAGGTTACAATAACACGGAATTTCAATCATAATTTTGATTTTTATAAGTACCGAACCCAATAAATCTTATACCAAACTTAATTTTAAATGTTTTACCTGTAAAAGCAGATCACCAGAGATTCTATTTATTTGAATTAAACATTTTTGTCGTAAATAACCGTTATTCGTATATGAATATTAATTATATAAACTCTTGCATAATATTAAAAAAGTGTATAATTCAACCACTTTAGGCACATTATATTATTATTTTTAAAGAGATTTATCAGACATTAGTGAAATTTATTTAGTAATATACTTTTTTCGTAGAATATAATTAATTCCTTATCAAAATAAGTCTTTTAAATAGAACAAAATGAAAGGTCACAATATGCATTCAATATTAGACAAAAATAGTGATATGATTATTCTTGTTTTTTTTTTTTTGCAAACACTTTTTGTGTGAATATAAAGATAAAAATCCATAAATATTGTGTCAATTTGTCATGTATATGGCATCCAATGTAACTTTTCCCTTCTTAATTTAGCAAAATATTTGTATTTCTATTTTAAACACGGAACACTATGTTTTCTGTAATATTATTTTCGTGATTGTTCATATGTCTTATGAATTCGAAACTTCTCTTACCGGTTTTTTACGAAATCCAAAACGGAGATCCAACAAAATAACAAAGAAGCATCGTTTCGTTGACGAAGCAGTTCATGAGAATAATCTTATAATGGAACGTTTTAAGGACGGATCGCATTAGGCCAGTCCAAAAACAAACTCCAGGTTTTCCGATTAGATATCCCAAATGGTATTTTTACCAATCATTTTGCATTCCGTAGCAACCTAAGAATTATTGACGCAGACATAAGGACATCAGAGGTTTTGCCGGCGAGCCATTGTTCATTCACTTACGGAATACAAACACATGTATATACGCACAATAGTTCTATCAATCGTCGACCCGTTCACATAATATATTTACAAAAGTCTACATATCACAACGTTCCACATTGGTAGTCTTTTATATTCTGATGAGTTGTAATTATAATTTCAAACATCTAATAGTCTTAATGGACAAAAGAAAAATACTTTATGTTATTAAACAAATAAAACTTATTTCATTCATTCGTGTAGTGTACTCGGATGGTAATTTTACTAATGTGTCCCATATTTAATTGACGACTTAATTTTATGTAGCGATCTTACGGTGAGCTGATCGATACAGTGTTCGTAATCTACACGTCTGACATAAGAAATTAATTCTTTGATTAGTAAATATTTTAGAAACTGCGTCTTTTATGTATTAAATCATGCATTTATGCGTTCAGACTTAAGGGCGTCACACACGGCGAAGATACTATAATATTTTATCTTAACATACGATATCGCTCGCTATAACATTTTCTATGAACTATCAAATATATAGTATCGTAACAATGTGTGATAGTTCATTCAAAATATATATTATCTTAATAAGGTGTGATAAGTTCATACAAAATATATATTATCTTAACCATGTGTGATAGTTCATACAAAATATATATTATCTTAACCATGTGTGCCATAGTTCATACAAAATTTATATTATCTTAACTATGTGTGATAGTTCATACAAAATATATATTATCTTAACCATGTGTGATAGTTCATACAAAATATATATTATCTTAACCATGTGTGATAGTTCATACAAAATATATATTATCTTAACCATGTGTGATAGTTCATACAAAATATATATTATCTCAACCATGTGTGATAGTTCATACAAAATATATATTATCTTAACCATGTGTGATAGTTCATACAAAATATATATTATCTTAATCATGTGTGATAGTTCATACAAAATATATATTATCTTAACCATGTGTGATAGTTCATACAAAATATATATTATCTTAACCATGTGTGCCATAGTTCATACAAAATTTATATTATCTTAATCATGTGTGATAGTTCATACAAAATATATATTATCTTAACCATGTGTGATAGTTCATACAAAATATATATTATCTTAACCATGTGTGCCATAGTTCATACAAAATTTATGTTATCTTAACTATGTGTGATAGTTCATACAAAATATATATTATCTTAACCATGTGTGATAGTTCATACAAAATATATATTATCTTAATAATGTGTGATAAGTTCATACAAAATGTATAGCGAGCGATATTGTATGTTAAGATAAAATATTGTAGCATCTTCGCCGTGTGTGACGCCCTTCAATGGGGTGTGCAAAAAGTGATTAAAAAAATTCGATTTCGTTGTCTGATAGTAATCGCTATCACGGATCAACGAGGAGTGTTCAGGACTGCGCCAGTATACCAATACTACATTTACGTTTCATTCTCATTGTATCTCTCTACGGGATCTTGAACTTACGCGAATAAAAATGTTAGTTATCGAAGATGAATATTCAGAACGACAACTATATTGAGCTTGCGATTATAATATGTAGAATAGCTGTCATACATTTTTTTACGTTATTATTCAAAAAACATTATGTTTTGTATTGTGTTGCTTCTTAAATATTGTAAATTTTATTGAAATAATCCATTTATGATTATTTCCACATTTTCTTATAATATATTTTTCATGTTTAATTATTTTCTATTCATTACTTAGATATATATTATATAAGATATGTAATGTTTTAGATGCACTAAGTAGTTGCTGTTACCAAAAGGTATCGTTTTATTTAGGTTTTTTTCTTTTGTAAATATGTGCATTTTGTTATTTCTAGATATACTTAGACAAAAATTTCAATTCACGTAAAAGTATATAAACATTTAATATATTTTATAATAATATATTATAAATTGCGACAACGTGAACGAATGTGCCCGCCTAGTCTAATAATAATTGTGCCATGTCAATAAACAGCGTCAGCAAATCGCCCGCTTCAAAACAATAATATCGTTACAAATTAAACTATACAAAATAAAGAGAAAGAAAAATGCGTCCGCAAACAAACTGTTTTATAAAGTTCAATTAATGATGTAATCTTTAAAAAAAAAACTACATAAATACGAAAACAGTGTACACCACTTTTTTAATAACAAGAAACTATACAAGATGTTGTGATACTAAAAATCTAAATATGGTATCCGACTAACCAGTTGGGGTGACCACAATTTGAAAAAAAATATCCGAAATTTCAAACTCATAATAACAATACGGTTTTTGTTAAAAAGACTCACAAATCCCGAATACACGTTTACATTCTAGTACTTTGTCTTGTTTAGTTCGGTTGGCTAGTGGTGTACACGGGGTGGATTAGAATCGTTCTCGAAACCGACGATAGAGGGAGTTAGCGTCGACCGAAAATCTTTATTTATTAATGATATTTGATCCTTTGCAAGCAAAGGAATTAAATAAAAAAAGATATTCGTATGTCTCGTGGGGACAACTTCCTCCTGCTACTTGATTAAGGGGGGAGGGGGTGTTATCGAATGTCTTGGAGTCTGTGGTGTAACGATAATGGATAAAATTCGGAATGAATATGTTAGAAGAAGTCTGAAACTAGCACCTGTGACAGAGAAGCTGAGAAGTGCGCGTTTGGGATGGTATGGACATGTGATGAGACGAAATGAAAATGAGGTTGTTAAGAGAGTTTTAACTATGAATGTGGAAGGTTTTAGAGGAAGAAGTAGAGTTAAAAAAATGGATGGATTGCGTGAAAGATGATATGTATAAGAAGGGGAGTATATGATGGAGTATGGAAGGAAAAAACATGTTGCGCCGACCCCAAGCGACTGAAAGAAAGGCAGGAGGATTATTATGATTGGAGAAAAAGCTAAGACTAAAGCTAGTTGTAAAAATAAGAGCGAATTTCGAGAACGATCATAACCCACCGTGATGGAAATAAAAATAAAAAAATCTTCTAAATACATATCTTGACTAAATCTAAACTAGAATATAAATTCGAAATTTAGGTAGATTATAAATGTGAATAATGATCGTTAGGTGTTATTCTGTATTGAGGGTGGCTCGGCGTCTTACATGTGGATGGTGGCGGCCGTGTAGCGCGCTTCACCGCGACGCCAACTCCACTGCGACGGTCGGTACTGTGGATCGTATATATATATATAATAATCACACTAATGACATACAATTATAATCTCAATTCAATATTAACGGTTTAATCATTAAAATCTCATCAATTAAATATTTAATAAGGATTATTTGATGAGGATACAGAAAAATGCGATTTTTAACCCATTTAGTACTGAGCTTATTCACATAATAATATATTTTGCCGAAATTGCTATAAACAATTACAAAAATAAATTCACAGCAAAACAATTTTAAATGGTTATTTGTAAATGTTGTTAACTTATTAAAAACGTTATAGGTGCGCGCGCTGAGACACGTGCGTATAGGTCGATACCTAATACCTATAATCAGTGTGCTTAGTGCGAGTTTCTTAACGTTCTCGATAGCGTAAAAGTTAACCCAATTCTGTATGCAGTTGGAACAGCGCCCCTAGCGGCAAACGTACGCAAACGATCCCATTCCATACAAATATGAGTTAACTTTTACGCTATCGAGAACGTTAAAAAACTCGCACTAAGCACACAGATTGCGCAACAGTCAGTATTGCGACGCTCCGCACTTTATACACGATCTATCGACAGTTCGCGCTCAAAGGGTTAATATACTGTTTTTTTTTAAATTAATTCAATGATTATGTATCCAGTTCGCAATAATTGTAATTGAAATATTCTATTTTCTCTTGTAAATTGAAATTTTGAAAACGGCTCCGAGCATAGAATCATTAGGGGCAGGTGATTTTGTATAACCTATCACGCTGCTAGTGTTTGTTTAATTTAGTAACACTCATTTTATTATCCCGTAACTCTTATCTTTAACAATGAATGCTGCGACGTGTTCCACCACTGTTCTTCATTTGTCATTTCATTGTATAAACTAGACGTTTCTAGTTGTAAAAGGTTTTAAGAGTTCCAACATGAGACTTGCCATGAATAACTCATGGCAAACTTGGAGTACCAGGGTCATTGTTCATCATAACATTAATACCGTCATACTCAAGGGACTCCATGTCTTAACCGTTTAGGTTCACAGATGAATAATGAAACAGTAAACTTACTTTAATAAGGAATTGTCCGCTGCGAGTGTGAGGATTCTTGAACGCGTACACCACCCAAAGTGCAAGCGAACATATCAGAGCGACCACCACGAACCCAAACACGGCGCCCCCTATCGGCCTCCTCTGAACCGGTACTGAGATCTGAACGCGAGATTTTGCGTGATCAACGGCATCTGGAAAAAAATAAGTCGCCAGAATACATTATTAGACTGTATTTATCTATATATTAATACATGAAGCAAAAACTTTGTATCCCTTTTTACGAAAATTGCGCGGATGGAGGAGTATAAAATTTCCCACACTTATAGAGAATAAAGAGAAGAAGTGCACAATGCTAATATTTTTTTAAAATAATGCATAAAAGATACATTAAATCAATAAAGAAAACATTACACACACTACATACCATGTATTTGACGCACACACGCATGCATACTATTTATTGTCAAACTTTTGTTCTTGACGTCCGTGGTCAAATTGAGATTAAATATTGTTTGTCTTTGTTAATATTTTTTATAGTGTAGTCTTGGCGAAATTTGTAATTATAGAAGTATAAAATACAATCATAATAGTGTACAAACTTACAATTCCAATTGTAATTATAGTCGAATTTCGACTACCGCGGGACCACTAGTTTAGATAAATATGCATAAATTTTTATTATTATTGCGTAGACGGTGTGTGCTGCTCGTAGTAAGCCAATTTCTCAATTACCCGCTTGCTGTTACGCAAATCACAATATCACGGGTCAAATTTTAAACACACGATGATGTTACTCCTTCATCGTGAAAGTAATTTGTGAGAACACGAGTTAAGTACGTATTACATTGAAAAAACGATGTCTTCCTGAGATTTGAACACCGACACTGTCACATCGCTCGATACGAGGAGTACACCGGAGGTCTTATCTTATAGTCCACGTAGACTTCTTATAAAAAACACTAGTAAATTAACTTGAATTTTCAATACGGTTTAAAAATGTTTGATATAAAATGTACAATATAAACGTACCAGCTGCGGTCGTTGATTGATTGTCAGGTTTATTTGTGGTGCTGGCGTTGACAGTGTTATTGGCAGTGTCGGACTGCGTCGCCGGGCAGGTCGTCGCGTTCGTCAGTGCAGACGCGTTGCATTCTGTAACAAAATATGTATTAACCAGTGTTATATTGATTATGTAGAACGTAGATAGGCAACGAGTGAGATGGGTAAAGGCCATAAGGGATGAAACATATAGAAGAGACCTACATTCAGCATTGAACGGTTTGAGGAAAACGCATCATAGTCACATGAAGGTAACTTTCTTTTTTTTTTTATCCTGGCTATGCTGATAGCCTTGAGAGGCTATTGCAGCTTCGCCCTAACGTTTGTAGGTGAGTTCGCGGGGCTCAACTGGAGAGTTGCTAACACTGACCCTAGCAATAGCAGTGCTTCGCAAAATCTACCACCGGATCGGAAACGCAACCCACTGAGAAGATCCGGCGAGAAACTCAGTGGGCTTGAAAGAACGCTAATATTAAAGAAAGATTAAAAATTGTTTTGTTTATTTAAGACTAGCTTTTGCCCGCGATTTCGTCCGCGTGGAACAGTTCACAAATAATGCTTTATTTTAGAACAAATTTGGGTAGCATAAAAAACGTTATAGTGAGCCAACCTTAACATATAGACATATGCTGTCGCGGATTTTTTTTTTAGATCTTTTAGAGGGGAACAATGTTGTCATACATTATTTTAGCGAAACTTTAACCGTTTCTGCAGCGCACGCAGCGGAAGCTCTCAAAAGATGAAAATAATCCCGATTTTGAAACATTCTTTATTGGTGCTCCGCTTGTATTGGTCTTAAGGTGATGTTATATAGCCTATAGCCTTTCTCGATAAATGGGCTATCTAACACTGAAAGAATTTTCAAATCGGACCAGTAGTTCCTGAGATTAGCGCGTTCAAACAAATAAACTCTTCAGCTTTATAATATTAATATAGATATTCGATCTTCACTGCACAGATGGTGATGGTTAAAGGAGCCGCCATCCTCCTTGAAATGTGAGGGCTAATATCTCAGCTGTAATGTCTATATATTAGATTTAGTGACTGCTTGATCGCAAAAAAACGAATAGGACAGTAGCGGAATCGCTCCCAACATGAAAAAGTTTATCGAAAATGAGCTGTGATTCGAAGGAGATTGTTCTAGAAAAATGAATCACTATTGGCTTTACTCTAAAGAGCAGGTTAAGAGAATAATAGTTTCAAATTCAGAATAGTCAAAAAATAGTTTTTTTTAAATAAAGTGCTTGATTTTGATATTGAAATTTTCTTGATCATTTCTTTTAACGATAGGTCAGTGACCGGAGTTCGAGAATCGTTCGGATTCAGTTCGGAGTTAGTATTTTTATCAAGATATCCGGGATCTGGTTGTTTTTGTACACTAAGTATTCGCACGACCGGCGTGACTAGTACGCGCGATGCAAACAACCCCTGTATTCTTATATTGTGACTGTGAAAACTGAAAATATATCAAGAGAACAGTTAGCGGTAGGCAGCGGCTTGGCTCTGTCCCTGGCATTTCTGAAGTCTATGGGCGACGGTAACCACTCATCATCAGGTGGGCCGTATGCTCGTCTGCCTACAAGGGCAATTAAAAAAAAAAAAAGTAAGTATTGAATCTCAAAGATCTATCCAATAATTCACATAACATTTGCAATAGCATTTCGTGCTATAGAATTGCTTTTATTCGACTACCTGCAAATTAAATTGTATTAACAAAAATGACGCATGTCACACATCTGGTCCTCAATCCTCCTCGCGCTGCCTTCCTACGTCCCCTCTGTCGCTCTTAACGTAGTGATAGTACAAACAGTTCCGTAATAGATATAAATTAAAATAAGACTTGACTTAAAGGTCTTAGTTACCAGGTCATCAAATCGCTTTAAAAAAGTTCCATAATAGACTCACGTTTGATCTCCCAGCTTTGTTTGTTCCTGTCTGTACCGCTCGAGCACTTCTGCAAACGACTGCACCACGTACACTGAAATTAAAACATCGTACGATAATTTAAACACTAACACTTTGTTGACTAAAATATCTAATTAGTTTAATTAATAATATTTAAAAAAAAGTTGCATAGGTATGATTTGTAGATATATTGGCTGTGGGAAGCTTAATCGACAAAGGGAAGATCTTCCATCGAGCGGGTGATATTGCTCGGTAGACCGACGGTCCGAATGTTGTTGTTCGGAACTTGTATATATGCAAGCTTATCTTGAAAATGTCGTAAGCGTGTTTCAGGCATCTGTCAAATATCTTGTGTTGTATGATGGCTACCGCCACATTGGCATTACTGGAGTCCATCAGGTGGGCCATATGCTCGTCTGCCTACAAGGGCAATAAAAAAAAGTGCATTGTGTCTATATGTGTAAATTGATAATTCATTTTTTGTGTTCTCTATAAGAATATCTTTATTATACCATACACATTCTTTTTTCAATCGATTAGTACACCGCGGTTAATTTCTTGCATGAAATAATTTTGGATCCATCTATCAGTTATTTGGAAAAGACCGCCTATTGTACTTTTGTATTTAATGCTTATTTTGGTGTACAATAGAGTACACTCAACGATCATTTAAACACTATTATAGTTTAAAAAATGATTTATAAATAAATCGATATTAATGACATCATTTGAGACACGCTTCTAGACAGTCCTCTTATAAACGCTTCGACAAGTAACTGTTGAATGCATTAAGGGTTTGAATCATACATTTTTAAACTAAACACGTATAACAATATATGACGTCATACGTGCGTAAACGTATATTTAACATCATAGCATCAGCACATAATAACATGAGGCGGTGTATTTAGGTTATTTTTATTGTGAAGTACGATCATGGTTTCAAATAAATTTTCAGTCAAATGTGTTGAGTGCTTGAGTTGCTTATATCTATAACTAGCGGCATGCCCCGGCTTCGCTTGGGTAGTAGCGCACGCGATGTAAAGAATTTGAGGTATTTTTTTACACATTGGATTACATTATTGGAGTTATCGGTAAGGATCCCTAATTTTTTTTAAAATATAATAAACTAGCTACCCGCCCTCGCTTCGCTTCGGAAACTGTAATTTATTATTGATTTCTTCACTATTTAATGGATGTTATTATACATATAAATCTTTCTCTTCAATCACTCTATCTATTAAAGAAAACCGCATCAAAATCCGTTACGTAGTTTTAAAGATTTAAGCATACATATAGGGACAGAGAAAGCGACTTTGTTTTATACTATGTAGTGATATAGCCTGTGCCACCCGGAGATAGCGTAGCTTTCCAACAGTGAAATATTTTTTTAAATCGTTTCAGTAGTTTCGGAGTCAATTCAATACAAACAAACAAACAAACAAATCTTTCCCCTTTATAATATTAGTAGACTAATTTATGTGTATTATCTATACAGGTCAAAACGTCTTACATTAAACGTGGTGTCGTGGTTGAGACACTCGTCGCACGTGCTGAACTGGATGCAGGTCGGCAGCGCGGTCAGCCACAGGATGGTGCCTTTCTTGATGTCATGGTTCTTGAACGAGACGCGGTGGTATATCGTCAGCTTCGGGATCTCTGGATCATGATAGTCAATTGATATAGTACATGTACACCGGCACAATGAAGTTAGTAATTAATATTAGTGGATGTCATTATCAATAAATAATTTAGAACAGAGATGAGCAACGTTTTTAATCAATGGGCCAATTTTAATTATTATTATTTTTTGGCGGATCGCATATTAATTACTCGAGCGCGAACAAACCTGTTCGTCACACGAATGTTTGTTCGATGCGAGAATCGAACCTTTTTTTTTTTTTTTTAGCTCTGGGGAATCCATTTACGGATACCCGGTCGAGAGAATCGAACCTACGAACCTAGACGCAACACGTGAATCGGTGAACAGTTTTAAAAATACTAATTTTAACGCAATAAGGGTATCATTAATAAGAAAAAAAAATAGAACAGTCATTACCATAAAGAAACGCCCTATGTGATATGCACGTTTAGAGTTTGTGGCGGGTAGCCATCATACAACGCAAGATATTTGACAGATGCCTGAATCTCGCTTACGACATTTTCAAGATAAGCTTGCATATATACAAGTTCCGAACAACAACATTCGGACCGTCGGTCTACCGAGCAAATATCACCCGCTCGGTGGAAGATCTTTCCTTTCGTCGTATATTCCTACAAGTTTTCAACTAAACAACTAAACTAAACATTAAGAAAAAAAAAACTTCGAACGACTTGAGCATGTATTCTATTGAGTTTATTAAAATTAAACAATCTCTTTTAGTCTAGAAACGGACAAACGTACTCATTTTCTTTCTCTTTTAAATCAAGCGCTTACCTTTAACGTATCATAAATGAAAAACTAAAAAATGACAATTCTTCAATTACATTTTTGGGTTTTACTCAAAAATAAGTTTTGAATTAAGACACCTCAATTCTAAAGGTGCGAACAGTTTTTTTTCTACCTATTCTAGTGACCTCGAGGGGTTATACTAGATTCACCAAGCGAGTATGTGAGGGGCTCTACTGAAGACGTTACTAACACTGGCTCTAGCAAGAGCAGTGCTTCGCGGAACCTACCACCGGATCCGAAACGCGACCCACTGAGAAGATCCAGCCAGAAACTCAATGGGCTGTGTCTATGCGTCACAGTATACGGTCCTTTGGAGGCGCTCGGACAGCTGTTAGCAAATCCCGTCCCTCCTGGCTGAGCCTTTATTCGCCCACCTGTCCTGATGAAACTGGAAAGGCCTCCGGGCCACCAGAGTAATTCCTCAATCATAATTATTATTCCAGTTTTTTAGACGGTTACGGGTTAGCACGTAACAACGTTCGAACGTATATAGTTTAGAAAGCTCACGGTAGTAGAACGCGTCGGTCATGTAAGCGTCACTGATGCCCACTTTGACGGGATGGCTCGTGTTCTTTATTGTGTTGACGTCGATCGGTATTTTCTTGTAGGCGAACACGATGTCGCCGTTCTTGTATAGGGTCGCCGCGAACGTGAACTTCTTCGTCAGGTCCTCCTGGAGGGGTACGTTCTCCCAGAGCACCGTGAACCGGTCGCCTGAAAACAAACAATCAACAGCATATTCATACGAACGAAATCTATTCGAATTTCACAATGTAATGACAAATGCTCATAATATGATAACTTCTGTCGAGAGCTCCAGGGGTGTCGTCGATGGAAATCCGGCGTTATCAATGTCTGACGTCCGCTGGAATAGCTCCTAATGCTACCAGCGAATAGGTAGGACAAAAAAATCAATGTCTTAATCTTTTATTTCTCAATCGTTATAGTTACGAATGAACCAAAGCAATTTAATTGGTTATCTATAAATGAATACGCGAAGCAACAACTTTGTACTCCTTTTTATGAAGATTACGCGAACGCAGGAGTATGAAATTTCCCACACTTATAGAGAGAAGTGCAGAATGATAATATTTTTCTAAAATTATCCATAACAAATACATTAAATCAATAAAGAAAACAATACATACACTACCATGTATACACAGCATATACGTATAAATATACTTTTTGTGTATTGTCAATTATGAAACTTTTGTTATTGTTTAAGGTCTGTGGTCAATTTGAGAATAGATTAATATTGTTTGTCTTTAATATTATTTGTCTATAGTGCAGTTTTAGCGAAATCTGTATTATATAGAATATATTAATATCTGTATTATTATAGAAGTATAATAGTGTTTGACAATAGAACCATAATAATGTTTAAGCTCTTAATTTCAATTATCTATAGTCGAATTCCGACTACTGCGGGGACCACTAGTTAATGTTACTTTGTATACCTACAATTTTGTACTTTCATAACTATACTTTATTCCAATTACGAAGTCCCATTTGACAGATGTTATTATTATGTTATTGTGTGTGTGTGAATTAATTGTATAATGATTTAGATAGATTGTGTAATTTTTTTATTATGTTTACGACCATGAACAAAAAATTAATATTAATTCAAACTAGAGGTCCCGCAGTAGTCGAAATTCGACTATAATTAATTGGAATTGTAAGTTTGTACACTATTATGATTGTATTTTATACTTCTATAATCACAAATTAGGCCAAGACTACCCTAAAAAAAATATTTACAAAGACATACAATATTTAATCTATTCTCAATTTGACAACAGACGTCAAGAACAAAAGTTTGACAATAAATAGTGTGCATGCGTGTGTGCGTCAAATACATGGTATGTAGTGTGTGTAACGTTTTCTTTATTGATTTAATGTATCTTTTAGGCATTATTTTATAAAAATATTAGCATTGCGCACTTCTTCTCTATATTCTCTATAAGTGTGGAAAACTTCACACTCCTCCGTCCGCGCAATTTTTGTAAAAAGGGATACAAAGTTTTTGCTTCGCGTATTAATATATAGATTACGCGAAACGTGAAGAGTTACGTTCTAAGAAGTGTGTCAAAAGGGACTTCGCAGTTGGAATAGAGTATATTATCTCGCTTGCGTCACAAGACCACCAATATTCACAATGAGAACTATCATTAATTTGCGTTCGTTCAATGATCAAAATTCGATAATAAAATCATTTACACGCATTTTAAGTATCACAGCATGTCAATAAATAATAAACCAATAACATACGAAAGAAAACTTTGTATATATAAGAACAATAATTTTAGAAACATTATTTTTTCACGCGGTTTTATACCTAAAATGTGGTTGAGCAATTATGTCGAAGGATGAAAGCCTATTTAGTTTAAGCGACATTTTTGCAACTTTACAGGAGTAAAGCCATTTGAAGATTAAAATTTGGATAAAATATCATAACAAAAAAAAACATCTTCAGCTCTTTGAACCCAGTAAACTTAACTGAAGTTCAATTAAAAACATCGAACTGTGATGCTAATATCAAATAAAAAGTATCTTTTAAATAGGTACAAAGATAAATGTCGCGTATTAATAGAAACTAGATGATGACCGAGCTTTGCACGTCTTTTTTTTTTTATAACGCCATCTTGTTGTGTCTTTAAAGCAGTAAAAATAGTATTATTGTTCGCCATTAGATGTGAGGAAGAGTCATAAAGTTGATTATCGATAAAGTTAATTATTGAAAACACAAATAAAACAACATTTTCTGAAAATAAATCGTAGCTAGATCGATTTATCGCCCCCGAAATCCCCGGAATACAAAATTTTATGAAAATCGTTGGAGCCCTTTCCGAGTTTCAGATTATATACAGAATATACAAGAATTGCTCGTTTAAAGGTATAAGATAAAAATCATATTATAACCCTACGGTAAGAATGGTCAGGCAGTATAATGATCTGGCTAAATGTCACGGTAACCTTGATATCTTTGAACCTAGACTCAGGGGATTTGTCAGATCCATATTTGTAATTTCAATTGTGTTTTCAATAGCCAAAGCTATGCACATTAATATTATTATGGTTTTGCTGAGTTCACTTACTATTTAGATTGCAATTCAGATTAGATCTAGGTACTACTTGTACGATTTAGCTAATATGTACTGTGATGATTGTAATTTATATTGTGCGTCAATAAAGTTAAAAAAAAAAGTTGCTTAAACCAAATAGCATTTTATCCTTCGATATAGTATTTAATTGCAAGTTATGTTTTGTTTTATACTAACATTTGAATAATCGATTCACCCAATGACTTCTTGTGATGCGTAAATCGACATGTACCATATTTATCTTTAAATGTATATTTATAGTTGCTCCATCGATTCCCCCCAACCCCCCTACCCCTTATTCGTACTAACCATCGTCTTTAAGCTTAACATAGCTGTCGTTGGTGAGCGAAGTGTCGAAGTTAGCCATCAACGGAGCAATGTATTGCGTAGCGGCCAACCAGTTGTGAACGTGCTCGCCGGTGTGAATGAACCCTCCCGTGGCCACGGTTATATCTTTGATTGGATACCCGTAAAACGGGAATGTGAACGACAGTTGAATCATCTGGAACAATTTATTAAGTGAAAAGTGTATATAAGCTTCGTAATTACCGTGGGAAGTTAGCGAGAGAGGGTATAGTTGTTTAATAGGTCTCCACATATTAACCCCACGAACCTAACAAATGGAGTGGTAAAGGTAATACAAGTCTGGGTCCAACGGCAAGTTTTGTTGGAAAAGTAATGCCGTTGCTAACGGGGCAACGCAAGGCCGCCGTCACCTGAAACATATCTTATCGGATCCCCGGGACCTACTCTCAGTGCTTTTAGGCACCTCAAGCATCGGTCGCCGTCCGTCGGTCTTCGTCGTAATCGACGAGTGACGAGTGAACTAACCCAAAGACACAGCACACTGAGTTTCTCACCGGATCTTCTCAATGGGTCGCGATTGCGATCCGGTGGTAGATTCAAAGAAGCGCTGCTCTTGCTAGGGCTAGTGTAAGCAAATTCTCTCAGGTTGAGCTCGTGAGCTCATCCACCAGTCCGGAAGTAGCTGGAATAGCCCCCTAGGGTACCAGTGAAGGAAAAAGCTAAGCGGGTTTGAAACCCAAATACTAATCTTACATAACAAACAACAAGAGTCATTTTCCATTACTCTTTGTGTATACATATACGTGATCTTGGCAGCCTTCGAATACAGTACGAAATGTACAGCTATATCTCGGGCAATAAACTAAAGTTACCTTCCATTTACTATGAAAAAGTATTGAAAGCCTATTTCGTTTTGACATTTAGAACCTCAAAAAATTATAGAAATATTTTTAGTTTGATTAACTCATAATTGTCGGTAATGTCTGAATTACCATGATCTTAGATGTTTCTTAGATTTCACAATTTATACGATCATACAATCTTAAAGTATGAATTATTAATTCTGTTCTCATTATCCCCGGCGCAGATTAAGGCTTTGTTTGGTTTAAGCGTAACCCACATTTTCACTTGAACATGGTATGATTGACTATTTTTTATTGGAATTTATAAGCAGAAGATCTTATAACTATTGCAACATAATTACCACCTTGCCCATAATTATCACCAATTAATTGTTACCTTGAGGACATAAGATCGTAGTCTCAAAACCATTAGATTGCCATTCTAGCTTTTAACCTCTTTAGAGATATTGTGAATGTTTTAAATAATTTATATATTTAATTTCATGATTGTGTCGATTGCACCTATAATTGAGGTGACATCTGCCATGTACTTACTGTTAACTTGTCAATGTTTTGTATTGATGATCACTTTGTTGGTGCAACTAAATCAACAAATATATTAATAAATTCTACGCTAAATGGCCACATACGTGGACATTTTTTTTTAAACTGTATATGTACTATTTTAGTTATTAATTCGTTTTCAATATATAATTGACAAATCACAATTAAAAATGAATGAAATTCAAAAGTTTTGTACTTTAAAAAATTGGAGAGGTTAACACATGATTGCTTCGTGGCAGAAATACGTAGGGCAACGGCATATATCCGTTCTGGCATGTAACATAGTCCAACAACCAGTAATTCCTAGTCTTGATACTTTAACTTGATTACAGCATGTTTACATGATCGTAAGGTTAGGCTAGGACAATGACTTGGCGATTTGTAAACTATGAAATAACCGACCAAAATGATGAGCATATAGAAGACTAACTATTAATAAGAATAAAAAACACGTTTATTTTTAACGTTTTTAAAAGGCTCATCTGGTCTTTATTACTTACGGAAACCTCTTAGCAAATTTAACGTTAAAATTTTGATAGCTATTTGAGCTAGAAATTCCAATTATATGTATTATATATATGCAGTCCCATATAACTCTACGCACTACGACTAGTAAATGCAATCGCAGTACGCTGGTGTGAGACTACCAATTCCCCAGCGCATCCCTTAGTCATTACGACACCCGCGGGAAGAGAGGGGATGGTATATTCTAGGTATTATTATAGGCTGGCTTTACGCCAATGTACTCACGGTTGCCCTTCTGTGGGAATTGCTAAGCAAGCGATGAGCATTAGCTCCCTTCGTGGTGATATTTGCCCAGTACTCGTTGAAAAACATAGCGTTGCCGATGAAGGAACTGTTGTAGAACTCGTGATTGTCCTAAAAAATTGAATTTCACAATGTAATGACAAATGCACATATGATAACTTCTGTCGAGAGCTCCAGAAGTGTCGTCGATTGGAATCCGGCGTTATCAATGTCTCCGTCCGCTGGAATAGCACCATATGCTACCAGCAAATAGGCAGGATAAAAAAATCAATGTCTTAATCTATTTTATTTCTCAATTGTTATATTTACAAATGAATCAAAGCAATTTAATTGATTATCTATATATTAATACGTGAAGCAAAAACTTTGTAGCCCTTTCTACGAAAATTGCGCGGACGGAGGAGTATAAAATTTCCCACACTTATAGATAATAAAGAGAAGGAGTGCACAATGCTAACTTTTTTTTTAAATAATGCATAAAAGATACATTAAATCAATAAAGAAAACATTACACACACTGCCATGTATTTGACATACACACACATATGTATATATGTAACCTCTATACAATTAATCCTTAAAGAGGTTAATATGTTATTTATATCTTTCTTCTATAGATGACATAAATAGAATTTCGATTATTGAATCATTAGAACATTAGACATATAAAGAGCATTTTTGCAATATTAAAATATAAAAAGATATTAAAGTAATGGTGAAGCAATAGCTTTAAATGTTGTTTCTCTTTATAAGAGCAACTCAATTGCTATAGTTTTACAAAGCTAAACTGTATTTTGATACAAATAAAATAATACATTATATATATACTCTTTGTTTATTGTCAAACTTTAGTTAATGCTTAAAGTCTGTGGTCAAATTGAAAATAGGTTAATATTGTTTGTCTTTAACATTATTAGTCTATAGTATAGTTTTCGCGAAATCTGTGATTATAGAAGTATTTTTGACAACCATAATAAAGATAAAACTTATAATTTCAATTAAGTATAGTCGAATTTCGACTACTGCGGGACAACTAGTTTGAAATTGATGTAGTTTTTTCCCTTATATTTTTATATCGTAGACGGGTGAACAAGTTCCCGTTCCCACGAACG
The DNA here is from genome assembly GCF_030267445.1 of Bombyx mandarina. Lineage (NCBI taxonomy): Eukaryota > Metazoa > Arthropoda > Insecta > Lepidoptera > Bombycidae > Bombyx > Bombyx mandarina. The sequence continues at coordinate 1,913,529 of NC_143208.1, forward strand.
GGGAACGCACGACTGCTTGATAGACAGGAACTGGTAGGCCGGTGGCAGATTCAGCGAAGCACTGCTCTTGCTAGGGCTAGTGTTAGCAATTTCACTCAGGTTGAGTCCGTGAGCTCACCTACTCATCCGGGCGTAGCTATAATAGCCTCTTAGGCTACCGGCGAATAGGTTGAAGAAAAAAGAAGATAGAGGTAGCGTAACACAATACGCCTTACAATCAATCAACACACTAATCATATTTTTGATTTCAATCACAAGATCCTTCATCGTGGAAGACATTCGTGAATATGTGCTAATTAGTTCATTTACAGGTGCGGGTACTCATTAAAATTAAAAATGTAACAACGCAGTATTTGAACTAAGCACTAAGCATTTTGTGAATTCACTTACAATTATTAAATCGGTTATGTTGTGTTCCGCTTTTATTTTATCCGGGGTAAAGTTGGAAATGTCTCGCATATCTGTAAAAAACATAAAGTAATTAATAGATAGTATTGTAATTTTTTTTATCGCTTAGATGGTTGGACGAACTCACAGCCCACCTGGTGTTAAGTGGTTACTGGAGCCCATAGATACTTAGTCTGGCCATAAATACTGTTACAAAAGAAAACAAAAAAATCTATGGCAAATAACATTTATTAGTTTTACAGTGTGTTAGTTTAATACATAAATATAAAACAATTTAAAGTATAAAAGCTTATTCGAAGTGGTCTCCATTGGTTGCAATACAGTCCTTTAAACGTTGAGGCCAGTTATCAATAGAAGCACGCACTCTTTCCATGGGAAAATTTTTCACTGCTAACCGTACGGATTGTTTTAGGGACTCTGCAATACAATCCTTTAAACGTTGAAGCCAGTTATCAATAGAAGCACGCACTCTTTCCATGGGAAAAATTTTCACTGCCAATCGTACGGATTGTTTTAGGGACTCCAAATTATCATGGCGTTTAGAGCAAGCCGTACTCTCTAAAACTGACCATAAATCATAATCTAGCGGATTAAGATCGGGACTAGACGACGGCCAGTCTTCAGCTCTGATGAAGTCCGAAACGTTCGTTTCCAACTAAGACTGCGCAGACCGAGCTTTATGACCTTTATGACCGACCTTTATGACCAGTTGAGATCAGAAAAATTACTCTTCTTTTGGTACTGACTTCAAGTCTCATATAACACGGTTTCGCACAACACGGGACTTTGCAGAAACGTATCAACCGCGTTATAGGAAGGTTACCTGTACTACATAAATTGTTATGAAGCAGAGTTGATACTGCATCTGACGCTTTTACATAGAGGTGTATTTGGTACTGAGTCAGGCTGCCGATGAGGGGTCAATCTCTTGACTTACCGTAATCAGGGTCAGGGTCGATAGGTTCGCTGACTTTGTGCGTGTTCTCGGTCGGGGTGACCTTGAGGATGCCGGAGCCGTTCACGCCCAGAAGTGGAATCTGAGTCACGGATACGTTGCCGTCCGCCCGAGGAGCTGGAACAGAATGCAAAATCCTAATTTAATATGAGATAAATTGGTAAAAATACTGTCATTCAAATTACATTTTTATTTTTTTTATTTCTTAGGTGGGTGGACGAGCTCACAGCCCACCTGGTGTTAAGTGGTTACTGGAGCCCATAGACATCTACGACGTAAATGCGCCACCCACCTTGAGATATAAGTTCTAAGGTCTCAAGTATAGTTACAACGGCTGCCCCACCCTTCACACCGAAAGGCATTACTGCTTCACGGCAGAAATAGGTGGGGAGGTGGTACCTACCCGCGCGGACTCTCAAGAGATCCTACCACCAGTAAGACCAAAACAGAAACCGTCACGGATATACGATATGATAATCAGGGCAGAGTTTAAAGAAGAAGATATCGATTGTTAATACGAAAAGAAGCATTTCATGCTTGACCTTGAATCATGGATACTTGAGCAATTGAATCTTACACAAATTTCTATTTGTATAAAATTTAATTGAATATCAACACTTCGAAAAAAAAAATCATAAAACAACATTACATGAGTGGTCAGCAATCATGTCAACCACAAGAGACAAATATAGATAACACACAATTGAATTCATTTTAATTTATTCATATATATTTTTTATAGCATTGTGTATCAAAAATGTTTACTCGTCTCTTACAAGGCAAGATAATAAGTATATTTAGTGCCTGAAGTAAACATTTCTCTGAAGAGCCGTAGCCGTGGAGTCGAAGAGCCGCGGATTACCGATTACAGATCTACAGGGTAATGAATGATATACTTAGTCTGGCCATAAATACTGTTACAAAGGAAATCAAAAAAAATTCTATGGCAAATAACATTTATTACTTTTACAGTGTATTACTTTAATACATAAATATAAAACAATTTAAAGTACAAAAAGTTTATTCGAAGTGGTCTCCATTGGCTGCAATACAGTCCTTTAAACGTTGAGGCCAGTTATCAATAATAGTACGCACTCTTTCCATGGGAAAATTTTTCACTGCCAATCGTACGGATTGTTTTAGGGACTCCAAATTATCATGGCGTTTAGAGCAAGCCGTACTCTCTAAAATTGACCATAAATCATAATCCAGCGGATTAAGATCGGGACTAGACGACGGCTAATCTTCAGCTCTGATGAAGTCCGAAACGTTCGTTTCCAACCAAGACTGCGTAGACCGAGTTTTATGACCTGGCGCCGAGTCTTGCTGGAAGGACCATTCTTGATTATTGAACATGGTGTTGTTAAGGGCTGCACTACCTTCTCAAGAATGGTATCTTGATATACTTGTGCCGATGTTTTGATACCTTTTTCACAAAAGTATGGCCCAGTCACTCCTTCATAGCTAATACCCCACCAAACCATCACTGAAGTCGGATAGTGCCCACGTTGCACTCTGTCGACTAATTAGGAAGCTTCCTTAGAGCTTTGAGCATAAATACGGTCATTTTGTTTGTTAAAATGTTGCTCAATTGTAAAAAAAAATCTCATCCGTAAACAAAATTTTTCTATGACCTCCCTTTGCGTACCCCTTCAGTAGTTGTTTTGATTTTACCACCCTATTCTCTTTTAAATTATCAGTTAAGAAATGACCATTACGTCTCTTATAGGCTGCAAGTCCTAAGTCATCTTTTAAAATACGCGACATGATTCTAGGTGCTATCTTCATGTCCCGAGATAAAATCTTTTGCTTTCGGACAGGATTTCTTCGAATTCTTTCCCTTACTGCTTTGACCACCTTTTTCGTACGAATACTACGTGGACGGCCAGGTCTTTTTCTGTCACAAACAGAGGAGGTCTCATTGCTATTAATAGCCCGGTACACAAACATTTTACTAATACCAAGCGTATGGAGAGTTTTAAAAATTGCATTTGGCTCCATACCTACTTTGTGTAATGCAATCACAGCGATTCGGTTCTCTTTATCACCCCACTTCATTTTAATATCGCAAAATATTGTACAATGTATTGGCGCCAAAATGAGAAAACTCAATGAGCAATCATATAAAAATGACAGATTCCAAATTCAAATGTAATATTTTATTTATTTTTAATTGTAACAGTATTTATGGCCAGACTAAGTACAGTGGATCAGGAAGTTTGCCGATAGTCAGCATTTGACATCCGCTTCGGTTTATCGTTTTAGGCTTATAACTAGATGAATTCTGTTATCAAATGAATCGAATTTCATGGTTCATTGAAAAGTTTTAAGAGTAAAATCAGAGAATCGAGTTTGCTGTTTGTAGTAAAATTGACAACATGCTTTCAATAAACATTGTACCGATGGCGTACATCGATTAAATATGTTTTCATAAATGTTAGGTCGGTTTGATTTCAATTTCACCTTTTCTGCCTGGATTGCAAGACAGCTTAGAGTCCGAGATTTATCGGCAATTATAGCACTGACTACGTTAATGTACAAGCAGAAAGAAATCATCAGCAAATAAGACAGAAAACAAATGATTCTGTTTACAAATGTATTCTTTTATGATTATTATTTTTCTAAGCTGTAAAACACGATAATACAAAAGATAAAACACATGTTTAATTTAAAACGAGCAAAACAAAACAAAGCTAGAAAATTTTCCATGTCACCTTAATCTATTCTGTTGAGAATCTAAAATTCATATCACAAAATATATTCATGACAAGTTTCGTAACTTAGGGCCATAAAATATAAAAGAACAACAGCGGTATTGAAACGAAAGCTTCAGTAAGACATTCTTGGGCTAATTAATCAGTCAGCGATCCGGCCGCGAGACGTCTGGAGTATTAAAGTAGCGTATCAAGTACCACGAGTAATCTGATTCGAATCCGCTGGGAAGTCCCTTATTCCTAGTAAATCTGTACTCAAAGCGTGTTTTTGCGAACGAATTTTATAATCTATACTAATATATAAATCTACAGTGGTTTTTATGGATGTTCCGTTATGTCCTACTTAACCATGCATCCGATTGACTTGAAACTCGGTATCCATATGTAGAAAATACTTATGTACTTAATGGATAGGCTTATATTTATATGAGTGTTAGACTCACTAATAATAATGACAATAAATAATAATGTTAATTTTAAATTCCCAGCGAAGCGGACGAGTACGGCTAGTGAAAGAATAATATCTGTTTATATCTATCAGTCTGCAGACAGCCACTACTGGATGTGGGCCTCCCTTAGTCTCGCCACAACGATCGGACCTGCTCTGTCTACATCCAGTGAATTACTGCGACCCTTAACAAGCCGTCTGTCCACCTCGTGGCCTACCCAAGCTACGTCTTACGGTAGGAATAATAATAAAAGAGGCAATAATACAATTTTATTAAGCACGAGAACTTTTCCTATTCTTTTAGCTCGTGATCATCAGTTCGCTTATCGCTCAGTGGCTTCACATCCCTCATTATTAAGATATAATGTGATTTATGCATAAAAACAACTTATACAATTATAGCTTTAATATTAACATAGCATATATAATATTTAGCAAGGCATAGCGTAGCGAACACATAATATAATGTAAATGAGCAAAACAAATAAATGCTAACAATACGCTCAGCTAGAAAATAAACAGGTACAGACTTAGATTTGCAACCGGAAGGCATTACTACAGCAAAGTAGTAATGCCTTCCGGTTTTGAGAGTGGGATAAGTTTTATACAATTAAGATTTGAAGTCTGCAGGGTGGTGGCGGCATAAACGTTGTGATGCCTATCGGTAATACGCCATACATACAATGAGTTCGTGCGGTCAACCTAGCAAAAATACATTCATAAGCCAACACATTCGTGGATAAATCAAATGTATTATCATAGCTAATAATGATCAAGAAAAAGGACTTCGCAATTGCAATTCACATAAACCTAAATACAGCTCAGCGCATTTATGTAATAAAATAATTAAATTATACGCGACAGCTTGGGTTTTCGTTTGCGCAATGACCGTACGACTGGGGGGCAAGTATTGCGCACGGACGACTCGTTGGCGGATCCTTGTTATTGCAACATATCAAGATATCTTCGTTTTCTTTATTACGCTAATTTTATTCACTTACGGTATAGGCTGTTACCATGAAACAGCAAATATCTCAAAACTGCACCTATATCGCTTTTAAGTCGATTAGTTATTTTATATCTGTTACAGCAATTACTCTCGAAGAGTTTTGGCACTAGATATGTATGTATGTAAGTATATATTAAATGAATTTATACGCTAATCTAATATCTATCTAATCTATATCAATGATCAAAAAGAGGAGGGGAGAATTTTCGAATAAAAAAATTGACACACTGTAAACTGAGGGCATGCAAATATTAGTAGCTACACAAAAGCGTGTGAGGGTAGATCGATATAAAGGTTACATATTTCCTTTTCCAAGATATCCACCTGTTTTAAATGTAAAATCATGTTTGTGTGACTTTCCAAGATTATACGTATAGAAAATGAAATATAAAGTATTGTGTTGTACAAAATCTTTTGTGTTGTTTTTTGAGATACTATAATATTTTCAGTTACATGCTGATTATTAATTAAAGATTTCGATTCAAACAACAATCAACAACGCTTTCCGGATTTTCAGAGCGTTAGTTTAACAAATGCGCTAAAAATACACCAGCCTCGACTGAGATATGTTTTTATTGATTAGTTAACATTTTATTTTCTTAATAAAGTGAGTGTTTTATTGTGCGATGACGGGTAAATGCAAAAAAAAAATCCTGGCTACAGATCGTATTTTTGTGTATACATACGAAATTAATCACGACATTAAACTGTTGAACTGCTGAATTTAGACAGTGCGCCAAATTTCAAACTTTAGTAAGAGTAATTAAAATATACAAGCGTGTATTTGGTTCGTTGAACAAACGCGAATCTCAACTTTTTTTTATTTTTTTTATTGCTTAGATGGGTGGACGAGCTCACAGCCCACCTGGTGTTAAGTGGTTACTGGAACCCATAAACATCTACAACGTAAATGCGCCACCCACCTTGAGATATAAGTTCGAAGATCTCAAGTATAGTTACAACGGCTGCCCCACCCTTCAAACCGAAACGCATTGCTGCTTCACGGCAGGAATAAGCAGGAAAGATCTAACAGTGAGTTTCACTTAATTTCGAAATAGTTCCGTTTGTTTTCTAAGTCACACGACAAAGGGTAGTAAGCACGTTCACATTAAATCAACATTACGAATTCAAACTTAGAATTGCATCATCTTAAGTCGCTTCTACCCACATAAATTTTGAGTAATACGTTTAGTAAATGATTTTGTTTTTTTTTTATTGCTTAGATGTTTGGACGAGCTCACAGCCCACCTGGTGTTAAATGGTTACTGGAGCCCATGGACATCTACAACGTAAATGCGCCACCCATCTTGAGATATAAGTTCTGAGATCTCAGTATAGTTACAACGGCTGCCCCACCCTTCAAACCGAAACGCATTACTGCTTCACGGCAGAAATAGGCAGGGCGGTGGTACCTACTCGCGCGGACTCACAAGAGGTCCTACCACCAGTAATTACGCAAATTATAATTTTGCGGGTTTCACTTTTATTACACGATGTTATTCCTTCACCGTGGAAGTGAATCGTGAACATTTATTGAGTACGTAATTCATTAGAAAAATTGGTACCCGCCTGGGATTCGAACACAGGTGCATCGCTCAACACGAATGCACCGGACCTCTTATCCCGTAGGCCACGACGACTTCATATCAGCAGTTATAGCTATTCTTCGCTTGAATTTGATCAATTTAAAAATATACAATAACGGCCGTCTGGTGTAGTGGTAAGTGACATGGTCACTACACAAGGGGGTTGCGGGTTCGAATCCCGCCAAGGGAAAATATTTGTATGATAAATATAAATGTCTTTTCCAGGGTTATGGATGTATATTAAATATATGTATGTGTATAATAAAAATCTTACATTTATTTCCGTTATCTGGTACCTGTAACACAAGTTCTTTACGAACTTATCACGGGACCAGTTAACGTGGCGTGATTGTTAGTAAATATTTATTTATTTATTTATTTATACACTGAATACGTTCGAGAGTTAAATTATCATGTTAATTAAAAAAGTAGAACGCAACGGAAATTCAAATTATACCCGACATAAGACGTATTTTTTATAAATTCACGGTATAAATACGAGTTCTGGTGACTTTTTGATTTCAATGTATCGTGGCTTAGCTCCCGGCCAAATTGGTGCTAAGTGTTCTCCCTACTTTGAACTGACTTAAAACATTAAAGTAGGGTAGTTGACACAACATAATTGAAAAAACAACATAGTAAAACAACAACGTCTATCATTAAATAGCAAGTTCAAGTTATGGCATCGTTTCGTTATGTCGCAACTTCAACAATGGATGTGTCTGCATTGCGTTACGGGCATGTTATTGGTAACAAACGTGCGATGCGCCATGATTGACGTCATCGAAACGTCACCGAACAAAAGCCACGGGCGCCGTCCTTCGCAGTGCAATGATCTTGCGGACCGGTTTCTTTAAACACGAGATTCGCTTGCCTTACGACGACATTGAACCGATAATACACATTACAATACGGTCTATTCGTAAAATAATCTTCCGGTCTTGCTAGATGATAGCGATCACCAGCCCCCGTAACCAACAGCAAGGAGTATTCGATACCGTATAACCTACAACAAGTCTGAGAGCTCTTTTACTAATCGATATACATTATTAATTAGGAAGGAGGGCAACACTGAAGCTCGCCTTTAAGTACTAAACGAATAAAAAAATCGTGTGACAAACGGACGAGAATTTGGTACTAAGCGGTTTCGACTTTTGTCTATTTATGTGCAGATTTTATAACACGTTTTAAGAACCATCGAATGAAATATTTAAAATCTTTTAAGCGAAAACATAGTCTATAGTTAAAAAGAATTACAAACATTTTTATCATAATAAACGAACAGAAGACAAAACAACTCCGCATTGGAACATTTAATTACTCAACTCATTACGTTCAAACAAAACGAGAAGCATGAATACCTTTTAATCAATATGAATATTTAACTATGGATTTCTAGTGTGCCTATAATAAAGATCTACCCTCATACATTAAAGATAAAATTAACGTTTCTACCTTATTTGTTATGAACTTAAGCACGAAAAACTATCACCGCGCCATGAGAGGATTTAGATAAAAAATAAAATCACTACCTACATATCTATATATTAATACGTGAAGCAAAAACATTGTATCCCTTTTTACGAAAATTGCGCGGACGGAGGAGTATGACATTTCCCACACTTATAGAAAGTATAGAGAAGAAGTGCACAATGCTAATTTTTTTTTAAAATAGTGCATAAAAGATACATTAAATCAATAAAGAAAACATTACACACACTACATACCATGTATTATTGTCAAACTTTTGTTCTTGACGTCTGTTGTCAAATTGAGATTAAATATTGTTTGTCTTTATTAATATTTTTTTATAGTATAGCCCGAAATTTGTGATTATAGAAGTATAAAATACAATAATAATAGTGTACAAACTTACTATACAATTCCAATTAATTATAGTCGAACTTCGACTACTGCGGGACCTCTAGTTATTAGAATATTCTGAACCAAAATATTTTTACGTGACTTCAACTCGCGAATGGTCATACGCATAACCAAAACAAATACCCTCATGTTTACAGAAACTATGTTTTCTTACTTATTCAATGTTATATAACTATTATATTTCGAGAAACTATTGAACCGAAAAACTCTTTTAGTATATAACCAAAACAAATACCCTCATGTTTACAGAAACTATGTTTTCTTACTTATTCAATGTTATATAACTATTATATTTCGAGAAACTATTGAAACTATTGAACCGAAAAACTCTTTTAGTATATTGTGTCAGGACTCCCTAGTTTTACTATCTGACTTCATTGACCGGAATAGTTCCGATGTATACTGTATTAAGTCGACAATATTGCCGATTTGTTTATTCTAACTATATAGTCAAACTTTTTTTATTTTATTGCTAAGGCGGTTTGGTGGACGAGCTCACAGCCCACCTGGTGTTAAGTGGTTACTGGAGCCCATAGACATCTACAATGTAAATGCGCCACCTATCTTGAGATACAAGTTCTAAGATCTCAGTATAGTTACAACGGCTGCCCTACCCTTCAAACCGAAACGCATTACTACTTCACGGCAGAAATAGGCAGGGTGGTGGTACCTACCGCGCGGACTCACAAGAGGTTCCACCACCAGTAATTACGCAAATTATAATTTTGCGGGTTTCACTTTTATTACATGATATTATTCCTTCACCGTGGAATTTAATCGTGAACATTTGTTGAGTACGTATTTCATTAGAAAAATTGGTACCGGCCTGCGGGATTCGAACACCGGTGCATCGCTTCAACACGAATGCTCCGGACGTCTTATTTTTTAGGCCACGACGACTTACAAAAGTAGAGTACGCGTCACTTAAAAAGAACGCTGGCGGTCAAGCTGCGCAGTAGGCTATTTATCGATGTATTTGGTGGTATGAGGTGCGGCGCGGGGCGGGCGGGTCACCTGCCGCATGCTTGCCGGTGTGCTATTGGTTCGTCAGTCGACCTTTGCTTTCCGCGCTAGATTCACGTTACGTTCGTTCTCAAAATACTATCGGGCACATAAGTTTTAATTACAAAATGGTTTTACATAGAAAAGTGAGAAAAATGATTTATGACGTATATTGTTTTATGAAGAAAGAGGCTGATAATAATGCAGTTGATAATTTGAAATAATGCATGAAACGGACCGCAGTGGCAACAAAATCATCCGAGTCTAATTTAATTTTTAGGGTTCCGTACCTCAATAGGAAAAAAACGGAACCCTTTGATCACTTTGTTGTCCGTCTGTCTGTCTATCTATTCGTATTCAGATTAAACATTAAACGCAGAAATTAAACATGTTTTTAATTTTATTTCATAAAAATCTATCTAATATATTATTTTTAATGTACATACCTACCATGTACGATCTTCCCACCGTACAATTTTATTACAGTTAAGGATTGCCGACCACCAACAGTACCAGAACATCATGCTTACTCGCGATGCGATCCGCTTTTTGCCGCGTGACAACAAATAATGTAATATGAAATTTAATTACAGTCAAGAGAGTGCATCACTAACTATCGTACAATTCACATCAAGAGAAATTATCATTTTTATAACTTTACCTAAACTTTAACTTTCATAAACTACTTTAACTTCAAACTTATGATATCTTTCTACGCTCTCCTGTAACATGTAACTACATACAGCTACAAGAGTACAGAACTACTAAACTGTACATACCTATAACCAATATACGAAGTCGCGAGCGAAAGATTACTTCAAAAATAAAACAAAAGTACTTAGTATTTTCGTGCGCGAGTGTATCCATGCGCAAACACACCCCCTCCACTTTCTTCCAGCGTTCTTTTTACGTGACGCGCGCTCTATATAAAATGGTTACAGGAACCCATAGAGATCTTAACGTCAATACCGCCACCCACAATAACACATGACGTCAAGAATGGCTGACCCACCCTTGGCATCGGAGCCCCTGTATTTAAATGCATAAAAAATACGACGAATCATATTCTTTTGTGTAAAACAACATGTAAACAAAAAAGATTATTGTAAAGAATTTAAAGGAAAGTTCCACTGAATGGTACGAAAGTGATATTAACATTAATAATATTAACAAATCGTCAACAAAACAATAATTAATTTGTACTCGAATTATTTTACGAAGAATGATATTGCGTCACATTGAATGTTCCCGTGAGAAAAAACTATGTTACATGAGCTACGAGACAAAGAGCTTAGTTATCAACGTATCGTATTTTATTAAATTTCCCGATAACCACACACGAATAAGTTGAAGACACGAGCATTGTATTACTGCTGAAATGAATGTAAATACAATGCGATCAACAAAGGAATAAGACACCTTCTTCGACGGTTCTTACATTCTCACAAATATACGCAATATAACATGTACATATCAGCCCATTATACCGCATCATATATTATCTATTTAATATTTTTATTTTGATTACACTACATTATTTTAATGTCGCTGATAACAAAGTTTTATATGAATGCAAACAAATTTTTAATTAATTACCTATATTACCGACCGATTATACCAACGCTACCGCAAAACAACGGATTATCTCAACACTACCGCAAAACAACGGATTATCTCAACACATCCTCAGACAATGAGGTACTGTTTCGAAAAAAAACAGTCATTAAACATCTCACGAATTAGGTCATGTTTCAATAATAAAACTGTGTTTAAGACAAACAGTACAGCGAAAGTAATGATAGGCAAACACACAAAAGTACCGATTTTGGTTCGTTTAATTCGAACAACGCGCGACGACAAGCCCCTTTTGACACTCTGTTATTATTTCGCAACCTATTTCTAAACGTGATCATAGCCCTGAGCGTATATAACGACCTTGATACTGATTCAATTATATGCTATTCAATACGCGCTAAATATTGGTCGAATATTCCATTATAAGATTCCAACACAAAAGAACACTTTCGAGAGTAGTAATAGTAAGAGCGGTCGCTTAATGTTAATAGCGACAACACACTTATTTATTTATCAAGTCGTCGTGGCCTAACGGATAAGACGTCCGGTGCATTCGTGTTGAAGCGATGCACCGGTGTTCGAATCCCGCAGGCGGGTACCAATTTTTCTAATGAAATACGTACTCAACAAATGTTCACGATTGACTTCCACGGTGAAGGAATAACATCGTGTAATAAAATGAAACCCGCAAAATTATAATTTGCGTATTTACTGGTGGTAGGACCTCTTGTGAGTCCGCGCGGTAGGTACCACCACCCTGCCTATTTCTGCCGTGAAGTGGTAATGCGTTTTGGTTTGTAGGGTAGTGCAGCCGTTGTAACTATACTGAGACCTTAGAACTTGTATCTCAAGGTGGGTGGCGCATTTACGTTGTGGATGTCTATGGGCTCCAGTAACCACAAAAAAAAACTTATTTATACCGCTACGCAGCCGCTCGTAGGACCTTTTCAAAGAGCCGGAGCCACGACTACGGACACCACTCATGCCATATTATCGGCACAAACGAAGGAATATGTCATTTAATTCATACGAAGTTAACGTAGGTAGGTATTGCAGAGCGAAACAGATATATCAATTAACACACTTATCACATATGTACCTACTAAATATATATTATTTATTCATGTCGACATTGAAACGAAGAAGTAAAACCATTAAACTGAATACAGAAACACAATTTAACCGATTCTTCAATAGCACGATAAATGGAAATCCAGTTTTGGTAAATTTAATTACTTACTAACTTACTAACTTATATCTCAAGGTGTACTAACTTATATCTCAAGGTGGGTTTTTTTTTATTGCCTAGATGGACGAGCTCACAGCCCACCTGGTGTTAAGTGGTTACTGGAGCCCATAGACATCTACAACATAAATGTGCCACACACCTTGAGATATAAGTTCTAAGGTCTCAGTATAGTTACAACGGCTGCGCCACCCTTCAAACCGAAACGCATTACTGCTTCACGGCAGAAATAGGCAGGGTGGTGGTAACTACCACAAGAGGTCCTACCACCAGTTAAAAATGGTGCGGGTGCGGGTGACGCATTTACGTTGTACGGCTAGCGATGGAGCTAGTGCTCTTATCCGACCGCGACGGGGCAACGCAGAGCCGCCGTCGCCAGAAACATGTCTTGTTGGATCCCCCAGATTCACTCTCGGCGGTTATTTGAATAAATTACTTTAAAAAATTTTAATAATATATTAAGTTTTAAATAGGAAACGTAAAATACATTTAACGCACGCGTTTTAATTTAATAATTTTTTACGCAATTACATAACTATATCTTCTAAGATAAAAAAATAATTCTTCAATTAATGTTTAATTATCTTGTAAGATATCGCTATGTATGTTATCATGTATGATAACCTCATTATCTGACATTCGGTCCGCAGGTTATGACCCTCGATAATAATTGCAACAAGTGACTTTGTGATCCAAAATATTCATAAAGAACGTACTTTTTAACTTTTACTAGTGGTCCCGCAGTAGTCGAAATTCGTCTATAATTAATTGAAATTATAGGTGCGAACATTATTATGGTTATATTGTCAAAGACTGTTATACTTCTATAATCACAGATTTCGCCAAGACTACACTATAGACAAATAAAGATAAACAATATTAACCTATTTTCAATTTGACCACAGACTTTAAGCATTAACTAAAGTTTGACAATAAACAAAGAGTATATATGCATATGTGTGTGTGTCAAATACATGGCAGTGTGTGTAATGTTTTCTTTAGTGATTTAATGTTTCTTTTATGCATTATTTAAAAAAAATATTAGCATTGTGCACTCCTTTCCTCCACTCCCCACACTTATAGAGATAAGTGTGGAAAATGTCATACTCCTCCGTCCGCGCAATTTTCGTAAAAAGGGGTACAAACTTTTTGCTTCACGTATTAATATATAGATTAGCTAGCTGTATTAGTTCTTAGTTGTTCCTAAAGTCCCCGGGAGAGGAAGAACATCATGTAACTGGTGCATGATCTTCTCAGTGGGTCGCGTTTCCGATCAGGTGGTATATTCTGCGAAGCACTGCTCTTGCTAGGGCTCGTGTTAGTAACGCCCTCAACTTTGAGCCCCGAGAGCTTACCTACACATTACGTTAAGCTGGCATAGCCTTTCAAGGGTACCAGCTTAGGTAAGAAATTAAAAAAAAACCGAAGACATTACGAGGCTTTCTAGTGCCTCCTTAAAACGGACCAGGAGACAAAACGGGTTGGTGAAATATTGTGGTAATAATAAATCGGTATGGTCACAACACTGTCAGTGCTATTGCCACCCTTTCATTTACCGGGAATACCGGGAGCATGCCATTTATTTTGGCGTGTTTAATCGCGGTAACCTAGTTTTTACAATATTTTATGCATAGATCATAAAGTACAGTGCCTTGACACAAAGTTTTCTATACGGGTGTATAATATTTTATAACATCCGATTACAATAATGTTAATAATTTATTTAAATCCAGTTTTCTAACTAATATTCTAACAGTAAACCGGCAAAAAAAATAGAATTCCAATAAATTAGAACTGAGTAAGCTGGTTTTCAATAATCTCTGATAATTTATTCTTATATAAAAGACCTCTTATTTATTTCTAATATAAAAAATCTATTTCTAATATAAAAAACCCAACCCAATAAAATAACCCAATAAAAACAGAGCTACGCTTCCCACAAATGCAAATTAGATAAGCACTATTTTTTACTTGAACAAGTGTGCGAACAGTCTGCTGTTTCATATTAATTACGTTGCGAGAATTAAATTATTTAGTGTTCAATCATTATTTTATTATTCTGAATATCGTATCGGATATGAATTTGTACCGGTATACATTATGACCAGATATTTTTACGAAAACCTCCATCGCGTCGTGGGGTCGTCGCGTCCCCTTGTGGGGGCGCGGAGCGGGCCTCGGGGAAACCCTTCTGCCCGGACTGGATCTCCCTACATATTGAGGCAGGGGTGATGCACTGCGGGATGGTGTGTAGCAGGCTCGAGGTGTGTGATGGGACGACTTCTTTCTTCTCTTACCTCTACTCTTCATCTTCATTTCTTCTTTCTTCTCTTCTTCGGGGGGGGCGGCTGCTGCTCTCCTCAATTTTTTTTTTCCCCAATTGTTTCTCTCTCTCATTTTTTTTTTACAATTTAGTCTTAACCTAACTTAACCTAAAGTAAACCTAACTTAGAACTAAGTGACGGTAGCGCGCCGCTCCTGCACTCCATGGAGTGCCGGGGTAGCGCGCGCCGTCACACCTAAACCGAAGCCTAATCTAACTTAACCCAACAACCTAATCTAACTTAACATGGGGGAGAGAGCAAGCCGCGCTCCTCACTAGAGTCCTCCCTCCCTCTCCCCATTGTTACAATTTTGATGGGAGGGAGGACTGTAGCGGGTATGAATACCCCATCCCAAAAGGGGGTGGGGGTGGGGTCAAAGCCCCTAATGAAACTGAGGCTGGGCCTACGGGGTGCAGCCGCGGTCCCCATACGGGGGACCCGCCAAACGGGCAAGAGGCGTGGGACTAGAGGCTGATGAAACTCAGCTCCGAGAGAGCTTTAACTCCGAATGATCGTCGGGGGTACCAATAGCTCCCGCGGCAACGCCGTACCATCCGGTGGTCTGGCGTGCAGCGGGGCTATGCTGTGGAGATGCTCATGGGGCCCGTTTTTGGCTCGCTCGTACATATTACGGGCGAACCTAGTCACAAACTCCACGAGCGACTCCACACCTAGGTCCCGGGCGATAACGTCATTTCTGACGTACTGCCCGGCCCCGACGATAATACGGAGGGAAAGACTCTGCTGGGCCTGCAACCTAGATCGCTGGGACGGCGACAACAGGTGATACCAGGCCTCAGCAGCGTATGTGAGGCGGGAACGGACATATGTCTTGTAAATGGCGAGTTTGGTCCTGGTCGGAAGCCCGGACGTAAGTACCGGCCGCAACAAGAACCTGGCCGCGCGAGTCTGACCGATGACTCGGTTGACGTGCGCGACCATGTTCAAGGAGCGGTCGATGTCGCATACGAGATACCGGACCACGGTCCTGATCTCGACATTCACACCTCGGAGACTGAGTTTCTTTGGGACGACTCTGATACGGACCGGACCGTAGAGTAAGGCCGCGGTCTTTCCCACATTGACCGCGACTCTCCAACGGTCCAGCCACTGGGACAATAAATCCAAAAGCCTCTGCATCCCCATAATGGCTGCAGAGGGGAACGGAGAGGACGTGAAGTTGGCCTTGTTCGCTGACGACTCGGCCTACTTCTCGGCCTTGTTCGCTGACGACTCGGCCTACTTCTCGTCCTCCTCCCACGCCCGAAGGTGACCCTCCAGGGTGGGGATGTCATTAGTGTAGAGGGCGTATAGGATAGGTGATAGGACACTACCATGGGGAACCCCGGCCGTAATGGGACGCACGGAAGACCGTGCGCCCTCGACCGCGACAAAGAAGGTTCTGCCCTCCAGATACGACCCGAGCAGTCTCACGTGAGCCTGCAGTAGGCCCGCGTCCCGCAGCTTGTGGACCAACCCCTCGTGCCACACACGGTCGAAGGCCTTCTCGATATCGAGAAGGACCGCGACCGTGTATTGGCCCGAGTTTCGCCGGTCCGCCAAATGATGCAGGACACGGGTCAGTTGCAGAGTCGTCGAGTGGCCGCTTCTAAAGCCGAATTGCTCCGGCCTGAGGAGAATATACGGCGATATTCTTCTCCTCCTCCGATATTCGTGTCAGCAATGACACGATTGAGGGAGGTTTGTAGCTAAAACTATGGACAATACAACTATTACTAGGCTATTATAACTAAAAAGAAAGACCCTCAGTATTGAGGATTATCGACGCAAGGAGGAGGAGTGTATGCTAAATGATATTGAAAATACTATTCATTTCTTTAAAAAAAATGTATATCTTTGAGAATCATCCCAAAAGTTTTCACTGTAAAATGTCTAAATTCATGATATTCCGAGTAAAACATACTACGAGTGGTTTCAATTAGCAGATGTGTTTGACATGTGCAATTTACGTATTAATAGTTTTTCTTTAGAAAATCCTACACGTTATTAGTAGCAGCCACACAGAACTAGTATGGTAACGTTCAAATACTAATTAGTACGCTTACAATACTAGAATATCTAGTTTTTATAACAGCACAGTTATTAAGATGGTTGAGTAGAACATAATGGTTAATAGGAGGCTACTTCGAGGCGGCTATTTTTTACATGGACCAAGCAAACGAGTTAAGGACTCTCACGACAAATGGCACAGAAAGGAATGTAAAAACTAAAATTAAAATCAATTCAACTTAAACATCACAAAAAAACACATTTGTTGAATATCAAACCATTGTTATCCCTACCACCAGTACTAAGAAAAGCCTGAGAAGTCCTGAGAAGAAAAGACGAAACAAACTTGGCGGGATTATTTTTTGATTTCTAATACTAGATACTAGATATATATAAAAATGAACTGCTGTTCCTTAGTTTCGCTAAAACTCGAGAACGGCTGGACTGACTTGGCTATTTTTGGTTTTGAATTATTTTTGGAAATCCAGAGAATGTTTAAAAGGTAGATAAATATTAAAATGCTCGGAATTAAATAAAAATAACAATTTTGTTTTTCCTTTAATGTCCCCTACGTCGGACGGATTCCTTTTGTTTGTTTTAAGTTTATTTATACAAAAGTTTAGGTTTTTTATTTATCGACTGAGACACTACGAAGTCCGCCGGGTCAGCTAGTATTAGATATTAATATTTTTACATAAAAACTTCAACATCGGCAACATTGCCTCATAGTTAGATGGCATAGGACATGGCACTATGAAAGGAGTTACAAAGCTCGTTTTCATTTTTGAAGAAGGACATACAAACACCAAGTTCCAAGTACCGAGGGTGGTAACAGCAGAACACTTTAATCTGATAAAACAGTATTATGGTGTACTGTAATTGTGATATTTGTTCTATTGGAACTTCATCTCCTTTTGGCCTTTTCATTTGCAAACTATTCCAATCTCCGCAACTAATTTCCCTACAATTTTACTAAGGTAATATTGCCCGTCCTCGCACCTGTTTTTAAATGCTCAATCGTTACGCATAATGGATTACGTAGCTGCCATACTTATTTTCCTCTTTACTGCCAGGAGTCTGGGAGTTATTCTGGCTTCACCGGGAATGTCGAAGAGCTCCCGGGGAGCCGTCTCTCAGGCTATTGCTAACATTTGCCATAGCAAGAGCAGTGCTTCGTTGAATCTACCACCGGATCGGATCTTTTGAGGAGATCCGGCGAGAAAATCAATGGGTTGCCGCAATATTATTTACACTCGTATCTTAAAATGGGTGGCGGGATAAAGGCTCCGTTCGAAACTTACTGTTGTGAGCGCGTCTACCAGTCGTATGCAAATAAAAAGTGCTTTAGAACAAGCCGTGAGATGGCGTTAACCAAAACTCGACAAGCAAAATATTTATTCAAACGGGTTTCGCGTTAAGTAGTGATTCTCGATATTCGTACAGCACTGACGTACGTAGTCTTATAGCGTTTGATTTAAGTTCGTTTTAACACTTGCGATTGTCTTATTTACAAATTGAAAATGGCCTTACAATTTTAGGTACTCGGTCTTAAAAGGTTAAGTTTGATTGCATTTTGTACATGTAATTATTAAATGGCATTCTGATATTATTTAAAAAAGTTGCTTATTGAGATTTACATTTTATTTCTAATCCAGATAATTCAAATTGAACCTTCTATATTATTATAAATGTTCAAGCAAAACTCACCATCAGTAACATTGGCAATTTCGGTGTCATTCTTGGTGATGTTGTCCATCTTTGTAACAAGAACTGCAGGGGTCGTGACCGGAATCGCGGGCTTCGCCGAAGATGCAACATCGCGACGGTGACGATCGAGACTCACTGCTGCGGTCGTTGCACTCTTAGAGAACCAGCTCGGAGTGAAGAATTCTTCGCGCCAAGCTGCTAGAAAAAAAATACCGCACGTTAGCTATAGAACATTGTGACCAGAACATTATTGGCCTGTCCACAATGAACAACCACAAGAGTTATTTATAGAGTAACGGCTATCTTATCTATACATATAAATAATATTGTTGTGTCTGTTTTTAATATTGAAATAGCCGCTTTTTACTACATGCATATGAATATATATACGGTACATACACCAAAATAGCATGTTTTACAATTTTGTCTGTCTGTCTGTTCCGGCAATCTCTGGAACAGCTGGACCGATTTTGACAGGACTTTCACTGATAGGTAGCTGATGATATAAAGATTAACTTAGGCTACTTTTTTAGACTAGCTTCGCCTCGCGGCGTCACCCGCAGTACGACAATAACCGCGGGTTAAATCGCGGGACTTAGCTATCAATAATTAAATTTAATGTTTCCGAAGCGAAGCGAGGGCGGGTCGCTAGTACGTTATAATAGTGATGATTTAATTTCTTATTTTTTTGCAAAATTTTTATAGATTCATGATTATGGGCTGCTATGAATTGCAAGTTCTAAACTGTAAGCAACTCTTTGGATTGGGAGCGTGATACCCTATTAATATTGTCAATAAATGGTAAAAAATACGTAAGCCTCTAGCTTATTTTATTTGCTCGTTTAAAACCTTTTAAAACGTAATAAACATTGATAATGGTTTTCTAATGGAGGTAGGTCACGATGCGATAAGTTGACATACATTCGAGTAGGCATAATCAAATATCAAAGCAGGACTACAATTCTGTCGAGAAACTATTATATGTTCTGATATGTAGGTCAGCAATTGAAGAGATAGGATTCATTATTTAGTAGGGCCGTGACGGACTAACGAAACTTTTAAAGACGCAGTAACTCAAAGGATAAGACGTCCGGTGTACTCATAAGCGCATCACACGACTGATGCGCTATGCCAGTGTTCAAATCCCGCAGATAGATACTTTTTTTTCTTTTCTTAGAATAACTTTACTCGTCTTCACGAATTATTTCCACGTGTGAATAACATCGTGCGATAAAAAAAAAATGTGAGCCGTCACGGGACGCCTGGCAGATGTGAAACATCGACATTATTTTGCAAAAGCACTGAAGCAGGAAACCTATGGAAATGAAACGTCAACAAAAAATTCGTGCCACTGTGACGTCATGGCCACAAAACATGGCAGTTTTAGTGCTGCCCAGAAGATTTTAATGTAAGTAGGTTTTATCGATAAACGTCCTTGGCTTATTTTATTTTAAATATTGTTGAGTATGAATGTATTTGTAGAATTTATACTTTAATAGGAATTAAGTATATTGTTATGTGCAAAGATGATGTGATTTAGATATTATGTGAAATCTAAGACGAGTTCGTGCTTCAAATTTTCCAAGTAAACGATATGACAATTTTTAAAATTTGCTACACTGATTTTATAAAGTTGTCGTTTGCCGCAAAACATAAAGATATGGCATAGTACAGTGCCATCAGCCCATTTCTAGCATGCTGAATGTTATCGTATTTTGTGTACGTGTTTTTCTTAGACTATTACAATCTATTTTAATTGTTTTGCTGACTCTAAAGTCCGTAACAGACTACCGCAGTGCACCTCAAGGAAGGTGCACCGCACCATTTGAATCACTCTCACTTGAGAGTGATTCAAATTTTAAACTTATCAAGGGACCGCCTGATAAAAAAAAACACCTACAGAACATTTATTCGTTAATGAAATTACAAACGTCATTCCTTGTGACTTCCTCTCTAAAATCATTTAACGAATTTACAATAGTGTTTTACTCACTGCGGAATAAAACTATTTTATTTAAATAGTTCCGAGGAGATTTTGTCGGTAGCCTTTTTCCCGAAATATCTAAACAGAATGTCTAAATATGTTTTGATGACATATTTTAAAGAGGTATTTATGATTAGTGTCATGATGTATAGATTCCGACCGAAAAATGGTGTCCGATATTTCGGATTCAAATATATTATTAAGTGTATAATCTATGTTTCGGATGAGGGCTCCATAATGGATTTAAATATATGTATATAGATAATAGTTTTGGGGCATTGACCTTCTTGAATGTTTTAAGCATGATAAAATTAGAAATTTTATATAAGCAATCATATTAAATCGATATCAAAGTCAATAAATAATGTACAACCCAAAACAGACGGCCGAACTGACGTGACAATGACATTTGGCGCGCTAAACATGGCGGATTTTCGGCCTCATTAGACGGAGACGGAGACATTTACGTATATTCATGTTTCATTTTATGTACGCATTGAAATACTGTTATATTGTTTTCCTGCGAGTTAAAGTGCTGAGTAAGAACGAGATAGATGTATGTTTATGTGTGCCTTCAAAATGGGTGCTATTTATTTAAGCAATTCTACGTATAGAACAATATGTCGTGTCCCTACTATATAGGTCTATGTGTAAAAGTAATATGCAGAAAAGCACAGATTGTGATAGGAACTAAATATGTCAGCTATGATTGACGTGAACGAAGGTCATAGCGTTATCTATCTATATATTAATACGTGAAGCAAAAACTTTGTATCCCTTTTTACGAAAATTGCGCGGACGGAGGAGTATGAAATTTTTCACACTTATAGAGAATATGGAGAAGAAGTGCACAATGCTTTTTTTTTTTAAATAATGCATAAAAGGCACATTAAATCAATAAAGAAAGCATTACACACACTACATACCATATATTTGACGCACACACGCATGCATATGTACTATTTATTGTCAAACTTTTGTTCTTGACGTCTGTTGTCAAATTGAGAAGAGATTAATTAATGTATGTCTTTGTTAATATTTTTTATATTATATATATAGTCTTGGCGAAATTTGTGATTATAGATGTATAAAATACAATCTTAATAGTGTACAAACTTACAATTCCAATTAATTATAGTCGAATTTCGACTACTACGGGACCTCTAGTCTATATGAAATATACCTAGTCAGGTCATAAATTCTATCACATGTTTAATGTTTTTTTTTTTTTTGCTTAGATGAGTGGACGAGCTCACAGCCCACCTGGTGTTAAGTGGTTACTGGAGCCCATAGACATCTACAACGTAAATGCGCCACCCACCTTTAGATATAAGTTCTAAGGTCTCAATTATAGTTACAACGGCTTCCCCACCCTTCAAACCGAAACGCATTACTGCTTCACGGCAGAAATAGGCAGGGTGGTGGTACCTACCCGTGTGGACTCACAAGAGGTCCTACCACCAGTACAAGAGGTCCTACCACCAGTAATGTAAAATAATTGAAACAAGTTTATTCATTATGTAACCATTCATATACCAAAATGAACTTAACAAAACATAGATTCTTATGACACTAAAGTTTATTCAAAATGACCTCCGTGATTTTCAATACAGGCCTTCAATCTGCGCGGCCAGTCGTCTATCGCAGAACTAACGAGGTCCATGTCAATATCGGCGGCTGCCTTAATCAAGGATGTCTTGAGTGACTCCAAATTGGGATGAGGCTTTGAGCACGCCTTTTCCTCCAAGTGTTGCCATATCTTGTACTCTAACGGATTCAAATCTGGACTGGAGGAGGGCCAGTCTTCGTGCCGGATGAAGTCGATATCACGCGCCGCCAGCCAGTCTTGTGTGCTCTTCGCTCTATGAGCTGGCGCCGAATCTTGTTGGAATACCCAGTGCCTGTTATTGAACATGGTATGAGAAACAGGTTCCACAAGGTTCGTCAGGACTGTATTTTGATACACAACTGCATTCGTTTTTACACCTTTCTCACAAAAATGTACCTCTGTTAAGACCCAATAAGAAACTCTCAACCATACCATGAGCGAGGATGGAGAATGACCTCGTTGGACACGCGGAATACGGTTGCTCGCTTCTTCACTACTGTGTGCGTACAACTTATCATTTTGTTGGTTGTAGCTCTCTGCTACGGTAAAAAAAATTTTCATCCGATAAAAGAATTCCCCGATATTTTTTTCCCGCGTACCGCTTCAACAAAGCGCGGTATCTCTTCAGTCTCAGGTCCATTAGACGAGCATTCAAACGATGTCCTGTTTTTCTTCGATATACCCGAAGCCCTAAGTCTTCATTTAACATCCTTTTCACCGTGGTTCTGCTTAACCCCATCTGTGTGCTTAGTGCGAGTTTTGTAACGTTCTCACTAGCGAGCCAGTTTGCTCAAATTTGTATGCAATTGGAACAGCGCCCCTAGCGGCAAACGTACTCGGTGTTATTTTGTGAGTGCGAGTTCATATTAACGTTGTGATCTCGTAACCGAGTAATTTTACCGAAATGAGTACTACGAATGACATTTGTGCGAGTGCGTGTTACAAATTAGTGGATTTTAACGTTTCGATCGAGTATTTCTTTAGTAGTTTTATTTTTCCAACTAGAGAGGCAAAAATATCATGCCATAGAGCCTAATCTTTTTTTATGAAAAATGATAATATGGAGTGAAATGGATTTGATTAATTTGAAGCATTAATCAATTGGCATGGAATGAAATGAAATGAGATCAGATAATATGGGATAAAATATAATCTCTGCAAAATGCTGATTATATACTGAGATTTTTTTCAGTGGACCTTTTCGAAGACTTCGAGAAGCTACGTCCAGCGGTTTTGTTTAATTTTTTTAAATTTTCGCACTTTCACAGATACTAAACAGTTAATAAACCCACGTTACTTTGTTATTGCACAGATGGGTTGACGAGCTCCCGGCCCACCTAATCTTAAGTGGTTACCGGAGCCCATAGACATCTACAACGCAAATGCCGCCTCCCACCTTGAGATATTAGTTCTAAGGTCTCAGTATAGTTACAACGGTTGTCCCACCCTTCAAACCGAAACGCATTACTGCTTCACGGCAAAAATAGGCAGGGTGGTGATACCTACCCGTGCGGACTCACAAGACGTCCTACCACCAGTAATTACAAAAATTAATTTTGCGGGTTTGATTTTTATTATATGATGCTATTCCTTTACAGTGAAAGTCAATCGTAAACATTTGATAAGTACGTATTTCATTAGAAAAATTGATACCCGCCGGCGGGATTAGAACACCGGTGCATTGCAAGATACGAATACACCGGACGCCTTAACCTTTAGGCCAGGACGGTCTCAAAATTACACTTATACACGAAGAAATATTAAATACGCATTAACTAAGAAACATTAAATAGACAAAATAAAACAATTCACACAATTTAGCTCCTCGCGGTCCCTCCAAAATGTCTTTTCATCTTTTTTTCCTAGTTGTTCAATTGTAAATGAATAAATCAAAATCAAATCGAGTTAACGTTCTATACGGTGAAAAATGAAGAATTGTGAGTGTGAGTTGAGATATGCTACTCGCTTCGCAGGGCGTTTATTCACCGAGAGCAGCAATAATATTATTTCTCGTATATTGGTAGCACGTGATGTTTTGGCATTAGACCGTCTAAATGAAATACAACGCATTTTAACAGCATTTTAATGGGAACCAACTACTTTCAAAATTATTCGGGTAATGTCACGTGTTCAATACTATTTTGTACCTTTAGAATTAAAGTGGCTCAACCCAAAATTCTTAGTTTCTGCTAAACTTCAATATTGTAATACAATAATTGTATTTTTTTAGTTTTTCGGTTTAAACACTTTAAGGCATGCCATTTTATTTGAAAAAGACAGAAAGAGTACTTTGTCCTTTTCTAGACTAAAAGAGACTGTTTAATTTTATAAGCTGATAGAATAATATAGAAAAGAATAATAGGATACCCTCTAATCGTCACATTGGAAAAAGGTATGGCTTTATCATTTTATCATTTAAATTATTTTTTATTGCACTTATGAAACTAATTTAATTTACAATATGTAACTACATATATCTATAACTAATCCGTACTTGTCAAATTCCTCATAAATTGTCAATATTCTTAATAAAATTCCTATTAATAATATACAAGTGCAAATGTTGAGCTGCTTGCCAGAAATGATATAATAGTGTTTTGTTTTTTTGTTGTTTCCTTGTAGGCTGCCTGTAATAATCTAAATCTGTGTGAAAGGCAATAAATGATTTTATTATTATCTACTAATGGTAGTCCAGTGGTCGAAATTTTACCATAATTTATTTAAATTTTAAATTTGAACATTATTATAGTTCTATTGTCACCTTTCTATTATCATCATTTCTATAATAATCATTGCTCTATGTCGCCAAGGCTACATTATAGAAAATTAATATTAAAGACAAAAAATATTAATCTATTCTCAATTTGACCACAGATTGATAAATCAATAAACAAAAAAAGTATAAATGCATGTGTGTGTGCGTGTGTGTGTGTCAAATACATGGTAATGTGTGTAAGGTTTTTTTATTCATTTAGTTTATTTTTATATTGTTTATGCACAATTAAAAAAAAAATTAGCAATCTGCACTACTTCTCTATATTCTCTATAAGTGTGGGAAATTTCATACTTCTCCGTCCGCGCAATTTTCGTGAAAAGGAGTCCAACATTTTTGCTGCACGTATTACCTACTTAAAATGTAGGTAGGTTCTTAATAATAATACATAAGTGTTTTGAAATATAAAACTAATCTTAAATTTTTTAGTTATACCACTTCCATTCTTAGGGTGCAATTTCGTAAACAAACTTTGCCGTAATGGCGTAACCTTTAAAATACACGAAAACTGCCCAGCATAAACATATTTTTTTAGTAACTTTAATAGAAGTATTAGAATTAGAAGTTTATTATAGAATTTATTTAATTGTAATTACTTAGACATACTTAACATAATTAATCTTGGAATAGGTAATTATTTCAGCTTTTTTTAATTAAATAAATTATGTTTTACATAGGTTTAATCTTTTACCCGTTGAACGTTTATAAAATGATTGTATTTACGGTAATAGTGTTGATGATCTTCATTAGGTGGCCCAAATATACTAAAATTATTACGAGCATCCATCCTTATTTATAAATGTGTAAAGAAGCAAAATTATTATTACATTGTTCAAATTTCTATATAATTTATAAATATAAATCTGTACGTATGTACCTGTAAATATGTATATTGCGCGCGTGTGTGTGTGTGTGTGTGTACGCGTGTGTATGTGCGTGTGTGTATATATTTCTATAATAGATAGATATACAGTGTGCAATTCATTTCGAAATTATTCTTGCCCATCTAATGGTTGTCTGGAAGAGATCACTCTTAGCGATAAAACCAAGAAAAAATGTTTCACAATATTTATTCATTTTGTGTACAATAAAGAATACTCTTTCACTGGTGGTAGGACCTCTTGGGAGTCCACACGGGTAGGTACCACCACCCCGCCTATTTCCGCCGTGAAGCAATAATGCGTTTCGGTTCGAAGGGTGGGGTAGCCGTTGTAACTATACTGAGACCTTAGAACTTATATCTCGAGGTGGGTGGCGCATGTACGTTGTAGATGTCTATGGGCTCCAGTAACCACTTAACATCAGGTGGGCTGTGAGCTCGTCCATCCATCTAAGCAATAAAAAAAAAACAACTCTATCTCGCTCTCTCTCTCTCATCAAACAACTCTGTAAAAAAAAGCAATGATTTAATAAGAATTAAATGAAAAAGCAAAGAATTAATATGTATTTACAACTAGCTAGACGTCTATAAAATTTTCTAACCGAAAAAATATATGTGTATAAACCATTAGAATAGATAAAACCTTAAAAAACAACATTATTATTAAAAACGAAAGAAAAAATCTTGATATTGTATTGGTTTCACGGCAAAATTTTTAGTGACTACTTAACTTGCTTGAAAGTGAAGAAATACTCGCAAAATCCATTAATTTGTAACTCGCACTCGCACATACAATAATCGAGAGGCTCACTTCGGTAAAGCTATTCGATACATGAGACAGCAACATAAACAAACCTTCTCTCTCCCACAAAATGAGATTCATAAGTTTACCACTAGGTGGCACTGATACAAACTCACACAAATTAAACATAACATTAACATCGACTGAGTAATTAAAAAAACTCGCACTAAGCACAGGTACATTACCCATTACCCGACTAATTATAAATATCGTTAGAAAGCTTGGCATTTCAATTAAACGCCTTAAAAAAAAACTTGCATGCTACCAACATAAAAGAAAAAATTATTGCTTCTAAAGATGAATAAACGTCCTGCAAATCGAGTAACTCGCACTCAGAGCTCCGCACGTTTCACCGTGAAGAGCGTACACTCGATGCGAGTCATTCGATTCGATTTTTGAAACTCGCACTAAGCCTACTGAAGGGCCAACAGTTTCTGCTTACGTTTGGGATTTCTTTGAATTCGCGCCTTCACAGCTTTTATCACTGCTGGAGTCCTAACAGACCGAGGGCGACCACTTCTTGACCTGTCATCTACACTAGAGTCTTCATTGTATCGTTTGATGGTACCATAAACGAATCTTTTGGTTATATTCAAATTTTTCAGTATGTTAAAAGTTTGAATTGGCGCGTAACCGCAACGATGCAACGCAATAACTGCAACACGGTCTTCTTTAAGCGTCCACTCCATATTTAAAAATGAGTAAAATTCTAAAAGTATACATTTTTATTTTCATGAACAATTCGAAATTCGAATTCAATAAACTTTTTTGTGGCCAGCATTCTAAAAGAAAAGTTTTTACTGTGTGACAATACTTATGACCTGACTAGTTATATCGGTATATAGAGTACAATATAGCACGGGATAATTAGCACGACATGCTGAATGTTGAGTATCATCTACACTTTACCTTACGGATGGTATGTGGTTAGCGATACTGTATTAAGCCCTGTTGATGTTAAGCGTTCACAAGATTCCGAAGAGAAGATAAAATGCCAAGAAGGCACCAAGGTCGTAGTACTAACATTAGAACAAAGGTAAAGGAATATCAGAAAGTGAAGATTGCATCAATATAAAGTTATAAATCCAACAAGTGGACGAAAATAAAAACTTAATATTCGGGCTATATTGTGTCTACTGCAGTGTTTTTTATTTATTTATTGCTTAAATGGGTGGACGAGCTCACGTGGTTACTGAAGTCCATAGACATCTACAACGTAAATGCGCCACCCACCCTGAGATATAAGTTCTAAGATCTCAGTATTCTTACAACGGCTACCCCACCCTTCGAACCGAAACGCATTACTGCTTCACGGCAGAAATAGGCGGGGTGGTGGTGCCTACCCGTGCGGACTCACAAGAGGTCCCACCACCAATCAAACAAGTGTAGTTTAATAATAAAACTTTCGGATGTGGTAGTCAGTAAATTTCAGTGTTCCAGAGCTGGTGCTTCATACAACACCTTATCGTTATCGTCTTCCACTTTTTATCATCTGTAACGGACGTGACGTCAGCTGTCATGCCCTGCCGCCAGCCAAGCCGCCAAGCTATGTTAACACGCCCCCTTCCGCCACCGCCACCACAGCCGCCGCCAGCCAAAGCCAACGAAGGGGGGATAGTGTTAATAAAACAAACCGTGCCAGCCATTTCTACCTGCTTTCTGCTTTCTCGCACAAATAAAAGAACTTGTCGTTACGCTGCTGGTTTTTATTGTCACATCTTTTGCAACACATCGTTATAAAATGACTAAACCAATTAAACTTATATTCTAGATAATTAATTAGGTAACGTATAATTAATATGACAGAGGTCTGTGGTGTGTGCGCATTCCTTAATCTACGGTAGGCAGCGGCTTTGCTCTGTCCCTGGCATTGCTGAAGTCCATGGGCGACGGTAACCACTCACCATCAGGTGGGCCGTGTGCTCTCGTCTGCCTACAAGGGCAATAAAAAACCTAAACAAAATCAATTATTTTAAAGTTCAAGACACATTTATTAGATTTTACGTCACTAGTTTAGTTAGAATTTTCTAAGAGACCACTTCATTTCACGTGGACGTAGTCACGGGCACAACTACTAATTTTTTTTAGTTCTAACAAGATAAAAACTGACTGGCCTTTATTTATAAGTTTTATACCTAAGATTATCCTGTTAAAATAGAAGCGAACTTATAAGCACGCTTACGTTTTAAATTTTAGTTTTTAAACTATTTTTACGTGTTACATTAAACTCAAAACTATATTTATGTTGAAAGAATAAATGTTTTTTTAATAACTTTGTTAATCAGTACAGTGATTTATACAACGTTTCGCCTGAATTGTGTTATCATTAAGATTTTTATTGTAAATACAGTTCTTCTTCACGATAACCGATTATAAAGTAAAATTGTCGATCGAGACCTAATGGATTCGTAACGAGGCGGCAAACGACGCGGTTGCATTTCGATTTGTTCATTCGAGAACTTTCCACAGGAATAATATTGTAATGGTTTAGGTATATTATTTTTGAAACCGGTCGAAATTAATAACAAGTTTAATATTAGCAAGATTTTCCTTGAACGTTGAGTAAAAATTTGAACGTCGTTGCGACTTTAAAACGACGATTGACTAACTGGAATAAAATAAAATGTCTGGAATACCGCCTTCGATATTGAAGAAACTTTAGAATAGGCTAACATTTTATTACAATTATTTTTTATTTTATAATAATTGAAAACTGTAGTCTTGCCGTATTGTCCGGGCTTTTACTTAATTTTAAAGGTTTTCAAGCTATTAGAAAATTTACTTACGCTATTGTGTCTGCACACCCTCGCCACTGATTTACACCAGGTGGGTAGTAATCTGGGCTGCCCAACTACATCGGATGATCCAAACCAGCAATGGTATGTGGTATGCCTATTCTGCCGTGAATCAGCAATGCGTTTCGGTTTCAAGGGTTGAGCAGCCGTTTCTATACTAATATATAAATCTAGAGTTTTTTGCGGATGTTCCGTTATAACTACTGAACCGTGCATCCGATTTACTTAAAACTTGATATCCATGTAGAAAATACATGTACTTAATGGATAGGCTAATATTTATACGAGTGTTGGACTCTCTACATCTGTTGCGGGGGCGTTAATGATGAGAATCTTTGTGTGGGTGAGAAATAATAATGTTAATTTTTAAATGCCCAGCGAAGCGGACGGGTACAGTTAGTTCTACTATAAAATTGAGAAGTAGACGGTCTAAAGGTGGGTGGCGAGTGTTGATGTCTATGGGCTTCGGTAACCGCTCACCGGAGCCCATAGACATCCAGAAAACAATTGCCACTGGTGGGCCGTGAGCTCGTCCACTAATCTAACGAATAAAAAGTTCTTTGCAGCAATACTTATAACAGATCTTGTTAAGATTGCATTATTACACAAATTTAATTGTTTTTACGGGCATGTTTCAACAGGTCTCGTGCTCATGTACCGCTGCGGCTACTACTGCATTTACATAACTTCTTTGCGCTATTGGTCCGGCCGTTTCGAAATAACGAGATGTAGTTTTAGCCGCGCTAGTCGACACCGCTGTTTCAACTGTGTCTTTCGCAAAGCAATCGCCGTTTCCCGTTCGACATACGGTTGCATTTATTCCCCTACCAATTCGATTTCGACCTTATATATGAGTCGTATATTATCAAAGGTGGCAATCTGTGCATTTGGACAAAAAAATGTTATTGATATGCCAATACAGATTGATTTGAATATAATCGTCTCCTTCAAAGAATACGGTTCAAAACCTGCATTAAATAAAGGTTAATACTTAACCTGTTATTTATCTAAGATGTCGTTCAGAAGAGTTTTGTGACTGCCAATGGAATACAAAGTCAATAATTCGTTTTTCTGATTTACCAATAATTGTCCAAAAGTCAGATTGCCGGCTTTGATAATAGTCGACTCATATATCACGGTGAGTAACTAATGATTCATTCAAAATCCAAGTGACTAGCACCCGGTTAAACATTTCATAACTGATTTTAAAGTAAAATAACTAAAATATGACAATAAACAAGACTCTGATCCTTTGAAGAAATTTGAAAACGGCATCGTCGATATTTAAACTTAAAAAATTTGCACATTAAAAATTAAATAGACCACAAACAATAGGTTTCTATAATTAGGTATAAATTATTATTGGTATTCCATTTCTCGTAGTGTGAAGTGTATAAATAAACGAGGTTAGTCCATAGGACATTACACTACCAAATAAAGATAAATTAATTATTATTCAGAGGACGGCTCCGCTTCGTTCATAGATTGATTAAAGTTATCGTCTTATACCAAGAATTTTATGTTGTTGTGTAAAAATATGTATGTAGGTATGCATTAAATGTTTCCCTTTTTATGCGCGGAATATTATACGATAATTTTGCACCGACATATTATGTATTATACTATGTGGTACATAATTTACAGTACCTAAAATATACACTTTTAAAATTAAAAAGGACGAAATGGAGTGTATAGAAATCATTGGGCAAGGTTTTACGTTTGCTTTTGTGCTCGTTCGTGCAATCATTCACTTTGCGTTTCTGTAGGTACACACCTAGTGTGTGTGCTATGATAAGTATGTTTTCGAATGAAAATCTCAAATGATCGCGCAGCATTTTAAGATTGAACAAGAATCAGAGTATGTGTCAAATACATGGTAATGTGTGTAATGTTTTTTTGTTGATTTAATGTACTATTAATGCATAATTAAAAAAATATATATCATTCTGCACTCCTCCGTCCGCGCAATTTTCGTAAAAAGGGGTACAAAGTTTTTGCTTCACGTATTTAATATATAGATTACAGAATTCATTTCTTGAACGATGCGAACTGTGTTGTTGCAATACAAGCGACGCTGTCATTCGAGATCTTCACCTCGTCCGATTATCGATATTCGCAAAAATCGGATGCTATTGTAGAAATAATAAGACGGCTTTGAGATGTCTTTCCGAGTGACAAATATACTTTGACATGTATAGTAAGCGAATTAATTGCAGGACATTCCGAGCTCGGTTCATTAAAAAATTTCATCGTGTGTATATGGCCTTAAAGTTATTGGCTCAAGTGGTAGTTACATGCCCGCAGCTTTCCGAGCGTATTGTTAAGTATATTATTTAACTAGAAAGCACTTGTAGAGACACTAACCGCGTCAGTTGTCACATTAAAACCCAAGTTGATATATTGTCATGATTGTTTTTAATTAAGCTGCAGGATGCAACAGTTTACAATATTACATACTCACACTACGAGTTCATTCGACTCATTGTCTTGTTATTCTATTGGATGATTTTGTTTGTAAATAAATGAAGGAATGATTTGAATACCGCGGTCGTTTTTTTTTTCTTGTAACGAAAAGAGGTGAATGCCTTCTTCATTATTTTAGCACGTAATTTATGTTTGTGTATTAGTACAATCGATTTTGCACAAGCTTTCATTGTTCGCAATGAGAGGTTCAGCGATTTATTTGGTTTTTACTTTGCAATTTTCTATGAATTCGAAAAAGCAGAGGAGAATAGGCTTATCTTTCTTATATGCCACGTGCATATTTTTTATATATATTGCACTTTTTTGTAGCTGTATGTGGGCAATCAACAGTCCCACCTTATGTTAAGTGGTTATCTGAGCTTACAGACATCACAACATGAACGTCGCCAACTATCTGAGTCTAAGCTGGAGGAAAATAAACATAATAATGATAGTGATGGGTAGACGCATAAATTCTGATTAATTCCCAGTTTTTTTTTTTCTCATTAACTTTTCAATGATAACCAATTAACCGCTACTCGTAGTTTTGAAAGTAGATGCACAAAGTCGAGTCTTCCTGTAGACGGTTCTAGAAAATCATTTTCGAAGTAGGTAAGCCATTAGGGAATTAATGTTCTAGTCGTTTTAGTTTTAAAAATATCTGTTTTAATTATTGTAAACGCGGCGATTGCGACAGACTAAGCGTACAAAGAACGTAACGTATTTTCGTATATTAAACAAAATTTCAAGGTAAACTTGGACTCATAGCCGACATAATATTTATACGACATTAAGGGCACGCGATGGATTTTTCCCGCGTTCATATGAAATAAGTATTTAATATGTTGTTGATACCAATCAAAGTACTAATTATTTATAATTCCCATCCTTCCTGTTAGAACGAAAATTTTAGACACCGAAACAAAAATTTAATATGCGATTTCAATTATTGTTGATTCCATCTCTAAGATCAACATGACAATATGTACGCAGTAGCGAGATAATAATAATAATCATCATTTATTTTAGACCAATCTTAGCCCATATATAAAAATATATTTTGGAAATACATATATTTATCCCGCCGCATGTAGGGGTTTCCATGTTAAGAAGAATGGACAATCCACCTCCATTCTGTTCGCATTGAGTTGCAGGTAGCCGTTGGAGCCGCTACGCACTCGCCGCATCAGGGATGCTGTTCGTTTCCTAAGTATTGCGGCAAAGCTGTCAACACCGGCGTCTGCAAACATCCCTGACGCGCTACAGAACCGCGGCAGCCCCGTCAGTGCCCTGTACCCATTGTTATATTGGACGCGCAAGCCACTGCAAGCCAGTTGTGTATACTTAACCCATAGGTTGCAGGCGTAAAAAGACTGACAGTAGACCTTAAATAATGTGATTTTCACCTGTGCGGTACATTTCGCAAACCAACGCGCCAACATATTCGCTCTGTCCGATAAAAAAAATTCTAGATTATTCTAGATTCACCGAACTAGTAGGTGAGCTCACGGGGCTCAAACCTGACGTTGTTGCTAACACGAACCCTAGCAAGAGCAGTGCTTCGCAGAATCTGCCAGCGGATCGGAAACGCGACCCACTGAGAAAATCCGGCGAGAAACTCAGTGGGGTAGAAAGTAAAGAAAACTCTTGTCTTAAAGGAAGGTATGCTATTAATAAAAATAATGGCGGGTAATTCCGATCCGTCGGCATCCCTGCGATCCGGAACCATTAAGACGTCTTCAAGTTTTCAAAGTAACTTTCACTATACTTAAAAAGCTGAAGCATATAGTATATTTATAATGAAGCTATAGATATTTATTTTCGGCTGTCACAAAGTGCAGTATTTTATAAAGGATTAAGATTTTTTTATCTTTTTTACGCTTTAGGGCTTATATTAAGATATTCTCTAAGCCAAACTTCCGAAAAGCAAGTAAATGCCTAATAAATGCCTATGATAGTTGTCCTATTATATTTCAGAAAAGAGTGCATATTCCAAGTTGATAGCCCTTGGGAGATGAAAAGATTTGTGTAGGTTATGTAGGTACATTAGTCATTTCTCTAATGAGTTTCCAAAGCATACCCACTAGGTTTTTTTAATTGGTTGTTTAAAGGGCGTTTGCTCGGCGGAAGCGGTCTTTCGTCGTCGCATCGAAAACATTCCCCACCTCACCTTTATTCGGCATTAAAGAATTTTTTTTTTTTAAGTTAATAAAATAGCGCGGGAACACAAAGGCAATAATCGCTACCTATTCTGACTTTCATTGCATTACCGTCAGATTCAGCTGACCAAAGAAATGTGCTCGCCATTGTCTTAATAAAACTACCGTTAATTCTCTGAAGCATCAAGTAGAAATATCAAATAGGTATGCCACAGAAACACGGAACATCATTTCGGTTGAATCTTAGCAAACAATAGTCTTGTAACTTTTCGACGTGTTTTTCTCTCCCTACGTCACGAAAATAAAGGACTGACCTAGAATTTTTTCAATCCACTGGCCGTATCGAATCCGTGAAACTTTCGAGAAACGGGTGATCATTACCATTTAATTATTTTTCTACCGTTAAGTAAAATATATTACGAGTATTACAGATATTGTGTGATCTATGAACTGTTTTAGTAATTAAGTTGGAATAAACTAACCTTGAGAGCCTCGGTTGACCAAGAATACTAATAGAATAATAGTCACTGCTGCTTTAAATCTCACATTCACAATAGCTTTATCCATTTTGAGTACAAAATTATAATTTTGTCTGATTTACGAGAGCCACTAGCTACCACTATCACACGTCATTTACATAAAAGACGAATGACAAATGAGCACATTAACAGTTCGCACAGTCACAAGGTAACTCTCTGCTAAAGCCGAAGTGCATATTCTGTGGTTCTAGCTATTGCTCTGACCAGGGGCTTGCAACTCTCATACAAAGGTGAAAACATTCAACTAGCGCCATCTTAATACTGTGGGCTCGTCAAGTTTAAAATGTTTTGGCATTATTGTTTCAATACACTCACTAGATGGCAAAAATGAGTTGCAATCAATAAGAAATAGTAGGTAGTGAGGTGAATGAAGTTAGCCCTTCAAAAAAATTTTTTTTTCCTGTTTTCTACTTATTTTCTATTAATTCGTTTGTTCATCATTTGTTCTTGATTGTTCACTGTTAATAATTGTTTGTTCTGCATTTATTTATTTTAAAAAAATTATTAAAAATATATCTACAAGTTAGCCCCTCTATTACAATTTTTAATATTTTTTCGTCCTTGATGACTCGTAAATATTCATTTTCGATTGTTCTTATATAAAATACGTTTGTCCTCTTTCGAAATTACTCATTTTTTGTTTAATTAACTATTTGTATTAGTTGAATAAATGTATGCAAAATATGTGTACTGCGCATGCGTCAACTATAATGCCTAAACTTTCTACGCGGTTTTAATCGTGAAAAAAAATAATTGAATCCTGAAGGAGCAATTAATTGGTCTACAGTTTAATTAAAAAAATTAAAAAATAAATAAATGAAATAATGTGCATTGGCGTAAAGTTAGACCAAATACATTTTTTCCATCCTCCTACCTATCGTTATGAAGGTATAAAAAAGATAGGTTAAGAGTTCACTTGTAATATAAACAAATAAGTATAATAAATATGTTCATTATTTATCTTTCAAGAGATAATGTAGGTATACATTATAATAAATTTTTTACACAGTCGAAATTATATTCCTAACATTAGTAAAATAACATTTAATAATTTTTTTATAGGTTTAGTGTTGAAAGTGTTGGAAAATTATTTCATGTTTTAGCTGGAAAACTACATGGAGAATTATATGCAATACAAGATAATGGGCTCCATCAAATGAATTCGAATGAAACCAAACTGTTTACTATCCAAATTTGATTGTCAGGCAGATAGAAAACGAAAATTCACTCAAAGTGAACCTCGGCCTGCATTTGTGAAACGGCAAAGACTCAGTATTATCAAGGAGATTGAAGAGACGACTAAAAATGAGATGTATCATATTATTATACCTTTGCCATCTTGTAGTCAAGGTAGGTGTAACTGTCAATAATTAGTTACACTCACAGATCTCATAATCAAATAACAATATCAGAAAAAAGGAGAATAGTTAGTTAGTTAGTGGAAGTAGCCAAAATGGGCAAGTGGACCTCAGTTCCTATTACATAAGGTACTAGGAAGTTTGTGATAATGAAAATTTATCACAGTGTAATATCACTTACTTACTTTAACAGTGAATGAAAACATTGTGATGAACAAAATGGAGATCTGTGAGTGTAACTAATTATTGACAGTTACACCTACCTTGACTACAAGATGGCAAAGGTATAATAATATGACACATCTCATTTTTAGTCGTCTCTTCAATATCCTTGATAATACTGAGTCTTTGCCGTTTCACAAATGCAGGCCGAGGTTCACTTTGAGTGAATTTTCGTTTTCTATCTGCCCGACAATCGAATTTGGATGGTAAACAGTTTGGTTTCATTCGAATTCATTTGATGGAGCCCATTATCTTGTATTGCATATAATTCTCCATGTAGTTTTCCAGCTAAAACATGAAATAATTTTCCAACACTTTCAACACTAAACCTATAAAAAAATTATTAAATGTTATTTTACTAATGTTAGGAATATAATTTCGACTGTGTAAAAAATTTATTATAATGTATACCTACATTATCTCTTGAGAGATAAATAATGAACATATTTACTTATTTGTTTATATATTTTTTTAAGGGATTTTATGACCTGGCAACTGAGACCTTTAAGTCATGTCTTATTTTAATTTATATTCATTTTTTTATGAAAAATGATATTATGGAGTGAAATGAAATGAAGATGATTAATTTGAGACATTAATCAACTGGGATGAAATTAAATGAGATAATATGGGATGAAGTATAATCTCAGTAAAATGGTGGTCATTTACTGAGATTTTTTCAGTGGACTTTTTGGAGGATCCCGATAAGTTATGTCCAGCGACCTTATTTCATTTTCCCACATTTGTGCATTTTTATAGATATTAAACAGTTAATGAACCACCGTTATTACACATTTAAAACCGAAGAAACACTAATTAGACAAAATAAAACAAACCACACAACTTCACTCCTCGCGTTCCCGCCAAAAAGTCTCTATTTGTTTATATTAATGAACTCATAACCTATCTTTTTTTATACCTTCATAACGATAGGTAGGAGGATGGAAAAAATGTATTTGGTCTAACTTTACGCCAATGCACATTATTTCATTTATTAATTTTTTTATTTTTTTAATTAAACTGTATACCAATTAATTGCTCCTTCAGGATTTTTTTTTTTTCACGATTGAAACGGCGTAGAAAGTTTAGGCATTATAGTTGACGCATGCGCAGTACACATGTTTTGCATACATTTATTCAACTAATACAAATAGTTAATTAAACAAAAAACGAGTAATTTCGAAAGAGAACAAACGTGTTTTATATAAGAACAATCTAAAATGAATATTTACGAGTCATTAAGGATGAAAAAATATAAAAAATTGCAATAGAGGGGCTAACTTGTAGATATATTTTTAATAATTTTTTTAATATAAATAAATGCAGAACAAACAATTATTAACAGTGAACAGTCAAGAACAAATGATGAACAAACGAATTAATAGAAAATAAGTAGAAAATAGGAAAAAAAAAATTTTTTGAGGGGCTAACTTCAGTCACCTTAGGTAGTGTACATACTAATAATAAATTTCATATTTTTTTTTAAATTGACTCCATATATTTTTTTTTTTAAATAGTATTAATTGTATGACACTTTGTACGTGTATTCAGTTAATATTTTAACTTAATAACTCCATGGTGTATTCTTAGGAAAAAGGAACCAAATGAAAAAAAACACACGCTTTAGTGTGATCTTTTTAGGAACAGACAATTGATATTAGACACCAGTTGACAGAGCCATATTGTCTCTTTTTGGCTTTGTTGTATGGAGGGTCTACCTTTGTGGTTCTCTTTAACATTATAGTGATAGTCTCAGATTGAAGACTAAATGTGATAGTCGAATCTGTAGCAGCACAGCTATGTCCATTAGAAACATTGTGTAAAAATACTCGTATCACACACAAAATACTAGTAGAAGTAGTATTACAAATTAATTCTAGAGTATTTTTAATTTGCATAAAAGACCTAAGGCACATTTCATTCCAGGTTTATTCAAATATATATCTATAAGAACGATGATAAAATAAAATTTACAGTGATAGTAATAGCTATGCCAAATAATAGCTATGCCAGTATATTGTGCATTACAATTTTTTTTTGGAACATGGCACAGAAAACATGACCAAAACCTTTTATCTAAAGTAGAGATCTTTCACTTCCAAGATATCTTGGTCGTATAAGCTTTCCGAGAGTGTTAGGATTCTTGTGGTCGATATTTCATGCGGTGCTCGGTATCTGAGTAATTTAGAAGGCAAAGCCAAGCTAGTTTCTAAATCTTGGAAGTCCTCAACAGAGTGGTACTGCACCTCTGGACAAAGACTTCTGTTTTACAAAGCATAATTTTGTTATTGTATGGGTAGGGGCTGCTATTTATTGCTACTACCATTTGACACCATACAGAAGAAGGCCGTTAGTATCTATACTATCTATACTAATATTATAAAGAGGAAATATTTGTTTGTTTGTTTGTTTCGAATAGGCTCAGAAACTACTGGACCGATTTGAAAAATTCTTTTTCCATTAGAAGCCGACATTGTCCCTAATGAACATAGGCTACTTTTTTTATTTATTTTTTTATTTTTTATTTTTTTGGTTTCATTTGTGTTTTAATGTTTCCGAAGCGAAGCGAGGGCGGGTCGCTAGTTATTGATATTGCCGTTGTTGCGGATCGCTTGAAACCCCTACGGAGGGACTTTGGTTCTCTGTTTTTTGTACCTATCACATGTTTCATGGAGAGTACTCGGAGAATATGTTTGAGATATGTAATAAGAGAAAACCTTTAATGAATATAAGGTTTTCTCTTTTTACAATTTAATAAGCTAAAATTAACAGTAAAATTTGTTTAGTTACATTAGATACGTTGACAAATAACTAATAAAATAGATTGACAATGACATCAACTTATGACTGATAATTTCATGTAAGAAGCTTACATCATTCTCCCGCACTATTTTAAAATATAATCCTTTAAAAATTCTGGTGTTTTATGGACGCGGCCAGATTTACGAAGTGTTGGCTCCGGTGGTGGTGATGTTGGCAATTTATTTTTTATTTTTATTGCTTAGATGGGTGGACGAGCTCACAGCCCACCTGGTGTTAAGTGGTTACTGGAGCCCATGGACATCTACAACGTAAATGCGCCACCCACCTTGAGATATAATAAGTTCTAAGTATTAGAGTTGATAGTATAGAAATTCCTTATGAAAAGAAAACATATACATAGAAAGCAGTGACAAGAGGTGTCATAAGAATAAGTGAAAAAATTTCTGTCATTTTGTGAAATAAAATAAAATAAGAAAACTGTGATTTCGATAACAAATTCTAAAACATCGACGTAACTAATAGTAATATATAAAAGTGTGTTAGTATATTATTTCGTAACTGCCTGCACTCTGCGATTTAAATACTGGACTCTGTGCTACCAAGAATTTTAAATTATATCACTAAGGTCTCAGTATAGTTAGAACGGCTGCCCCACCCTTCAAACCGAAACGCATTACTGCTTCACGGCAGAAATAGGCAGTGCGGTGGTACCTACCCGCGCGGACTCACAAGAGGTCCTACCACCAGTAATTACGCAAATTAAAATTTTGCGGGTTTCACTTTTATTACACGATGTTATTCTTTGTTATTGTTGGAAGTCAATCGTGAACATTTGTTGAGTACGTATTTCATTAGAAAAATTGGTACCCGCCGGCGGGATTCGAACACCGGTGCATCGCTCAACTCGAATGCACTGGACGTCTTATCCGTTAGGCCACGACGACTTCAAACTTCGGTCTCTAGCTCTCTGCTATTATCAAGTACCACAGGTTCCATTTCATTAGATGAAGGAATCGCCACGTTTTGGTCTTCTGTTTCCGGAAGTGGTTCTGCGACATTATTATAATCAGTAGTGTGTTTCTACAGTGGCACAAACTCGGGATAGTGCATCAGCAGCATAGTTCTCTTTCCCCGGTCTGTATATAATATCGTATTTGAAAGCAGCAAGTTCCAGTCTCCATCTGACTGATAATTTCATGTAAGAAGTTTACATCAAGATGTCTTCATTTTCATCTCTTTTTTATCATCGCACTGCCCACTACTAGAGCAGAGTTCACCCATATGTACTACTAGGAACTGTCGCGTTGATTCCAACTGCATTGCCATAACCCTTTAATCTTAATAAGAAGCCATACACATCCATAATTAACTTTCTTTGACTAATTGCTGGCAATGACTGGATGCGTAGAACCAAAGATCGAGTTCAGTGGCTAGCATTGGGGGAGGCCTATGCCCAGCAATGGACTGCCGCAGGCTGATGATGATGATGATGACGGTGTTTTTGAACGCTACGTGTTCTTCATAAAATACCAATGTACAAATAAAATTGAAAATGTCAGTTTTCCTGATTTTATATATCGTTACTGGTCAATACCAGAAAATACTAAAATTACACTTTCTGTTTAAGATAATATAGAGTATAGTGATATATAGAGTATAGTGATAGATAATATAGTGTATAT
The DNA here is from genome assembly GCF_030267445.1 of Bombyx mandarina. NCBI lineage: Eukaryota > Metazoa > Arthropoda > Insecta > Lepidoptera > Bombycidae > Bombyx > Bombyx mandarina. The sequence goes on from NC_143208.1 coordinate 1,954,426, forward strand.
AACTTAACCATAGATAATACACACACTTAGTAACGTCAACGCTGTAATGCCAACTAAATGCCAACATTGCCAACCTATTTTTAGTTTATTTGATGTGATTTGGAGTTTATCATAACAAAAACTTTATTCACAATTATCATAAATACTGTGTATTACTATTTTTAAAAGCTGGATCCCTGATGAGTCTCAGCACAGAAGACATAGAAAAATGGACGAGAGACGGAAGAAACAAAGGTAGGAAGTTTAACAGGCGATGCACCATATTCTATACTCTACAACCTAGGTATAATTTATTGATTTGTGAAAATTTAGACTTCGTTTGCGCACTGGTGGCCGTACTTATATTTGAGACAATTGTTCCGGTACATTCGCGTCGGTTTCCGTTCTTAATAGTAAAAGAGCACCATTTGACATTACCTAAAATATGTTAGGTAATAATAATATTTTTTCGAAGAAGTGGATTGCATTTGTTATTACAACTGATGTTAAAGTGTTTAAAATAAAACAATCTTCACGGTGACGTGTATGTGCAGTGAATCTATTCTCATGCATCACAAATACCAGAGTAAGAAAGAAATCAATAAGAACCTTAAACATTTATTCATTTACAGAACGGATATGATGCACTAATTGAATATGCAGTCGTCGTGGCCTACAGGATAAGACGTCCGGTGCATTCGTATCGAGCGATGCACTGGTGTTCGAATCTCGCTGGTGGGTACCAATTTTTCTAATGAAATACGTACTCAACAAATGTTCACGATTGACTTCCACGGTGAAGGAATAACATCGTGCAATAAAAATCAAACCCGCAAAATTATAATTTGCGTAATTACTGGTGGTAGGACCTCTTGTGAGTCCGCACGGGTAGGTAACACCGCCCCGCCTATTTCTGCCGTGAAGCAGTAATGCGTTTCGGTTTGAAGGGTGGGGAAGCCGTTGTGACTATAATTGAGACCTTAGAACTTATATCTAAAGGTGGGTGGCGCATTTACGTTGTAGATGTCTATGGGCTCCAGTAACCACTTAACACCATGTGGGCTGTAAGCTCGTCCACACATCTAAGCAATAAAAAAAAAAAAAAATATATATAAGATGTTAAAGATATCATAGTTTGATTTTCAACTTAGTTCATGGTCCTTCCTCTTATCATTTACTTTCATACCTTCATGTTTGTCCTCTCACCTTATATAGTTTCAGTATCTCATTAATGTATGAATGTTGACCTTACCTTAGATACAATAAGAGAGAGCTTTTGATAAACCACTGGTGAAAACTTTTAGCTATGCTGAGATGCATGCTTGCCTTCTTATACATTTAGATGTTTAGGGTTTGAGCATTCACAAATTGTTTGAAATTTTAGGTATGTATATAATCGAAGATCATTATTCTTAATGGGTGTTAAGAAATAAATGATATAGATCAGTGATGGGCAAAGTAAGTATTTAATATGGCCCACCGAGAGTCCATCCATCCTAACTATTCACCTAGTCAGCATTTTGGTGCATAAAATATATGATGTTTATAATTGAAAATCTTTGAATTTTTAATGAAAGGGTTTTTGAGCTATCATTATCTTATAATTAACTTTCTATCATTATAATTATCTCGGCAGTCTGTGACAGGTATTCGTTTATTTATTGAAAAAAAAAAAAAACATTCTTTTCACCTATCTATCACATGCCTCACATCTCACACACCTAACAAGGCATAATAGTAAAAGGTATTTTGATTATTAAAAAGCTTTAATACAAGACGCATTTTTTCTATAATTCTGGCCCTCCTCTAGAATTTCTTAAACTTTGTGGTCCGCCATTAAAAATGTTTGTCCACCACTGATATAGATGAATGTGATGCAGGGAAATTACAAATCAATAACTTCAAACATTTTGGACCTTTTTTTAATTGCTTAAATGGGGGGATGAGCTCATGGCCCACCTGGTGTTAAGTGGTTACCGAAGCCCACAGACATCTACAACTAAAATGCTGCCACCTATCTTGAGATATGAGTTCTAAGGTCTCAGTATAGTTACAACGGCTGCCCCACCCTTCAAACAGAAATGTATTACTGAATCACGGCAAAAATAGACAGGGTGGTGGTACGCACCTGTGCAGACTCACAAGATATCCACCAGTAACAATGCAAATTATAATTTTGTGGGTTTCATTTTTAGTACACTATGTTATTCCTTCACTGTGGAAGTCAATCATGAACATTTGCTAAGAGTATGTATTTCATTAGAAAAATTGGTACTTCCAAGCGGGATTCAAACACCAGTGCATTTCTAGATATTAATGCACGTCTTATCCTTTGATTCCCAGAGATTTTCAGTTTAAAATAGGGCATATCTCTTGAAACTATTATAGATGCATTAAATTATATAGATGTACTGGATTAGTTGTTGTTTTGTTTTCAACAGACTTATAGGTTGTCATAAAAAGTAAATTTACTTTAGCCAAAGGATATTATTTTATTAGGATATTATTTATATAAAACCAAATTTTTGGTACTCATCATAAACTTTGATATTCATAAATATATCTCTTTGGTCCAGTAGGTCTGAAGTAGGTAGTGTTTGAAGGGACAAAGTATCAGTATAAACAGACAGATTCAAAACAAACTTGAAAGGTTTGATATAGGGTAAAGGAATCATAATATTATTTGAAACCATTCACATACAGCAGTGTGAGGTTTATTGGGAGATGAAGGAGGAAGAGGCGTGTGCGTTGGTTGTTTGTTGCGTATTGTCCTCCATAAACCTCATCGGAGCGGTCAATAAAACACTACGTATAATTATATGTTTATTCACGTCAGCGGCCGCGGTGGATCACTGCACGTTGACCACTGACTGACTAACGTATGCTGCTATTACTATATGCACCATAACTGCATAGTAAGCAAAGCGGGGCGGGGTATCATTCCCCTACAGCAGTATTATTATCTATAGTATGACAGTTTTTTTTTTGCAGAGCTTGAAATGTCACCGAGCTGTTCGAGTTTCGAAGTCCTGGATCCGCATGATCCTGTGATCAGTCGGTTAGCCACACAGCTCTTTAAAAAAACAACTGACTACCTTCAGGCTGAAATGGTTGCTGGACAGGTGAGGGCTTATCAATATGATACAAACCATAGGTCATACATACATACTATAGATACTTTCTTTGGTATTAAACCCTGATGATGTGTGTAAACTAGGTTAATCAGGATTTAAGATGTTGATGGGATTATAGGTTATTGAACTAAAATACCTGTAATAGTGAGTTATATAGCTGCTTCTGATTGGTAAAGAAATTACACAGAATTTAAAAGCATATCTTTAGATTTTTTCATCTGAGAAGGTTCATTGTCTTTGTTAGAAATAGTTTGATTCAGAGAAAATAACATTATGTGCATTAAATTGTACAGGGTTTGGTTTGACAATGCTAATAATTATTTCTCAAAAGCTTCTAATTTGAGGGCAATGCTACAATATTAGAACTGCACTATTAAAAATAATCGATATAATGAATGAAAGATTAATAAATCTACAGTTTATTTCGAAATAAATATAGTATCATATCTTTGTTTTGTATTAATTTTTTTATGAATATCTATAACCAGTTTACAGAAAATATGTAAGAATAATAAATCCTTAAGCAAATTGTTGCAAGGGACTGATTGTTGTATCACACCAAGACACTTAAGACCCAGAGAATTACCAGAAACAAGACCCATATGGTTATTTCAAGTAAATATTTGGTACAGGAACACTACATGCTGCTTGAGGAGATCAACAGACTCGCGATCACCAAGTACGCAGATCTAAGGAGCCTAGCCGCGAACCTGAACAAGACCCTTAATGAATACAACGAGATGTGTGAGTTTTTAACTGGAACCATCAATTTTTTAATGAATGTATTGCCAGTAAATGTGTCATAATACAAAGCAACTTGTGTTTTAGTTATCAAATAATTTGATAAACACTGTGGCTAGCTTATGTGTCATTTGTTTTTGTGAGGGCATAGAATTGAAATAATCCCTCATATCAACTATTGCTATAATCTCTAAATTGCGTTCTGTCAACGCCTGGCCTATTAGAATTTAGGCCTAACTAAAACAAGATCTTAGTTGAATGAGGTGGTGAGATTAAGTTTGTTATTGTGTCACAATGAGGTGATTGAGAGCTTTATGAACTTGTACGACTTATGTATTATGCCATTTTTGCTGATAGCTTCTACTAATATTTGCGTTTTTGCTTTTATACTAATGTAAGATGAATGCTATGTATAAAGATGCTAACGGTTATGGTATTAACAGACGGTTAAGGCCAGCATATGGAGTGCTTGGATTTCATCTATAGAACATAACGGCTTAGTTTCCATACATAATATGTTGTTCTAGATTTTTAGAACATCCCGGAAATACATTTAGATGAGTCGATTTATTGTTGAAAAAATAACGGCATGTGTTCACACAAAAACATTACGTAACAGATCATCATAATGAGGTTCCCGCTATTATTAGCTTGAAAAGGTAAGTTTACAAACATTGATTCCTATTAGTTTTATTATAATGAATAACATAAATAATAGACAAATTATGAAATAAATGGCAGCGGTAATAGAAATGTCTTTATTATAAGCAGATATGTCTTTATTATAAGAAAAAAAAAAATATTTGCAAAATGATTTAGTGATTGATATTTGAAATGAAGTGTCCTATGTGACATCTAGGTAGATGTGTTTCTTTCCTGTCCTCGTTATTGGTTATTGGTTTTATCCTGGCATTGCTGCTGTCCATTCGCCTGTCCACTAGCAAATTAGTTGCGCCTGAAGAAAATTTTCGACAATTGTTCCTTACAATACAACGCATTTAACTAAAAGATATTATGGACGCAACATAACATTTTTAGTGAGTTCCAAATGCTTTTAGAATATTTTTGTTTAAAAATAAAACAATCTATCAAGTTATTCAGAAGGCTTACTCTTCTTTTTGCGGTTTAAAGTTTTAAGGCTTTTTAGGTAGCCGATTAAATAATATCTGGTACCTATTATCACGTGATGGCAATGATCGAGATTTTTTCGTAGTCATAAAGCTTAAGATTTCTGTAATAAGACCCTCATGCTTGTGTTCTCTTATTATAATTTTTTTTATTGCTTAGATGGTTGGACGAGCTCACAGCCGACCTGGTGTTAAGTGGTTACTGGAGCCCATAGACATCTACAACTTAAATGCGCCACCCACCTTGAGATATAAGTTCTAAGATCTCAGTATAGTTACAACGGCTCCGTTACCCTTCAAACCGAAACTCATTACTGCTTTACGGCAGATATAGGCAGGGTGGTGGTACCTACCCGCGCGGACTCACAAGAGGTCCTACCATCAGTAAAAAACGCCTGGAAGTTTTTTCATGGCGCAGCTACATGTGGCGTACATTGATTCCTCAATTGATTTCTTCGATAAACGATACACCTTTAAGCGCGTTGCTCATATTACATCTTCTAAATTTCAACAAAAAAAAAAATGTATATATGAGTGTAATGCTGTGTACATATAGGGAGACTAACATGCAAAACATAAAGTTTCGTTTTTTGTACTTTGAAACCACTAACTACCTCTTAAAGCTTTTAGGTACGTGTATATAATTAATCATTGTTATAAAAAAATAACTTTATTGAAAAAAGGATTAAGAGACAACAATGATTTAATGATAGGTTGGCGTATTAATATGACAATAAGAATGATCTTGTCTAAATGTATAAATGTTCTCTTAGTATAAGGTTGTTTAGGTATTCTTACACATTCGTTGGACGCATAGATAAATAAGTCTTGTTTTATTGTTTATATTGTTGGTGGAGGTGTTAATTTCATTTTCACAGAGTTTCTAACTTGGATGATTCGTGATTCGAGCTTAAAGTCAGGCATTACATTAACATTTTAATACTAATCTGCTTTGCGCTTTTAATCTGCGGTTTCATTTTCAAACTGACGTTTTATAGTAACTAAATTGAACATACGTACATGTACGCGATTTATTAGAGCGTACGCTAATTTCGACATCTTTTTTAAAAGCGACATCTTTTTTAAGCACTTAACGGATCATTACACTGTTGAAATTGCACACGAGTTTTTCGAATCATTTACGCCTTGATTTTTCATTGTATATAGTATTTTATCAATAGAGTAGGTTAGATGGTTTGGGTCAATTAAATGTAATTAAAACATTAGAAAACGTTCACAAAAAACACTTAGCGCTTTCGTTAAACCTGGCTGTTTTTTAAAATGATTGTTATAAAATGTTCCATAAACAGAAGGAAATTTACGTTAAAAACATACTTTGCAATAATATGAGATGTTTTATGAGACAAACGTCTACATCTCGTCCCGTCCAAATACATTCATTCGGTCGCCATTTTATTAGCACACGTGGTATGTACCGTTAGTATAAATAAACCAATCGAATATCAACAATGATTTCTTAACTTCTTAAAATAACAATCAAATATAAATATCGATCAACATAACATGTACGTTTTAATTGATTATATAATTTGTGTTTCCTCGACTCAAACGCGCATATTAAACGTTCCAGATGCCCAGCAGATCCAACCCCTACTCCAGCAGATAGATCAAATCGAAGTCCAGGTATCTAAATTCGAAGTTAACGCTTACCGCCTCGACAGCTATACGAAGCAATTGAAGGCTCGTTTTAAGGAGCTTGAAGAGAAGTAAGGCGGCACCCGGCTGTCGTTAATGTCGTTAGACCTGTCGTTAGACCCCCAGTCTAAAGCATAGTTGTCCTGCTCGCACGCTTGAACTCATCCCGGTCCACGAAGAAAACTCGATACAGCTAAATCATTGTCGGGTTCGAAAATGCTGCGTTACGTTAATACAATTGAATTCAAAAATGATTAATTTCCCAATTTAGCCTTTGCTCCTAGATCGGCGTGCCTAGTCCAATGATGGTATTTGGTCGCGATTTTAGAGAAATTCGTTTTGAAAGATAAACCAAAAAAGGGCTGTTTTATTATATAACGTCAAAACACTTTTTACTGGTGGTAGGACCACTTGTGAGTCCGTGCGGGTAGGTACCACCACCCTGCCTATTTCTGCCGTGAAGTAGTAATGCGTTTCGGTTTGAAGCAGCCGCTGTAACTATACTTGAGACCTTAGAACTTATATCTCAAGGTGGGTGGCGCATTTACGTCGTAGCTGTCTATGGGCTCTAGTAACCACTTAACACCAGGTGGGCTGCGAGCTCGTCCAACCATATAAGCAATAAATAAAAATAAAATGTTATAGTTTTTATAGAGTAAATTAGTCAAACCAGGCTTGCTTTGTTGGTCGATGTTTGACTTGACTTTGATCGGATCGCGACCAAAGTACTAAGGATCACCCCCGCTAGCCAATCTGAAAATTTTCTGAAAATTTGAAATATAAGGAACAGACACTTTACGAACCCACTATGTAAGACTTTTATAAATATTCAATTTAACAACGTGAAGTTTCAAAGGGATTCCGCTGATTTACAATAATTGAAATAGCTCAGTCCTTATATAATTTTTATAATGGACAACGAATAGTGTTGTCCATTAATCGTTAAAGTGCTGATATAGTTAAAGAAAAAAAAAACTTGTGCCCTGCTATCTCGTGACATTATCACTACCGCACAGCTTTATTATCTATAGCTAGTACTTATAAGTAAGTTTAGGTAGATTCTTAATTACCAGAATTCGATGAAGTTAACGCTGATATGTCAAATCTTACTGGGCCACTGCTGTAGTATAATTTTTCTCTCCTCTTAGCTCTAGAAGCGTTTGTTTAGTACTTTAGCGTAATAGAAGGCCGGGAACTTAATAATGATCCTATGATTAGATGCAACAGCTTACGAGAACCGTTGTCACGTATTCAACTGTAGCAGTGATATCGCGTAACAAAATGAGCAGGCCTTGCTACTCTTCAAGACATTGATTTCTTTGGTTTTGTATACACTCCGGAAAAAAATAATGAAATACTTCTGATAATGAAATAATGAATAATAGTGTGGATATTGAAAATAATGCGATATAAAACATCAATCAACAATATAATCTAGTATTATTAGTTAAAAAAGAGAACTATTGAGCACGAAGTGAAATTATAGTCTATTATTGAACACCAATTGTTAACATAAGTCGTGATTCAAACCAGCTTTGTGCCTGAAATATACACACTATACAAACGGTAGAAAGAGTCACACAACATCATAGTACACGTATTAAAAGCAACGTAATTTAACAATCATTAAGTAAATTATCATAATTTTTGAGCACGTGCACTAACAATTGAGGCGTCAGAATTAATTTCGTTGAAATAGTTGAGCTCCTAATGCGTTAATCAAATAAGTTTAAAAAAAAATTAATGTGACAAACGTAATTTTCTTAATTTAATTTTTATTAACAACACCATAGACAGATGGAGTATCAAATTTTTATTACAAATAGCGTGTACATGCCCATACATTCCTTAGAATACAAAGATATCAGATATTTATTTACGTTTAATTTTAATTGTTGCACTGCGCGTAATTGACATCATTCAAAGTTAGTCGTTGCGCGATTTATCGGTCTCTATTCAAAATGACCAATGCTTCCTGTAAATTACTACGATGTATTGCAACATGGTTTTGAATTACCATTTAAACAGGTTTTAAAAATGTCAATAAATACCTAAACAATAATAAAATTAGATTGAATAAAGAAGAAATAGTATTTAGCTGTCGTTATAAAATTATATATATTCATTTATTTAATCCAAATTATTGAAATAAATAATATATGTAATGCCCTTAATAACTATAAAATGATAAGTAATTATTAATCAAAATATTATGGGAACGTATCTGTTATTTGGCAGAACGTAAGCAATTTTAGAGATAAATGTTTTTTTTTTCGATAAATACCAACTGTGACTTAAACATGACACCTAAGTGCATTAAATCAACATTGAGTGTAATCTCATTGAAATTAATACGTAAAGTAAGCAATAAAGAGATTTATTAAATATTTTTATTAAATACTATTTTTCAACAAACAGAACGTGTTCACAAATGTATTTATATATTTACATAGACTATTAGATATTTGAATGCTTTCTCTGTTGAGATGAATGATTAGTTGAGGCCGCCACGATGGCGTCATGTTATTATATTAAGAAATAATAAAAAAATGTAGCTTAATTACTAAAAAACACGTTTTAGTAGCAGCAAACCAAAATAATGAATTAAATATCCTTTCATATCCCGTTAGTTCGGTTTAGGTCGTTTAGGATATTAGGCCAAAGTAATAAAAGTACTAAAGTGTCATCAGTGCTTGATACGTGCGCAAACTTTCAAGTTGAGAGTTATGAAGTTTTTTAAAATTACGTTGGAATATTTCGTTATATAAGCGCGTTAAAAAATTAAGTTGAATGCTATTTTCACTACTTCGATGCTATAGAAATGCTATAGTATAATTATTATTATGAATAAAATAACCCGAAATAGTAATATTTTCATTTATTTCGTTTTTGTTTTTTTGTTATCATATAGTTTCGAATTCAAGCTTCAGTGTTGTACATCATACAGTATAAAAGGTAAATTGTCGTATTAAATTCAAAATTTTAGTGTGATCGTATAAAATTTACATTAATTTTTTTCGAGTGCCATCTATTATTGAGTAAAAAACGATGGCCCGCTAGGCTTAGTTCAATATAATCCCGCTAGATGTCGCAGTTATTGGAACCGAGCTATTAAAACACATACAACATGTTTTAACACCAGCATCTCTCCGCCTGTGAACGAAATTTGATCACAAAATATTTCAAATGTATTTTTATCTTTTCATTGCTCTCCTTTTTATAATTAACTATGGAGAGTAGAAATAAGGAGCACCATCCTATATAGGTGACAAGAAAAAGGGTCCACCTGTAAACAGCTATTGTTGGAAGACTCACCGAAATAGCGCTAGTGTAGCAAATAGAAATGATATGAAAATAGCAGTTTTAAACAGAGTAGTGTGCTGGGTTGAAAATTTTAATATTTTTCGTGACTTCAACTATTTATTTTTATTACTAATTATGCAGGAAGTGTTTTTTTCCTTCTTAATCTAGTATCCTACTCTATGTTATCTGTCATCTGTCTAGTTATGGCGCTGTTTTTTAAATCTTTCCACTTGCGACTGTGGCGCCACTTTAATTGACCCACATTCTAATACACTGAGATAGTACTCCCTACTTCTACCCTCCTTATTTGATGATAAAAATTATTTAATTTAAGCATTTCATACAATGACAGTAACACAATATTAGGTAGCTTAATGATAGAACTAGTTTAAAAAACAGCAATAATTATTATTACCTTCGTATTCACCAATTATGTGGCTTCGGAATAATGCTTCGGATGACGGTTGATACACTTAACATTATTATTATATTTTATTGCAAAGATTCGTAGTTATACTCTGCGGTCGACTTATTTCGTGACCCTGGAATTTATTGCTTAGAACCACTTGTCTGCGAATAGCATCATGCATAATACTGTTATCATAGACACTGTTGTAACAATTAATTGTGTTTGGAATTATGTTATGAGACATGTTTATTTTATTTCATAATAATAATATGTTATAAAAATTGCTTGAATAAATTTTCTATTTCGAAATAAACCAGTATTTTATTCATGGAGATTCGTCGTTGAATAGTCAATACGAAATGGTCTGATGTGAATTCGTGTTTCAATCATGTGTGGTTTTTCAGTTTCATTATAAATACACGAAGACATGAGTGGTAGAGGGAATATGATACAATTTGTTAATTATGAGAAAAGGGTCAATAAACTTTTTTTAGTTGTACTTTTTCTTCGTACATAATTCCTTTATCACATGCAATTTCTAAAAATAGTCTTTAAACCCGGAGTTTTAAGGTCTAATATGGCTTATAGGCACATAACACCTTCATTCAATGTAAAAATTTAAAAATCTTAAAAGTGGTACTTAACCCCTTCATCCGTTCATGTCTTCACATATGCTATAAACTATACCAGGGCTGTCCAAACTACATAAACATCTTTGCGAGATATATGAATTTACTACAAAAGCTGGAGGGCCGCGAGAAAGAAATATTTTTAAAAACAAAATTACTTTCCGGGAATTCCCCCAATAATAGTAAAATATAGCTTCACTTTTAAATTGTGTAATGGGAATGGAATGCTACAAGAATAACGATAAATTATACCAAATATTGATTATATGTTTTGACAAAGAATTATTATTATCCTATTTATAACTATTTATATCCTAAATTATTTTCTGCTTAAGACATGCGTCGGGGGCCGCATGAAAATAGGCCACGGACCGCATGCGGCCCGCGGGCCATTGAATGGACAGCTCTGAGCTAGAATATTATGCTATCTATATACATATGTTTATAATATTATTGCATATATTTTTTTAAAGAATGATGACAGCATTAGTTCGTCAAACTTAAACGGTTTGATAAAATAAGAGATTTGATAGTCGAGATTACGTTGATTTTACCCAGTCTGTAAGTACCGAGAATAGTCCCTAAGACTACAAGTGACTAGGTAGGGAAAATAAAAAGTTTGTCGTGGAGCCGCTATCATTCCCCTACCTATGCCCTGGTAGTCTAAGGGGAAATAACAGCTACCCGCGGGCAGGTATGTGAGATCATGGGCTCAACCTGAGAGAATTTGCTAACAGTAAGTAGCCCTAGCGAGAACGGCGACCCACTGAGAAGATCCTGCAACAAACTCAGTGGGCTGTGTCTACGGCTTAGTTCGTAGAACTCTTCGTCGCCATCGACGAGTTTGACTAGGTCGGTGACCGGTGCTTGAAGAGCCTAAAAGCACCGAGAGTGGACTCGGGGAATCCAAAAAGTATCCAAAAAAATATGTTTTGATAAATGAGTCGGAAATGGGAAGTCGTTAAAGACTTTTCTGTCGTCCTGTCCGTTTGGATCATGGAGCAGCCACGCATTCCGCATTAAGGTATAGCGGAATTGTCATTCAAAAAACAATTAAGTTATGTGTGACTTTTATAAGTGATAAGATGGGTCGACGAACGCCGAATATCATTCTATGAACTAACCTGTTATTTGCACCTGTTATACTGCAATTTTTTAAGATTTCAGAACCTTTTTTAATATACGACGCAGTGTTGCATATTTTTGGATGTTTATAAAAAAAAATAGCTTCCAGGATTCTGTTCTAGGTACATGTTGATAATGTATAATGTATAATTATGTATAATGAATATATTATTATGTAAAGCGCATTTTTTTATTTCAATCCTATACAGCAACAGAAATGGAAAAAAAACTTCAGAGGTGTCAAGGGACACCCGGATGGAACGAAGTTCCTTTCGATTAATTAGTGAAGGAATTGTAATTTTTTTTTTTAGTTATAATAATAAATTACAGCATTATGAAGAAGAAAAAAACAATACTATGAACTAAATTACTATTCTTGAAACGCTATCTCGAGAAACTGTACTCATTACGCGGACCAATCGGATACGAGCAATGTCACGCGATAAGCGCCTATACGTTGATTGTTCAGAATGACGGATCTAAAAAGTGTCGTGACAACTTTTCGTATGAATTTTTTCCGTTTAGCCCCCTTTCACAATGCGCGATAAGGAACTTCGTTCCAAAAAATCAACCCTTTTCGGTCGTAAGACAAATGTAATGTAAGGTTATATGTCCAATACGTGTGGACTGGAACTCAAAGGGTTAAGGTTCAACGAGGTAACGTCAAGATAACGAAATAAAAACACAAACAATTTTCGTTAATTTTTTTTATATTTTTATAACAAGTAGTTCCAATAAAATTTTACAAGTTCCATTTTTTACAAGAACGGAGTAATCTCCGTTACATTGAAACACAATCGCGTCTGATGATATATTTTATATATACTTTGAGAGTGGCTTAATCGTGGATTGTGCTTTAAAATATTTGAACAGGGCGTTGATTATCTCCTGGGCATGGTGCCGCATTATCTGTCCGTCCGTGCATTAATTAGCCTTGCTATATTGCCGATGTCGAACATAGAAACATACCAAAACCACAGATCTTGAGCCCATTACGATCATGCATTGTTCAGACGCGACCGCGCGCGCTTTACGTCGTAGTCATAAACGCGATCAGATCATGACTAAGCCTTAAAGTTAACGAACTACTAGAAAAGTCACTAAACTTAGCCCCGAATACATATTTAATATTTGAACCTTTCCCCTGATCCAGATTAATAAGTAATACGATAACCCTTCTATAATTTGGTAGATACGGCTCTACAAAATCCCGTGTTGTGAGAGATCGCTTATGTGAGACTAGAAGCGTGTACAAAAAGGAGAGTCATTTTTCTGAATGAAATTCTCAACTGTGTTTGTATGTATGCCTTTACATATTATACATAAAAAATAGGCAGTATAATTACGATTATTCCCACATATTGTGTGTGTATGGTGCATAATGCAATTATTTAAATAATTTTAAACAAAAATTTCGCTATAGTGATGTAAAATACCGGGTTATAGGAAGGCTACCTGTATTGACTGATTTTTCGTATGACATACAATGTATTACAATTGAACATCAGATGACGCGCGCTTCCAAACTTTCGGGGCGCGATGACGATTGTCTTATGTGTAGAATGCGGGTCAACGAAAAACTAAAATCACGAGTGTACATACTCAATACAAAATCTCAGTAAATTAACATTGTTTTTTGAAACATTTAGATGGGACTTTATTGTGGTTTCGGCTTCAATAACGGTCCTCTTACACCTTGTAGTAAACCTAAGTATTTGCTGTTGTTTTGATTTCCCGTCGTCGCATACGACTGTAAATTGAGTAAGAGCTTTCAATAGAAATGGAAGGTTGGACCGAAAAGTTTTTTTTTTGTTACCTTTTTATACCTCTCGCGAAAATTTCCGAATATACTTCAATTAGCATAATTATTATGTTATACAAAATGAAAACAGCAATAAGACGACACGGTTATAATGTATATTAATTAACTAACATTGTGGTAATTTGATAATCTTTTTGTTTTTTTTTTTAATTTTTTTTTTTCATGTTCTTCGTATATACAATTTATTGCAGTATTTGTAATATTAAGTTAGCAGCGGACAGTGCGATTCTCGGATTGTTGAGTTCCTATCGTTTGTTATTGCGGATGTTATTGAAATGAAAAATTGAAAATTATAATAAATTGTAAATTCAATAATTACATTCACTTCAAAATGTATTTAACAATTTAAACTTTCACAGCGACCCTCAAAATAAATTATTGTCGTATAAGCTAAACGAGTGCTGTAATTTAATAGTAAAAATGAAACTTTTACTCTTTGTGACTGTAATGGGCTCGTTGTAGTTCGTAATAATGCAACACTAAGTAAATTTCGTTGAAATAAAAAAAAAAAAATACACATTAATTCCGTAATTATTGCTTGTACACCGTTATAGCGTGAACCTCGATAAAAAGGGATCCTTGAAGTGTAATGTAAAATAGTACAAAGTCTATATTTTAAATAAACTTTGTAGGTACTATGTCTTCACGATAGTTGATAGGGAAGACATCAAATTAATTATAATTGTATCGTGTGATTATAATATAATTATATTGTTCTCTTTTAATAAGAAAGTAACTATTTAAATTATTCCTTGGCTAATATTGTAATTTTAGTATTAAATTAATCTATAGACTATTTGCATAAGTTCTTGCTTTATGGATTTGTTAAAATTTGAGTTCTTATTAGCGATAATTCTTAGCCTGACTGCTCTTGGAATTGATAGGAATACATATTTTATTATTTTATTTTATTGCATAGATAGGTGGACGAGCTCACAGCCCACCTGGTGTTAAGTGGTTACCGGAGCCCATAGACAACTACAACGTAAATACCGCCACCCAACTTGAGATATGAGTTTTAAGGTCTCAGTATAGTTACAACGGCTGCCCCGCCCTTCAAACCGATACGCATTACTGCTTCAAGGAAATAGGCAGGGTGGTGGTACCTACCCGTGCGGACTCACAAGAGGTCCTACCACCAGTAAAAATCGGAGTAAAATAAATATCGGAGGAATAAAACTGAACGCGACGTCTCGAGCAGATGCCTCATGTTACAGTATGAAATGATTTTTGCGTGAGCACGCTCTACGAGTATAATTCGCACATACGGTGCTATAAAGGTACTTATGCAATTTTTGTTAACACTGTACTGAGTATGGGAAAATACATTAATTCTTAATAGTTATTAGTGAGACGAGCGTGATGTTTGCTTTTAGTGATAAAGTTTAAAGTTGTAATTTAAATATTATCATTTTATTTTTATAGCCTAGCAGAACTATATAAGAATTATATATGTAGTAAGATGTTGAATTTTAAAACGTTTCTCGTGAAAAAATACATAATTTGCATAAATGACGTTATTGCACCGTATGTGCAAATAAATGATCAACGGAAATTGTCTTACACAAAAGTCACTATTTTCACTTTAGTATGGCTAACAATAACCACGTGTTTGAAGATTTTAATATTACCGGCAAAAAATAATCCGATACTATTTTTTTTTACTAAACTAATGGATAACGCTTACACAAAATTATAAAAGAAATTCATGTTTTGTACGGCCTTACGTCTACAGTTATAATTCTCAATTGAGACAATTCACTAATGAAACTTAGTGTTGCATTATTATTACCAAAATAATACGCATATTAGAAATAATAATCAGAACACGCGTTTTAATTATATTTACAACACAGCGTTTATTTGTACCGTCTGGAATACAATGTACCTGTTGTGTCTGAATTCAGAAGCGAATGCATATTGCTTTAAAAAAAATCATCGTCCCTTACTACTAAAAGTCTTATAACGTTGTTTAGTTACTAACTTTATATTCTCCCTTTTTTAACCCATAGACAACTTTATATTCCTCTTAATACATCGATAGATGGCAGTGTAGGGCACAATTTTCATTGGCTTATTAAATTTCAAATTTGGAATTTCACAACACACGTACATCATGCTTTTTTGATTTACATAATTAAAGTCGAATATTTTATTATGGAATGCGATTTTTTTTTAAATTTAACCCATGTCACTTTTATTGTTATTGCTGTTATTTCGATTTACTGTGTATTTAATGAAACGTTTCATTTTACAATCTAAACGTAAAGAATTTGTGCGTAATTTACTTGAATGTGCTGACGCTAAATTTTACTGAATAAACATTTGAACATGATAAATATACCTTGCCTACAAACGTAACAATGAATACCTTTCGACAACGACACAACGTACCAAGAAAATGCAATCACAAACATTTTATACGACAGCGATATAATCATCCTAATTAACGTGAAGAGATCTAAAAAAAATTAAAAAAAAATCATTACAAAGTCACACTAACATTCGGCTCCCATGAGAAAACAATATGATCGCACTCAACCATAACGTGTTAGAAGACTTTTCAATGATATCGATTGAGCGAGCGACGCCGGTCTTCAGGGGTGTCACTCGCATTTGAGCACTCCGTAACAACGACACGCGACAGATACATTCACCGTGACCGACTCCATTTCAATACTCGTTTCCTCCCTACTAGGCCGTGCTCTTTGTACCAAATGCTACGGAACCATCTAGTCTTAACATTGAGCAGTGTTCGAACACACGGACGAACAAATTGACTACAACCCTGTTGTAACTACTGAACCCTCCTAACTAACGAATAATCAAAAATTTCACTACGGGCGTTTAGGTCGAAAGCATTAAACATCATTAAAAGTTCTCCGCAAAATTGTAGAATTTACAAGTTTTCACTTTTATTTATCGTTTGTTTACAAAACACAGAAAATACACATATACATAATAATATATATAATTTAATAAAATTATTTTTCGTTTCTTAATTGCTTAATAAATATTATGTATAAGAGGCTTTTTAAATAACGTAAATGCGGGGTGGTGAAGCACTGCAAATCGTGTCAATTGGTTTCATTATTACATTTTGTATTAATCTCATTGAAATCTTTTTATTTTTATTAACTTAATCAATTCCCCGATCGATTTACCTTTACAATTTTTTTAATATAATTATAACAACTAATAACCTCGGTCATTCAAGATATGACAATAAATTTACATTATTTATAATATAACAATCATAATTATAAGTAAAAGAGAATAAAAACATTTATAAAATAAATTTGATAATATAATTTAAAAAATCAACACTCAATAAAGTCACAGCATGTATTTACATTGTATTCATTTATACATGTCAGTGACGTCACGCTCGCATCCGACACGCGCCCCGGCAGGCAGTGCGACCGCTGTACCCATTCAAATATGTACAATTTATTATGTCTACGTAGAAATAGTTGGCATTAACACGTGCGGAACATATTCTCGAAATGCACGTCTCCTTATTGACAAAAGTAACCAGATAAACGTCCGCAGCGTTGCCGAATATATATATTTATATTTCACTACTAGTTTATAAATATCGTGTATCTAAGTCGTTGAAATTTATCGATAACTATTGATCGAATAAAGTATCAGAAGCTATATACCGCCTAGGTTGTCGCTTATTTTGCTCGATGACGTTCGCGCCTTTTAGTAGTATTTAGTAATACGCGAAGAACTAATCAAAGAAATGGGTACAAGAAACCGATGGCACTTTACATGGTACCTATGCACTCATAAATTATGCCATAAAATGACCGACTAAATTTTTATATTAATTTTACGCTGTGACTTAAAGACTAATTTTCGTTTTATTAACCTAATCACATTGATTTAGAACATTTGTTGTGTGGTAGTGATAGAGGTGCGCCCTCCCGTTTGGCGCTTGAGTCCACGAAACAAGAAGCTGGCGGCGGCCTTGAGCGGCGCGACTAGGGGCGCACGCGCAGGTGTCTCCCATTGTCAGACGTTGCCCGTGACAGGAAACCGCGGTGGCGGAAGCGGCGGCGGGGGGCGTCCCGCCTCCCCCCCACCCGACGACTGCTCTGACACTGGAAACGTCACAGTTTACGAATATAAAAGCTGCCCGTACTATATTCGGCAGTATCACGAGTTTATTCTAGGGTTAGGGGTCATTTTAGATTCACCGAACTAGTAGGTGAGCTCACGGGGCTCCAACCGGGAGTTTTGCTAACACTGGCCTTAGCAAGAGCAGTGCTTCGCAGAATCTACCACCGGATCGGAAACGCACCGACTGAGTCACGAGTAATTCATGCTTTGTCTTTCATAGTTAGAGTCGGAGGTATCATCTGTTTGAATGAAAATTTTATCCTCAATATTTCTGACGAGCTGTAAACTAAGGGTGTGTATAGTTAACAGTTCTTCATCGTTCTAATTCTTAATTATATCACACAACAATTATTGTTATTACTCTTAGAAAGAAAGCAGAATTCCTCTACATTTGTTAAACAACAAACATTTTTACACATCTAACACAAATATGTAAACCAAAAAAACTAATTACCAAATACTTTCCTTTCCGTTTCAAAAATTCTTGAGTACTACTTTAACTGCAATGCAGCCCGGATGCCTTTAATTAGAAAATAACACGATGTATGAGCTATTTTAAATTGAATGCGTGTGTATTCATGAAATTGTGATTATTGAGTGACGTGAAACGATTATAAAATATTTACATGAAATTCTTAAAACAGCTGACGAACAGCTTGCCTTCAGTACGTGCTTATTTTAATATGCGGGTTTCGTAAAATGAGAACACGATGGAGACAAGAATGTAAATGAAATGTTGTGGAGTGAGTTAGATGATGAAGCGCAGTGGGGCGGAGACTTACATGAGTCGTGTTTTTCGTCGACGGGAGCGGGCGGGGGTGGGGGAGGCAGCTGTTGTTCCAGAGCGTTGACGCAGTTCATCATGCTCCCGTAGAGACGACTATCGCGAAAACTGTCCCTGCACACACTCGAGCGTCATCCCCACACGTCATGACCAACACATACTACTACGGTCTCGCCTCACTAGCTACTCTGAATTGGCGATACATGGATGTTCCCTTTGGACATTCTTCTATTCAATATTCCCGGTCACTTCGATACATGGATGTTCCCTTTGGACATTCTCCTACTCAATATTCCCGGTCAGTTTTTTATATACATCCGTGCAACGCGTGATTATGATCGTGAGTTCTGTGTCGTACGTCTGTAAGTGCGTGTGTGATTATAAAGTTGTAAATGAGAACCGTGTCGGTGTCGGTCGACTCGGACCGCGGGTGTGCCGATGATAATTTACATTGTAATGTACGTTTTTATGCTCTCACCTGCCGTTTGTATTGCGGAACAATGCCAATATCTCTTCGAAGGTTTTGTTCTTAGTTTCAGGAACTTTTTTGTATGTAAATATCCAAAAGATTGCGAGGAATGCACTAAAAGGTAGGAACGTGTAGTTTTCCAACAGCGCCTGTAATTTGACGCTTTTTTTTATTGAAACGTTCAATCGAGTCGCAAGTCGAATACTTGTGCGTACTCTCAGTAACGTACCTTCATGCTCGGGAACCCGATTCCGACGACGAAATTGGCCATCCAGTTAACTAAGACAGCAATAGCCATAGCACTAGGTCGTGGTCCTTGAGAGAAGAGCTCCGCCGTGATGAGCCAGGGTATGGAGCCGGGGCCCACCGCGAAGAAAACCACGAAGCTGAGCGTCGACACCACCGACAAGTAACTCATCCAGTCGATCATTTCCTGCACATAGCCAAAGAACTCCTATCAGGGGGATAGAAAAAATGTTCTTTCCCGTAACCGACCGCAGAAAAAAATAAATCGCAAACATAAATGTACATCACACACTTGTCTGTCTGTGTGTCGGTATGTCTCCACCTGAGTACTGCGGAGGATGTTACGAGGTCAATAGGACCGCGGGTCTGCGGCAGTCGGGTGCTGACAGCATCGTGTTACATTAATCTATCGCATGTACTGCGTATTCTAATATTAGTGAAGTGCTATCTGCTTTTGAGCAGTGTTTTTTTTGTGTTAATAACTTCGCTTCTTGTTAACGCGTGCGTTCAGCCTCACGTGAGTCGTAATTCATGTTCATTGACACGTTTGTGAAAACGAAAAACAGTGTTGAGTGCACGTGAGTGATGTTCTTAACATTTACATTTGATAATTTATTCTTTTATTTAATAATCAATTTCCTACCGAGACACCGGTTTCGGAAACAGGAAAGTAGTAATTTAGGGAGGACGCCTACCGAAGCGACGGCCGTTGTAAATTCCATTCGTTTCGAAATCGCCACAAGTAAATGATCGTCAACGAATAACGAAATCGTACAAACAATATTAAGATAAATTGACGTTCATATTTTTTTTTTAACTTTATTGAGGAATCCAACAGCCGTCTAAGCAAACAAAATTTATCGTACTATTTAGAAATAATTAGAAAAAGAATAAGCAGAAACCATGCAGTAACGCAATGCAAAATGAAAATTTGAAAATCTTATAAAATTATGGTCGCATAAAAAAATATGATGTGTAGTAATATAATATTATAAGCATTATATATATATATATATAGTTTTAAGGGGAAAGCAAAAAGTTATGTTAGAGGCGAAACTTGAAGCGTGCGAAAGCTTTAAAGTACATAATATGATATGTTTCACGAACTTATCACACTAAAGTTGAAACTGAATACAAATATCAAAATTCATATGATGTCAGTGAAGATAAATTTGATATTCAAGCTTCAAGCATCAAATGCTAATTAGAATTGTATTAATATTATATAAAAATCAACACAACTAAAACCTTTTTAATAAGGTTATTAATGGACCCACTTTTTCGTGATATTTATGTTCTAAATGTCCGATATTTCAAGGTTTAGTTGTTACAAATAACTTGACAGTTACTAAAATACTTAAACTATTACGTAAAAGTATATATTAATATTACAAAGTTGAATGCGTATAATATATTCTAGTATTAAAAATAGAGTATTTTTTATTTTAATATTGAATTATAGTGAGATAGGTAAAAAGTATAAGTTTTTTTAAAACAGTAAACGATTACCATATAAATTACATTTTTTTTGTCAATTTTTTCACGTAATTAGTACTTTTTAGATTAGATCGTGGATGTAGTTTTTTTAATAAAACATATAAGACACACCTTTATCAAGAAGGAAATCGTGATGAAAATGGAGAATATGAACATTCCGCCGAGCCCGTAGAGATGCAGCGTGCGACGTCCAGTTCTGTCCATTAAGGGCAATGACACCAATGTCATCCCCACCATGACCGCTCCTATACCCATCGTTGCGAACTTTGCTGATTCTTCCGTCAAACCCGAAGAGGTGAACAGAGACGTCGAGTAGTAGAAAACCTGATGGAAATAATAAGCATGCAAGTGCCTATTTTGGGTCTCAAACGCCTATATGAGAGTTAATCTTACATATCTATATAGTAATACGTGAAGCAAAAACTTTGTACGCCTTTTTACAAAAATTTCGTGGACGGAGAAGTATGAAATTTCCCATACTTAAAGAGAATATAGACAAGAAGTGCAGAGTGCTAATTTTTTTTAAATGATGCATAAAAATACTTTATATCAATAAAGAAAACATTACACACACTACCATGTATTTGACACACACATGATATACTCTTTGTTTATTGTTAAACTTTTATTATTTCTTAAAATCTGTAGTCAAATTTAGAATAGGTTAATATTGTTTATGTTTAATATTATTTGTCTATATTGTAGTCTTGGCGAAATCTGTGATTATACTTGCAGAAGTATAATAGTCTTTGACAATAGAACTTTAATAATGTTCAAACTTATAATTTTAATTTCGATTCGATTTAGAATTTCGACTACTGCGGGACCACTGAAATCAAATCAAAAATTTTTTATTCAACATAAATGAAAGAACATATTTGTTGAACGTCAAAAGAACTACCGCCAATTCACAAGAACTAGCCTCCGTCCTGAGAAGAATTGGCAAGAAACTCAGCGGGCATGTCTTTTTTTCTTTAATATAAATATTTTTTTAAATATTCATTCTTACAATGAGTATTATAACGTAACAATTACTACGATATTGAAATGCCCGGAGCGAGCAACTCATTCCCACTTTGTGCAATCTTCTAGATAATCATTGACTTTATAGTAAGCTTTATTGCACAGATGTTCTTTAATAGTTTTCTTAAACCTATGTATATGTAGGTTCTGAACATCTTGTGGGATTTTGTAGTACAGGCGCACAGACAAACACCCGAATGAATTTCGTATCTTATGTAACCTACTCATCGGCACAACAAGCTTGTGTTTGTTCCTAGTATTTCTATTATGTATGTCCGACTTTTAAGGAAACTCCTCAATATGCTTACGAACATACATCAAATTTTCAAAAATGTACTGGGATGGCATAGTGAGAACTTTAATTTCTTTTAATTTTTCCCTCAGGGATTCTAGTAGTACTAGTAGTTCATAAAATAATTAAAAATACATTTCAATGTGATACTTACCGCATTGATACCGCTAAGTTGTTGGGAGAGCTGCATGACAACTCCGATCAAAAGTGGGGCTCGTAGTGTTGGAGAACAGAGCAATTCTCGCATAGAAATAGAAGCCTCTGCTTGCTGTGCTCGTTCTTCTGCTCTCATTTCCTCAATATCCTCTTCGACCTATTGTTGCATATAAATCTATCTCAATTAATCTATACACTTAGTCTGGCCATAAATACTGTTACAATTAAAAATAAACAAATCAATTCCGCTTGCAACGCCATCGTGTCCGGACGTGTTTTTTCGAAAAATGTCACTGGTGTCGCGACCTTGAGTCTAAAAATCACAGTGCGAGTTCGTTGTTTTTGCAATCGAAAACTCCAAACTCACATTTACATTTCATTCATTTTTAATTTTTTTTTTTTAAAACTGTCTCTTTCGAGACAACAACCTACTACGCTTGTTGTGGTATTCTCAAACCTAGTGAGGTCCCACCTTCGCATACATATTCCACCCCAATCCCAGCGGATTGCCGTTTTCACGGCATAGGCAACCCCCCTTGCAAATCACTGCTGGCTGGTACAGCGCAGGGGGTTAATTCCCATTCAGGGGACTCGCCTTTCGGCGAGTTACATTAAGTCCCGGGGACGCCCCCCGGGCACCACTTCAACAATGAGCGACGCGAACAACGCGTTGTTCGCGCAATTCGTAAGAGAATTCTGCCCGGTCATAATGTCCCGCTTTGAGGTCTACAGGGCCAGTCTAGGGTCCAACCCCCACGCACCAGTCGCCGCCGCCGCGAATATCCCCGATTCGCCGCTTTACCCACCCATCCCGCGCCCGCGTCGATCGCGTCCTCCGAGGCCGCTAGCTCCGGCTCCGATACGGAGTCGGAAATGGGGTATGAGTCCGCCGCGAGTCCGCAACCGGGAACCTCGGACGGGTTCACTACCGTCGCGCGCCAACTACCGCGGATGCCCCAAGGCCCCGCGGAAGCATCCGGCCAACGCGCCCCCAAAACCGTCTGCCCTAAGATCGACGCGTTCATAGACGACCTCACATTCGAAATATTTAGCCCCCGACCCCCACGTGCTATCCGTACAACGCCGCGCGTCGTCCGAGCACAATAGATCTGGCACTGCTGAGGAACGTAACTCTGCGCTTGCGCTCCATCGAGGCAATGTCAGAACTCGACTCAGACCACCGACTCGTCTCCCCACACTCAACCACGAACCAGTTACGAGGACCATGGTGGATTGGAAGAAGCTGGGCACGTGCTTAGCTGATGCCGCTCCACCAATCCTTCCCTGCGGTCCGGATTCAACTCCATCCACCGAGGACGCAGTCGAATCCATAAACATCCTTACCGAACACGTCTCGACCGCGGTCATAAGGTCTTCAAAACATGTCGATGTGCAAGACTGCTTCCACCGCATCAGACTTTCTCCCGAGCTTTGAGATCTCTTAAGAGTCAGGAGCGCCGCAATTCGGGCCTAAGATCGTCTTTCCACGGATTCAAACCGGATTCGAATGTGTCGCCTACAGCGGGAGGTCAAATCCCGCCTAAATTACGCCCGAAATGAGAATTGGGATAGTTACTTAGAAAAACTCGCGCCCACACACCAAGCATACTGACGACTAGCTAGGACCCTCAAGTCCGAAACTATCGTCACTATGCCGCCGCTAGTACGCCCCTCAGGCCAATCACAGGCTTACGATGACGATGACAAGGCAGAGCTGCTGGCTGATGCACTGCAAATGAAGTGCACCACCAGCACTCAATACGCGGACTCCGAACACACCGAGTTAGTCGACAGGGAGGTCGAGCGCAGAGCTTCCCTGCCGCCCTCGGACGAGTTACCCCTCATTACCTCTTTATAGGTTAAGGAGGTGATCGCTAACCTACAACCAAGGAAAGCTCCCAGCTCCTACGGCATCCACAGTCGCGCGCTAAAAATTTTACCAGCCCAACTGAAAACAATGTTGGCCACCATCTTAAATGCTGCTATGACGAACTTCATCTTTCCCACGGCGTAGAAAGAAGCTGACGTTATCGGCATACACAAGCCGGGCAATCAGAAGAACGAAACCGCGAGTCACCGCCCCATCAGTCTCCTCCCGGCGATAGGCTATACGAACGGCTCCTTTGTAAGCGCCTCTGGGACTTCGTTACCGCGAATAAAATTCTAATAGACGAGCAGTTTGGGTTCCGCGCTAAACACTGCGTGCGTCCATCAAGTGCACCGCCTCACGGAGCACATTTTACTAGGGCTGAATAGGCGGAAACCCATCCCGACAGGAGCCCTCTTCTTCGATATAGCGAAGGCGTTCGACAAAGTCTGGCACAACGGTTTGATATATCAACTGTATAACATGGGGTACCCGACAGACTCGGGCTCATCATACGAGACTACTTGTCGAACCGTTCGTTCCGATATCGAGTCGAGGGAACCCGCTCCCGCCCCCGTCACGTCACAGCCGGAGTCCCGCAAGGCTCCGCCCTCTCCCCGTTACTGTTCAGTTTGTATATTAATGATATACCCTGGTCTCCGGAGACCCATCTAGCGCTCTTCTCCAATGACATGGCTATCTACTACGCGTGTAGGCGTTGCTACATCGGCGACTTCAGACCGCAGCTACCACCATGGGACAGTGGTTTCGGAAGGGGCGTTTCGACATCAACCCCACGAAAAGCATAGCGGTGCTCTTCAAAAGGGGTCGCCCTCCGAACACCACGTTGGGCATCCCTCTCCCGACAAAGCCCACTGAGTTTCTTGCCGGATCTTCTCAGTGGGTCGCGTTTCCGGTCCGGCGGTAGATTCTGCGAAGCACGGCTCTTGCTAGGGTTGGTGTTAGCAACGTCATCAGGTTTGAGTCCCGTGAGCTCACCTACTAGTTAAGGCGACGCTGATATAGCCTCTAAAGGCTATCAGCATAGGTAGGAAAAAAAATTTATTACATTTGAATTTGGAATTTGTCATTTTTATATGATTGCTCATTTTATTTTCTCATTTTGGCGCCTATACATTATACAATATTTTGCGATATTAAAATGGAGTGGGGTGATAAAGGGAACCGAATCGCTGTGATTGCATTACACAAAGTAGGTATGGAGCCAAATGCAATTTTTAAAACTCTCCATACGCTTGGTATTATTAAAATGTTTGTGTACCGGGCTATTAATAGGTGCAATGAGACCTCCTCTGTTTGTGACAGAAAAAGATCTGGCCGTCCACGTAGTGTTCGTACGAAAAAGGTGGTCAAAGCATTAAGGGAAAGAATTCGAAGAAATCCTGTCCGAAAGCAAAAGATTTTATCTCGGGAGATGAAGATAGCACCTAGAACCATGTCGCGTATTTTAAAAGATGACTTAGGACTTGCAGCCTATAAGAGACGTACTGGTCATTTCTTAACTGATAATTTAAAAGAGAATAGGGTGGTAAAATCGAAACAACTACTGAAGCGGTACGCATAGGGAGGTCATAGAAAAATTTTGTTTACGGATGAGACATTTTTTACAATTGAGCAACATTTTAACAAACAAAATGACCGTATTTATGCCAAGGAAGCTTCCCAATTAGTCGACAGAGTGTGGTGGGGTATTAGCTATGAAGTAGTGACTGAGCCATACTTTTGTGAAAAAGGTATCAAAACATCGGCACAAGTGTATCAAGATACCATTCTTAAGAAGTTAGTGAAGCCCCTTAACAACACCCAGTTCAATAATCAAGAATGGTCCTTCGAACAAGACTCGGCGCCAGGTCATAAAGCTCGGTCTACGCAGTCTTGGTTGGAAACGAATATTTCGGACTTCATCAGAGCTGAAGACTGGCCGTCGTCTAGTCCCGATCTTAATCCGCTGGATTATGATTTATGGTCAGTTTTAGAGAGTACGGCTTGCTCTAAACGCCATGATGATATGGAGTTCCTAAAACAATCCTTACGATTGGCAGTGAAAATTTTTCCCATGGAAAGAGTGCGTGCTTCTATTGATAACTGGCTTCAACGTTTAAAGGATTGTATTGCAGCCAATGGAGACCACTTCGAATAAGCTTTTTGTACTTTAAATTGTTTTATATTTAGGTATGTATTAAACTAACACACTGTAAAAGTAATAAATGTTATTTGCAATAGATTTTTTTTTTCCTTCGTCTCAATATTTATGGCAAGACCAGGTATATAAAAATGAATTGCTAGTCTCGCTAAAACTCGAGAACGGCTGGACCGATGTGGCTAATTTAGGTCTTAAATTATTTGTGGAAGTCCAGAGAAAGTCTAAAAGGTGGATAAATATGAATATGCCCGGAATTAAATAAAAATAACAATTTTGTTTTTCTTTTCATGTCCCCCCCCCCCCGCCGGACGGAATTCTTTTGTTTGTTTTATGTTTATTTCATACAAAATCTTAGGTCTTTTATATATCGATTGGGGCGCTACGAAGTCTGCCGGGTCAGCTAGTTTTATATAAATATTAGTTCAATTTACCTGATTACTAGCTCGTAGTCTCCTTAGGGCACGCCTCGCTTCTTCTTCCCATTGACGGGTGATGAGTAAATATCTAGGGGATTCAGGGCAAGCCGGGAGTAGGAGGAGTTGTAATATAGCTGGGCATATCGCAAGACCTAAAACAAAAACCAGTTCGCCATATGAATACTGCTAAAAGCATGTTTCTGGTTATGAAGTAAAAATAATAGATACACTTTTATTCTTAAGAAGTTTTTATGGCCTTTTGATCCGGTTCTTAGACCTTAGAAGCCACCAATATTGATCAAAAGCCTTAATATAACGGGGAATTCACTTTGGGTTCCATGAAGACCATAAGACCAGCTCTTTATCCATTTCCAATAAAAAAAGAGCTAGAGAATGAAGGTGTTAAATATAAGCATTTAAAAGAGTAGAATATTGAGATAATGTTACCTAGTAAAATCGGCCATCCTTCGTCTGTACCAAGAATCTGTTCGATGCCTAGAACCTGCGATATGAGTAAACCAACGGTAACGGCTAGTTGGTTGACAGTTCCCAGACCGCCTCTGAGATTCAGCGGAGCGATTTCCGATATGTACATTGGCACTAAGGATGTGTTCAAACCTGTACGAGAATTATGTTATTAAGAAAAGCCCACCAAATGAATGTTGTTTTCTTACGACGACACGTTAGGTACTCATAATTATTAACGTTTTTACTTTTGAGACTAATGACACATAATATGAGACTTCATCATTATTATCACAGTCGTCCACTGCTGGACATAGGACTCTCCAAATTGACACCACTGAGCCCGCACTCTCTCTCCCTCTCTCTCTCCTCTCTCCTCTCTCTCTCTCTCTCCTCTCTCTCCTTTCTCCTCTCTCTCTCTCCTCTCTCTCTACTCTTTCCTCTCTCTCGCTCTCTCCTCTCTCTCGCTCTCTCCTCTTTCTCTCCTCTCTCTCTCTCTCCTCTCTCTCTCTCTCCTCTCTCTCTCTTCTCTCTCTGCTCATGGACCTCTTGCCGGCCACCGTTCGGAGGTCTTGTATTAAGAGATGACTTGTCGATCACATAAAATGTCAGATTTAGTGTGTTATTTCAACTTTATGCTTTTACGAGCTAACTCGTCTTATCTTGAATTGAGTGGGTACTTGAACCCCTACACATCGTAATTTGAATGCCCTTAAGACATGAGGTGGAAGCTTTAATCGTAGATTTACAATGTACAAAATGTTTGTGTAATGACGATTCCACCTTTCAATCTAGAATGGCAGGATGGCGGTGCTCACTCTTTACTCGTGGGATCAGATAATATGTCACCACCCGTAATTAAAATACTTTACAAAAATCAATTTGGATACTTTTATTTATCTCGGGGTCCCAAAATTCTTCAACTTTGAAATCGATTATACCTATAGAATCTTATTTTGAAATGGTCGCATCGTAACTAAAACTAAAAAGCTTGAAACTAGAACACCGATATGCAAAATGTAAAAGTGGATACATACCGCAATTGACGCCTATAATAAATCTGCCGAAGATGAGCAATTCGTAGCAATGTGAGATCTTGGTAAAGCCCATGAGACTCGCGCCGCTTATACCGAGAATGTTATTGAGCAATAATCCTCCTTTCCTAAATTAAAGATACTCTCGTCAGTCAAATGGTTTTTGTTGGAGATAATGCTCTAAATAATCTTGTTGTGTGCGTATAACGGGAACGTAATTAACTTAAATTTAAAGAGAAAATTTTTCCTTAAAAACCTTAACTTTGCAAATTCGAATCTGATTAAAATGGACAGCTTTATTTACCCGGAAGAGCTTTGTAAATAGTACTAGCTATTCCAATAACCCGTTAAAAGGAACTCGAGAATTTTAATGGCCAAACTGGATTAGAGCAGCGTCAAAACGTCAGCAGGGGTGCATAACAAGATTTTCTTTGGAATAAATTTAAGAGTTTAAGATAAATTTCTTACAATATCAAAGGATCGAGTAAAGTGCTTACATTACACCGCTTAAAGCTAGCGAGGCGAGAAAAAATGTACTTGCCTTCCGAAACGGTTGGCAATCATGCCACCCGAGAAACCCCCGAGCATTCCCCCGATAGCGAAGATGCTGACCGCTATCGAGAACAATGAGTTGACGGTGCCGTCGTGCAAATCTATGCCGTATCTCTTCTTATAAACGTCCTTCATGAAGTTTGCGATGTTCTATAAAAAAATAAACAATTGATTTCTTTCTTTTTAAAAACTAAAAGATACGTAGAATAGGCCAAATTTATTACTTTGCTAGGAGCGTTGATTACGCCGGTGTTGTATCCGAATTGCAGCATCCCCAACACCGCCGCTAGGATAGCGTATGACAGGAAGAATGTGAGGCCCTGTGGGTGTGAGCAAAATGTTCCTGTCAATCAAATATCTTACGCAATTGCATTACATATTTGTTATGTATAGATGTTAATCTAGGTACAAACATTATGACTCTGAAGAATAAATGTCTTGAGTCCAGATGATTGTACCATCCTAAAAGGCTTGAAGTAATGAGGATCTCAATTCGTCTGCAAATTTTCTTTTATTATTAAGCAGGCGAAGTTAACGACTTCTTACAAATTGATATCGGTTCTAAGAGCCATCACATTTTGAGACCCAAGGTATATATATTTTTTTTAAATAACGATTGTCAAGACGGGGTATTGTGTTCGCCTATTTCTGCTGCAAACCTATGCGTTTGAATAAGCGGGACAATAGTTAAACTATACGATTGACATGTTGACTTCTTTGCGTCGCAGTATGTCTTGTAGTTTGTGTGTTCCGGTGACTACGTAAAATCAAGTGAGCTCGTTTGTATGTTGGCAGCAAAGTGCATAGTAATGTATTTATGTTCTGAACCGCATTAGTAATGCTGGAGTTGACAGCTCTTGCCTGTTTGTCAAGGCTAGCTATAGTGTGCGCGGAAGTGTTGGTCACCGCCTGAGGTATGTGAGCGGCAGGGCGGGGGAGGTAGATAAACGTCAAGCTAACTAAGTCTGCCGTCGACCACCGCGTCGGTTACACGATTCAATTGTTCTTGCCAGTCTGTTCCAAACATACACGAGATAAAATATCCTAAGATGGGTCCACCAATTACCCGACCAGTGTAAAATGTATAAATGTGTAATGTGTAAAATATTTCATTTACAATGTGCACAGGTTTTTTTTCTCGTATCGTAAATAATAAAATATAATAAACACTTTTGAATATGGATTTTTAGTTTAACCAAGAAGTAGAAAAATACAATATTACAATTAGGTGTACCCATTACATTAATTCTAACATGTTATTCTCAGATTTATCTGCACTTAATTAAAATAACGTGTGCGTCTTGTCAATCGCGTCCTCCCCCGTCTCACCCCGCCACATACCTCAGGAGGTGACTAGCGGTTTCGCGCGCACTATAGTAGAAACTGTTTATAGATGTGTAATCTCGCCTGTTCGAGCAGCCTGAGTTTTCTTCGTTGAGTGTGCTCCTCAAGTCTGTCGACATATTCTCGCAGTTCTTCGATCTCTTCCTTCACCTGTTGCACCGTATCCAGCTCTTGCTTGATGGCCACCATGTCGCGTTTGACCTACACCATAAAACGAATTTAATTTTCTATTAGTTTAGTTATAGTAAGTTTTTTGTTTTGTTTTACTTCGATAGTGGCTTTGTTATTTCAAAATGATATACTGTATGCTAATATACAATAATTATATAAATAAATTATTTTTAGAATTTTTGAATTTGACTATGCTTAAAAAAAGTAATTATCTGATATGTTTTGTGTGCATTCTCAAATTAACTTTTACATTAATTAAGTGTTTATGTTAGATTCTCTTTCAATGATACTCACTATTAAATATAAGTGTATGATACTTTATAAAGATGATCTCTAACAGAGTAGTAACGTAATACGTCGCTGGTATTTCGATAACGATTATACACTTTATTACTTACTACGCAGGTGCATAAAAATTAATCCGGTAGTTTTTACTATCAAGTCCTCGAAGTGAAAATTGTCTTCATTAGTCAATGTTAGCAGAAGTCGGACAAACAAAGCAAATTTTGCACCCTAAAGCTTTATATTCAGTATAGATTTTTGTGTAAAAGAATAATCCAAACAATTCAAAATTAAAATCTATTTAAAAAATCAATTGTTTTGTTTTTTTGTTGTTTTTTTATTGCCTTTGTAGGCAGACGAGCATACGGCCCACCTGATGGTAAGTGGTCACCGTCGCTCATGGACGTCAGCAATGCCAGGGGCAGAGCCAAGCCGCTGCCTACCATAAAGTACTCTCCGCAAGCCTCGTTTGAAGAAGGACATGTCATAGCGCTCGGAAAACACCGTGGAGGGGAGTTCATTCCAAAGCCGGATGGTACGTGGCAAAAAATATCTTTGGAAACGCACTGTCGATGAACGCAGCGGTTCCAGATAATATGGATGAACCCTGCTCCGATGGCGGGAGGTGCGATGATAAAAAGGAGATGAGGGGATCATCTCGAATAATTCCTCAGAGCATTCCCCATGGACCATCCGGTATAAAACACAGAGAGAACCGAAGTCCCTCCGTAGACCCAGAGGTTTCAAGCGATCCGCGAGAGCAGGACTATCGACCATCCGAATAGCCCGTTTCTGTATGGAGTCAAATGGAAGTAGCTGGTATTTGGGAGCCCCGGCCCAGAGGTAAGAGTAGTACTCCACGCGAGGTCGGACCTGCGCTTTATAAAGCGCAAGTCTCTGTCCAGACCTGAAATACCGCTTCGCTCTGTTGAGGACTCCCAACATTTTAGAGGCCAATTTGGCTTTACCTTCCAAATGACTCCGAAACTGGACATCGCTCGAAATATCGACCCCCAGAATCCCGATACTCGCGGAAAGCTGCAAGGATACTCCTTGAAATTCCGGCGCCATGACAAAAGGGTCCTTCTTCTTGTTAGAGTATGAAGATTCGTAGTTTAACTCCACAGTAAATTAAGTTCCAAAAATCTAAGATAATACTAATAGTTACAATTTGCAGACATTGTAATTTGTATTCGGCAAGTTGGTAACAGTAGTGTAATTCGGAACGTTCGGGGTTTTCCGATCGATATCGACCTCCGTACTTTGGGTTCTTGGCAATATCAACCGACAGACAGAGAGCTGCGGACTTTAGGCAGCTTTCGTTCGTTTACACTTGCCGAATAATTGATGAGTTTCGTAAGACACACTGAAATTTCGTCTACGAATTATAATTAACAGGCGACCCTGCTGCACACCTTCTTGAATTTAATTAAGAATTGAACAAAAATTTTTGATTAATTATAGTCATGTATGTATTTATGGACAAAGATTATTACTGGTGGTAGGACCTCTTGTGGATCCGCACGGGTAGGTACCACCACCCTGCCTATTTCTGCTGTGAAGCAGTAATGCGTTTCGGTTTGAAGGGTGGGGCAGCCGTTGTAACTATACAAGAGACCTTAGAACTTACGTCTAAAGGTGGGTGGCGCATTTACGTTTTAGATGTCTACGGGCTCCAGTAACCACTTAACACCAAGTGGGCTGTGAGCTCGTCCACCCATCTATGCGAATAATGTTGTTGTATGTTGATACAAAAAGAAAATATGTGTTGTAAGACGCACGGCAGGCAGCGGTTTGGCTCTGCTCCTGGTATTGCTGAAGTCCATGGGCGACAGTAACCACTTAGCAGATGGGCCGTATGTTCGTCTGCCTACAAGGACAATAAAAAAGACACACCTCGGAGACTTCACTTTGGCATGACTCCACGCTCTTGGTCAACTCTTGGAGCTGAGTCCTGATCTCGCAGAGCGCGACCGTTGTTTCCAGCTGTCGGTCGCCCCGCTGCAGCTCGTCCAGTTTTGCGGACAGGTTCATGCTCATCACGTTCACCTGTCTCTGAAGGCTGATCGAAATGTTTAAAGATCAATCATCTAATCCATTCTTCAATTTTATTATTAAGATAATATAAAAAAAACTAGTGACCCCCCCTCGCTTCGCTTCGGAAACTGTGATTTATGATTGATTTTTCCATTATTTAATGGATATTATTATACATGTAAACCTTCCTCTTTAATCACTCTATTTATTAAAAAAAAATCGCATCAAAATCCGTTGCGTACTTTTAAAGATTTAAGCATACATAGGGACAGAGAAATCGACTTTGTTTTATACTATGTAGTGATAAAAATTTACGTTGATTTGCTTCATTAAATTCGATTTTCGTATTGCTGTTCAGAGATTAGGTTTCTCAGCTATTTTGTACTTGTTAGTCACGTCCGTAGCCGTAAGCTTAAAGCTCGGTTAGCGATAAATACCTATAGCGACACGAGCTTTTGCCGGCCAAACGATCTAAGAGGCTCGGAGAAGCCAACAGGCGCGCGATGAATAGAAAGCCGACTTAAGAGCTACACCTAATTCAACGCTTGCTTCATTCTGTTGTCAACAGGTATACTTATAGTTCTTTAATTCATTCAGACTAGGAAACATACTGACAATATTGAAATTTACATATTTAATATCTGGTTCGATTTCTAAATAGGTTCGATATTAATAAAGGATGCTTTAATGTAACGCCATTTCATTTGCGGGTTCGAATAAAGATGATCATACAGTCCTTTAGTACCACAACAAGCCTGCAGTTACTATCCCACAAAACGTGTATCGAGCACAATTTAATATTACACCCACAACGGGCAAGTTAAGCCAGGACGAATACTTATTAAAAAGTTAATTTAAATTTATCGTCTCTATCTATTCAATTTCTTTGCCGACGATCATCCACTATTCATCTTCGTTTCATATCAGATTTTCAGTTGTATACGATTTATTTTCACGCAAATGAAGTTGTATAAATGAATCCGTGAAGAGGAGAGTGTGCAATCAACTTATCGCACGTATGTACGTTAAGGTTTCGTCAAACAGAACGCGTAATTAGCGCGCGTCAGACCGCTAAACTAACGGCGCGCTATGACTCCGAGATGTGTTGTACTACTATGGTAACATACCGTCAAACAGAGCTCCAGCGCTGTAAGTATGCAACGCTCAGTCGCGGCGTTAGGACGCTTTGACGTCAGGCGTTGTAATTTTTTACAAATTTTATTTTAGCGTCCGAGTGAATGTGTATTAAAATACTGGATAATGCCCGAAAAATTGATAGAAATAGTTAGGAAATACCCATGTTTATACAATGCCACATCTGAATCACTCGATATCTTAATACTTTTAAATTTTCACACTGCTATCGAAAGGCACTATGATTTGGCGAATGCGTCGCGTTAAGGAGCGTTGGGCTTATCTAGTCAATTTGTGTGACATGTAAAGAGCGCGACGTTAAAACGCAGCGCTAAGTACGCGTTCTGTTTGACAAAGCCTTTACAACAAGTAAGCGTTGTAATCTCGTTATTTCGTCGCCAGACGCTCAAAAGGCTAAGCTTAAAACCGACCATCAAATTGAGGCTTTTGTTCCCTACCGCAACGCGTTCTCGAATTTCGTTAAGTACTTTCACGTTCGTGTTATCAGTTCAGTAAAGGTAGGCGTTTCAGTTCGTATTCATAATATGAGACTATTCAATAATGCGAAACAATCGGTCCTAGTTTAAAATTCAAATGTGAATGCAGTGATTTTGTTTTCATTTGATCTACAGTGAGTGAATATGATAATACAACGGTTCAGAGTTAAGCTGTAAAATGTTTAATGCGACAGTTTCGAACAGAACACGCGCTCGCACACACAAACACACGCACACTCTACACAATGGGACACATTATTAACACACACATGCAAGCACGCTTCCTGCCTCTTACACAGAGGTTTTGCGAAGTGTTAAGCGAAATTTTGAGGGAATGGTATTGAAAAGTGATAGAGATCGTCATGGCCATCGAGGTTAATCACGGTGTGCTATGTCCGATGTCATGAGAAGGAACAGTGAAATGAGAGAAGGCCTCCGTAGCGCTCGTCTGTACACCCTCATATCTGCAATACAAGATACTTCGGATGCTAAGCCATAGGTGTGAAAAAAATGTAATAGACAGGCACATTGACACACATAATCGTTATGAATCGACAATGCATAATGAAGCCAGTTAAAAAGGCGGAAAGCTAAGTCCTCTGTCGCTAAGTCACACGTACCTAAGTAGAAGCTCCCTGAGAGTGGCTTCGTCCTCCTCCGTCGTCGCATATCGTGTCAGCTTGCCTCCGCCCTGCCGGGCCACATGATCAGGTACCACTGTGTGAAAACTTCCTTGTTTATTTATTTTTTCTAGAACCCGCCTAAATGACCGCCTAGCCAGGATAATACATACGGAACGCGTTTACGTAGAATCACGTTACGTTCCGACGAGGGTGACGATTGTCGGTCTATTCCTAGATTTATTTTTATCCCGCCTTGATCGAATGGGGTGACAAAATGAATACAAGGACCGTTTATACCTGTCTTGTGGAATTCGTTAAAGGTTTACCCAAACACCATCGAACCGATGTCAAGCACCGCATTGCCAATTAGCTTCGATGGCCACGACTGAACGAATCCCTAATCAAATATTTAATGTTATGAAAGTATTTTGATGTGCAGTAAACAAAATTAAATCGTTAACGTTTAAATATTATAACAGATAAAATAAATAAAAATGAAATTTGTGAAATAAATATACAGCGTCACACTCTAATTGAAAGTTTTTTGCATGGTTTATATGTACAAATCGAAAACGCTGTTATCAATCTTAAGTCGACATGTTGTTTAATTTTAAATTGATAATTGCATTTCTTTCTGCAAAAACAAAAACCATCACACCTTCGGGTAACAAGAATCGGGCCGACACGCTTTCGTTGAATGGAAATAAAAGGGTTGTGTAATAAAAATTATCGTAACAGCTCTACGTTGTAGCCGTAGCTGATGTCATGCTACGGAGCTGTTGCATGTTCCGTGACGGCCTCGTTGTTAATAACAAAAAGCACTCGATTGCCGTAAATAAAACTGTGCCGACGGCGTAATGATTGCGATCTGTGTGCTCAGTGCGAGTTTTTAAACGTTCTCGATAGCGTAAAAGTTAGCTCATATTTGTATGGAATGGTGGTAAGACCTCTTGATCGGTCATCGTTCTCGTCGAATCCGTCGCTTGCGACGAAGGGCTCTACGAGTAAATTAACCCTCAGACACAGCCCACTGAGTGTCTCGCCGGATCTTCTCAGTGCGTATAGCCTCTCAAGGCTATCAGCTTAGGTAGGAAAAAAAAAGACCTCTTGTGAGTCCGCACGGGTAGAGGTACCACCACCCCGCCTATTTTCGCCGTGAAGCAGTATTACGTTTCGGGTTGAAGGGTAGGGCAGCCCTTGTAAAACTATACTGAGACCTTAGAACTTATATCTCAAGATGGGTGGCGCATTTACGTTGTAGATGTCTATGGGCTCCAGTAACCACTTAACATCAAGTGGGCTGTGAGCTCGTCCACCAACCTAATCAATAAAAAAAGGGATCGTTTGCCTTCTTTTGCCGTTAGGGGTGCTGTTCCAACTGCATACAAATTTGAGTTAACTTTAACGTTATCGAGAACGTTAAAAAACTCGCACTAAGCACACTGCATTCATTCATCGCATTGTGCTTGCGGAATCGAGCCTAGTTCACATGAACAATAAAAACTGACATTTTATTTGCTGCATTAAAGTCGACTTGGAGTGGACACGAATTTTTACTTTAACTATGTTTTTTGTAAGTAGTTGAATACGTATGCGCACAGCAATAGTACCGGTCTGATATTTGCACGGCGCTCAGTAATGTAGACCTGTTTCTTTTAAATCTTACACGTATTTATGCGTATCCAAAACTACTTAATTTGTTTTATGTCTTGTGAATTGTTTGTGTAGAAATGAATATTTGTTTTCAAATGAACCAGATGTTTAGTTTCTTGTCGATTCTACGTGCAGTGCTGAAAGTGCATTCCGATTCGGTGGTAAAGTCATCATGACGGATTAATAATAGCGTCTGTAAATGCTTATAGAATAAAAACCTTTTGGTAATTTAATAATAATTATTAATAACTAGCTGACCCGGCAGACTTTGTAGTGCCTCAATCGACAAATAAAAGACCTAAACTTTTGTATAAAATAAACATAAAACAAAAAAAAAGAATCCGTCCGACGGGGGACACGTCAAAGGGAAAAGAAAATTGTTATTTTTATTTAATTCCGAGCATTATCATATTTATCTACCTTTTAAACCTTCTCTGGACTTCCACAAATAATTCAAGACCAAAATTAGCGAAATCGGTCCAGCCATTCTCGAGTTTTAGCGAGACAAACGAACAGCAATTCATTTTTATATATATTGATAGATAGTAGTTATTATGAATTTGATAATTAATATGTTGGGTGCTTATCACAGCCTTAAATGTTCTGAGTTTGAATAATCTTCATTAGAATCCATTACTTACGAAAGCGTTACTGATTTCCAAATGTATATCGAAATGAAAAACTTAAAAAAAACCTTGAATCAAATTAACAAAATTACATTACCTCACGTAACAACGGGTTTCGTGAAAATTTATTAGTACATCAAGTACGTTTCACGTCACATTAACATCTACATTGAAATAAATATTCATGCAGCGTAGACGTGGATGAATTTAATACGAAATTTCTGTTAAAACCGTATTCCAATGTCCAGGTGACTATATTATCGGATAACATCCGGATTAACACCCGGTCGAAACGATCGAACTATCTTAATTATGATTGTTGAATTTTATATCAAAACCATGTGGTTTTGGGGGTCGTTGTGTCTGAAGCAAACCTACATAGTTATTAGTCCAGAATTTTGTAATTATCTCATATTAAGTTAGTTCAAAAAGGCAATGTAATTTTACTTAGTGACGATCTATATCTAAATCTATTGATGGGGGATTCTCTTTGAGCTTTTCTCTCTCTTCCTAACTATTTATCACACAGGGTGGTGGGGTCAGCTTTCCTCATTCTACTCCTCCACTACACTCTGTCTTCGACATCCTCGTCAGCAACATTGCATTCCCTTTTGTCCTTCAGCACTACATTTTTCCACCTTGTCTTGACTGTACGTCTACACTGTATTCCAATTACGAAGTCCCTTTTGACACTTCTTAGAACGTAACTCTTCACGTTTCGCATAGTTTGAAATTTTGAAATAATAATCATTTTTTGTCGTAAATCATAATTTAAAAATACACAATCAATCTCAATCATTATACAATTAATTCACACACACAATAACATAATAATAGCATCTGTCAAATGGGACTTCGTAATTGGAATAGAGTATAGGTCTACGAACGTGGAGGTCGAGCAGCAGTGCCAATTTTTTTTGCTGGTGGTAGGACCTATTGTGAGTCCGCGCGGGTAGGTACCACCGCCCTACCTACTTCTGCCGTGAAGCAGTAATGCGTTTCGGTTTGAAGGGTGGGGTAGCCGCTGTAACTATACTGAGACCTTAGAACTTATATCTCAAGATGGGTGGCGCATTTACGTTGTAGATGTCTATGGGATCCAGTAACCACTTAACAACAGGCTGGCTGTGAGCTCGTCCACCCATGTAAGCAATAAAACAAAAAAATTCGACGTATGAATTAGAACTTTTAAATCTCATTTTTTATCAAACCCATGGTGTGTTTTTAAAGGTTGAGGTTACGATACAAGAACTTTATTTAGGGGCGACGTTGTTGATTGTGCAAACGGCTTTATGCCTCCTTACTTATTATGTGAATCAGATAATTACTAGCAACGCCTCCCGCCTTCGAACGGGAGCGGCGGATATTGTGCTGAAAGCATTTACTACCTTCAACCTTTGCTTTCGCTTTATAAATATCCATTTATAAATGATAACGTAATGCGAGTAATGAATACTTTGCCTAATAAAATATAGCGAAATAAGTAATTCAAGTGAAAACCGTATCAAAATTCATAGTTTAAACGAACCAACATCTATATATATATATATATATATATAGACGAAAATAGCAACGATTTTGTGTTAAGTGATGATGTTAGTGCAAATTTGTTCTTATTCTCACTGTTGCTATGACGTGGCCGGCTTATTAGTACGGCGTTCGTCGATTAAGTCAGTGCTTCATTGAACACATTTAAATTTTCTTTCGAATAGACATTGACGACCGTCTGACAGAAGTTAATTCTTTTTTCTTCACCGGCTACTTGCTGTAATGTGACACAGAACGGCCCAAGTAATGCATTACCATTCTTGTTGCTTGTTTACGATATTCATGAATACGAACGTTTGACTAACACAGCATGTTAACTCGAGTGGAGTGGGTCCGGTTTACTTCGCCTCGTAAAGAGGATTGTTAAATAGAAACATGAGCTAGGGATGGGAGTCCTGTATGTACCAATAAATCGATAAATTTCACCATTCCAGTTACATTCTATCGATAATTTAAACTTTTTCTATATATTTTTTTATGTTCTCGTGATTTTCAGTTAAGTAACTAAATATTCAAATTAGCAAACTTCCGCAAAGCAAGCCTTAATCTTTTCCGGATTTTAAATATGTAGACTCCGATAACCATTTAATATCAAGTGAACCATGATCATAAAATAAATGCCCGAAACTATTATAAATTATATATATGTATTTTTTTTTCAAATTGTTGCTTACTACCAAACATAGCATTGATTTTTAAAACTAACTTTATTTTGTAAAAAAAGTAGGTACCAATGTTTGAATCATGAAAATTTTCCCAAATATTTTTAACTTGAGCAACATTGCGGCACGTCACCAAATCTGCAGTGCATCGTTTGCTTGCATCGCATATTTCCGTCGCCGAGCTAAATTTCGCGCCAAATCCACATTTTGCTCTTAGCTTAGCCACAGGATTAGGAAGAAACAGACACGTATTTGGCTATGACGTCGCTCATTGCTTATCTACCTTGTACATGCATAGCGGATGGCATATTGCTACAAAATAGATTTACATTGTTATTTATTTTATATCAAATAACAAGTTTCAATGTCTATTGCGTTGGTATTTCATCAAATTCATAATACTACACTAAAGTTTGATTCGCTTTCTTTAATAATGAAAACAAAAAGTATTGAACGAAAAGAGTGAGAATTGAATTGATTTCTTTCACACCGTACCTTCTAACAGCTATAGAGCGTTTCCTTACACACACAAGCCCCAATGTGTCAACTACTGCGAAAAATAATCTCCAGGATTCTATTGTTGCTAATTCGCTTTTTGCCCAACTAAATGAATTCGTGTTCCCCGTTGCAGCTTATGTTTACCAGACACGGTTAATCTCTTAAGCGCAGTTGAGTAGTCGTGAACATGAAATACATAAAAGTACTTAGCAAAAAATCCATCTATTCAACCGAATCGTCGCGACTGATTGAAGTAACCGATTTATAGACAATGCATATACTCCTGTGTATCAACTGCTGTATTAAATGTTTAGATAAAAATCTATCGAATCCGGTCATGAGTAAAATTGTTCAACGCGATCCAAACGTTAATAATAAGGGTATACAGAGTTCTTGTTGGGGTAGAATGAAAAAAAAAGGTAACCACATTGTGCCAGCCCTATTGTTGATTTGATCGTAGTTAATCAAACCCGCAAAATTACAATTTTCGTAAGTACTGGTGGTAGGACCTCCTGTAAGTCCGCACGGGTAGGTACCACCACCCCGCCTATTTCTGCGTGGAGCTGTAGTGCGTTTCGGTTTGAAGGGTGGGGCAGCCGTTGTAACTATACTTTAGACTTCATATCTCAAGGTGGGTGGCGGCATTTACGTTGTAGATGTCTATGGGCTCCAATAACCACTTAATACCAGGTGGGCTGTGAGCTCGTCCACCCATCAAAAGCAATAAAAAAATATCTAGGAACCGTGTTGTGTGTCGCGATCAATATATCAAGAACATTAATTTCTTGTCAGAATTCCTGGGCTGAGCCCACAAAGAGAGATCACGAGCGATATAATATTGCCGGCCACTCCCGTACCCAGGAAGTATTTTTAAAACGTCCATCCCAAAATGTGCAGGAATTTTTGTTTTAAAAAAACGTTTGTTTTAAGTTACGAGTTATTTCGTAAATATACACGTGCCCCATTATGTTTGAATTCCACTGTTAGCGCAGCTGAAACCGCGGACCGCGTGTATGTAATAGTAACCTCGTTTGAAGAAACGCAAGAGCGCTAAGTGTTTCCGCAGACTAGAACGGAGTTTCTTCGAGAGTGTCATGAGTGGCGAGAGTAAACTCCGGATGCGCACTGTGGGACAGCGTAAAGGTTCCAGATAATATAGATGAAATCTACGTTATTGGCAGGAGATGCTATGTTAGAAATGTTTTTGGAGTTTACTCCTTTAGAATCGATTTACATATATAGGCCCGGGGTATGAAAATTATGGGGACCAAAATCGTACTAGCATGTCACACGAAATGCGTTATGCGCATGTCACACGAAATGCGCGCCGGGCTGCTGCGCCGGCAGTCCGCCACAAAGCCTCGTACTGATCGCGCGTTTCTCTCATTATTGTATTTTCATATATTTGTTAGTCGTTTGTTTTGTGTCTCGTTAATTTGTTAATAATCTGTAGTGTATCGTGTTGTCGTAATATAGAACTATTTCTCGTATTGTTTCGTTTAATTTTTTATATCCAGTAAACTCCAGTCGTGCGTCGGAGCGGACACACACACTTTTTTTTTATTTTTATTGCTTAGATGTATGGAAGAGCTCACAGCCCACCTGGTGTTAAGTGGTTACTGGAGCACATAGACATCTACAACGTAAATGCCGCCACCCACCTTGAGATATGAGGTCTAAAGTATAGTTACAACGGCTGCCCCGCCCTTCAAACCGAAACGCATTACTGCATCACGGCAGAAATAGGCGGGGCGGTGATATCTACCCGTGCGGACTCACAAGAGGTCCTACCACCAGTAATTGCGCCAATTATAATTTTGCGGGTTTGATTTTTATTACACGATGTTATTGCTTCACCATAGAAGTAGGCCACGACGACGTGGTGATGAGATCGAAGAATTAACCCTCAGAACGGAACAAAGGGCGAATGAGTTCGTTCACGTATATATGTACGTACTTATGGAGAAACAAATAAAAACAAGGCCGTTATGTATTTAAAACCGATACGTGCACCATTAAAGTTGAGTGTGAGCCCATTTCAAAATGAAACACGTTAACAATTGCAGGTCACAGAGCCGCGCGTTCAACTTTCTCGGCATCCTGTGTGTTTTTATTTCTCGCTTTTTGCGATTCGTTTTAAAACGATACGTTTATATCGTTGGCTGCATAACTTTTTCTGTTGTAATAAATCGCTTTGAATACTTACGAGTTTTTCAATTAGGTCGCCTAGTTACGTAGCTTTTGTTTTAATGTTATCTGTTAATCCGCGTTTTTTTTTTAATCGAATGAATATGATCGAAAAAAGAATTGAAGAATACAGAGGTTTTTTTTCTTCGAAATCTCCGCGAATACGGTGGAAACAACTGTGGTACGTATGACGACATTCTGGTCCTAAATAAGTGATAAGTTAACCGTAAATGACGATAAGGTATTAATTGTTATAATTCCTCTATGCCGTTTCGTCCAAGGTGACATGCTTTTGGTGAATTGTGGTTACCGGTCCTTATATAAATAACTGTAGCATAAAATATAAACTAAAAAAGCGATTAGCCACGTAATCTAAAACAATGATTGCGTTGTGATGGTTGTTAAAAAATGTTAGAATTATAGACTTCATTCACCGATTTTTAATATAAAATTGATCGAATAAAAATGACCAAAAATCAAACATAATCGTTGACACCTCAAGATTTACATTCAAAGAAAATCTGATCAAACTAAACGAAGAAAATACGGGT
The DNA here is from genome assembly GCF_030267445.1 of Bombyx mandarina. NCBI lineage: Eukaryota > Metazoa > Arthropoda > Insecta > Lepidoptera > Bombycidae > Bombyx > Bombyx mandarina. Next base: position 1,997,257 of record NC_143208.1, read on the forward strand.
AACGTAAAAACATAACTGAAACACTTTTACGTTGAAGTTTGTTTTCAAAAAAGGTTCATTGATGGCGCGTATAATCAACTACCATACCAAAAAAAGGAAACAATGAAGTGGCTTCAGCAACAAAGGAGAATTGTACTAATAGCCGTTTCTTTGTACATAATAATATAGATTATTTTTTGCCTACAGCTGCATTTTAATTTAATTTCTTATTGCTACGCTTGCCGGTTGCTTGATTTAATATTCATAATATTTTGTAATATGCACTTAGAGTGTATGATGAAACATTGACACCAATGTTAAGTGATAACGGCTATGAAAAAAATAACTGCATAAATCACCTCTACTGTGATAAAAACGACATTTTTTTGTGGACTGTTGTAACAGCAAAGATGTCCTTCGCCATTTTTTTAAGTGCTAACCGTACCGTCCTTGATGATGGCATGAATACACGCCCTAGATATTCCGAGCTCAAGAGGTTCTTTAATTACTAAGTAACTGCCGTGACCCGGCGGCGTTACCACTGTATCCTCGGCCACCTATAGCCTGCGGTTTCAACAGCGCGAAAGTTTACGAAACACTCGAATTTCTTCTCACTCCTTTGACATTCGGAGAAGGTGTGGCGGTAGCCATCATACAACGCAAGATACTTGATAGATGCCTGAATCTCGCTTACGACATTTTCAAGATAAGCTTGCATATATACAAGTTCCGAACAACAACATTCGGACTGTCGGTCTACCGAGCAATATCACCCGCTCGGTGGAAGATCTTTCCTCTCGTCGTTTAAGCCTCCCCACAAAGGCAAATGTTTCGGCGCAACGAAGTCAAAGTAACCGCAATGAATAGCGTGCACTCGGTATAATCAAATTCGCGCATTGAGTTCATTGCGTGATTCGTATGAACTCTGTTACGAGAAACTTGCTTTCGGCTATCTTGTCATGTCTCTAGGAGCATTAACGAGATCGAGTTATTAAAAAATGTTAAATTACTTTTTTCTTTTACGATTGATCAAAGTGTATATTTTGCACTACCTCGTCATAACTGACCGACTCAATGGTGCAGTATTATTATTATAGATTTCTTCCCCAAATAAAGTTTTAACGGAACCTTTGTTATCTTTATAGGTGTCATAGTGAAAATTTATAAAAAAAACACTCAACAAAAATCAAGTTATTCAAAAAATTCCGGTTTTAAATTATTTAGTTAGTTACAACATTAATTAATGTTTTTGTTGTACTCTATGGCTACAACGTCTTCATTTAAGAAAAGAAAGTGCGGATATCCCTCTTAATACGCAAAGAAAACTATCAACAATGTTGTGCACATTGTCATTGATTTTATATTTCACTAAAGCTTTAGAACACGCAATCGTGTAGTTTGGATAACGAATGATGTATTTAGTTTTCGCAAAGCTATATAGTAATATCAATCGTAATTACCCATTTCGTTCTGCACACAATCAATATCATTCGACGTTTATACCGTAGATTTACACATACTAACATTCTTTTTATGAGCCTTGACAGGCAGACTAGCGCACAGTCCGTTTAATCGGCTATTGCAGCCCACGGGCATCATCATCTGAACGTCATCGCCCACCGTTCATAAAAATGAAGTCGAAGCTTAAATTACATTGCAACGTCATTACGTATGATGTCATTAGTATCAACGAACACCTGTGCTTGCGATAAGAGTAAGATTAAAGATGATAATATGATCGCAGAAGAGGGAGAGGAAGAGGTAGACCTAAGAAGAAATGGATAGACTGGGTGAAGGACAATATTGTGTTAGAGGGGAGTGAGCGAAAAAATGGTATACTGGTATGATAGAAGAGTATGGAAGGAGAAAACCTGTTGCGCCGACCCCAGTTGTCTGGGAGAAGGGCAGGAGAATGATGATGATGACTCGTAAAAAATAACCAAGCAGAATGTTTTTTAAAAATGATTCTCTAAGGATAAATTCACAATGGACATACTAATGAAATAAACCATCGTGTCACATGTCAAGGAATCAATATTATTACCTTGAGTGAGACAGGTGCTTCCAAGGTTGTGTATTATATTTTTAATCAACAATAATAATTTCTATCCTGTTTAAAATGTAATAAAAAAATGTAAACTTATATTTTTAAAGGAGCTATTTTTGTATTTACATATTTCGTATATTTCGGAAACGGCTAGATTAGTTTGGATCATATTTATATTTAGACTAGCTATACGCGTCCGCTTCGCTGGGCATTTAAAATTAAAATTATTATTTCTCACCCCCACAAAGATTCTCATCATTAACGTCCCCGGAACTGGTGTAGGGAGTCCAACACTCACATAAATATTAGCCTATCCATTAAGTACATGTATTTTCTACACGGATACCAAGTTTTAAGTCAAGCGGATGCATGGTTCAGTAGTTATAACGGAACATCCGTATAAACCACTGTAGATTTATATCTTAGTATAGATGTGGTTGGCTTTTCTTTTTATTATTTACTGTAACATATATTTTTTATAATGTCGTCTCGTAAATCTCTGAGGTACCTAAATTGTTATGCGCAATCTGGCAATTCCGACACAACAAGGCAACGTTACCTAAATAATTTTCAAAAATGTTTTGTATCAAATTGCATTATTTATAGACTTCGCTCATATATAGGTAATAGAATGGAGAAGTGAAATATCATTCCGAATTCATAGGGCCCAGAGAAGCTGGGTCACCGACGTGCTCGATTAATAATCTACAGAGATATCGAAAAGAACAAACTTGGATTCAGAACTCTCGTCGAACTTTCCTTTTATGCTATTTAAAGCGATATTCTTGTTTCGCAAATAGATTAAACGCGATTTTAATTTTTGAACTTTATTAAAATCGTTCCGTCAAAGTTATATTTTGTAGTTGTGGTAATACTGGTGGCAGGACTTCTTGTGAGTCCGCACGGGTAGGTACCACCACCCTGCCTATTTCTGCCGCGAAGCAGTAATGCGTTTCGGTTTGAAGGGTGGGGCAGCCGTTGTAACTATACTGAGACCTTAGAACTTATATCTCAAAGTGGGTAGCGCGCATTTATGTTGTAGATGTCTGTGGGCTCCAGTAACCACTTAACACCAGGTCGACTGTAAGCTCGTTCACCCAGATAAGAAATAAAAAAAAACAAAAAAAAAGGTCTTACTTCTTTACCGCGTCGTTAAAATTCAATGTGCAATTAGGTGTCTTGCATCCAGTTTTATATGATATCGCCTTTTGGCATTAAAAGTGTACAATTTCCAAAAATATTCGAAATTGAGTTAATATGCGTAAACATTTGGTATCACCAGTATTTTTCTCATAAATACTGTCAAAAGAGCGTAAGTTTACCTATGTTTTGACTACATTAACAAAATTAATACATAATTTTATCTTACTTTAAAAGACAGATAATGTAACTGGTAAAAAATAATAAATAAATGTTACAAAGATGATTAATATTAAGAATATTACATGTTAAACCTTTAAAACCACTCTCATGTAAAATTAGTAAGTTTATAGATTAAACAGTTTTAATGCGAAAAGGCGATATATATTTTATGTGAAAACTGCATCAAAAACTGCAACAGACAGAGTCGTCTTTACGTTCGTATGTTTCGTTTGGCAGTTTCCACGTAACGTCGTCTTGTGAAAGTTCGGTCGTTTTCCGCATATTGCAGCTCCCACGTGCGGCGTCGCCTCGTTTCGTTTTTGAGTTGTCGTCGAAAATTGTGATTTACGTACGAAACTAACTCTGTATTCCGGAACGTTTCCATTCCCCTCCGTGTTTGGCCTCTCCTTGGCAGCCCTCGTTGGATGCTCGTGAATTGGTACTTTATGTTACGTAGCTCATTGGATATTCTATGTACATGTGATTCTGAATTTCATATTTATGTACCGAAGCCGAGTCCGTGCGAACGGGTGATTTGAAATTTTCAAATCGCGAAAAGAAGCTCGCAACACGTAGGTAGTTTTCTATGTAAATTATTTGAGAACTGTTTTATTGCATATTGCTTTTATTTATATTTACCTCCATATAAATTATTTATAAAAAAATTACCTATAAATAATAGGTAGGAGTTTGTATTTCTGCCGCGATTTTTAAATTGATTAAAGTGATTTGTAAATTCAATAAACACATTCTTAGTTTGTAGATAAATTAGTTGACTAATACAAAATGAGAAGACAGGTGATTCGAAATGAACTATCTGTAGACCGTGTTTATGTATACGTACCAATATATACTATATGTTAGTTACATATGTGAAAATCAGTTTGTTTGTTTATTACGCTTTCATGCCTTAAATACTGTACCGATGAGCATGAAATTTTATGTACACCAAGCGGGCGGCACAGAAAAGGGCATAGAGTACTTTTCGTCCAGAAAAAAGTATAATATGTTCTCAAGAGATATAATTTATTTTTCTACATAAAGGTAGCCGCGTTTAAAGGCCATATGTTTATATGTGAATAGGCCGCTATCAACTGTTTTTTTCTTCCAAATAACAACAAAAGAAAAGAAAAATATGTCGTTATTGTGAACGAATTTCGATCATTGGACGAACTCTAGTACTGAATTATTCTAAACAACGTTTAAGATTGAGGATGTGACCAACGTGACGACAAATCGAAATGTTTTAACGTCGGAGAGATTTGTAGTTTTAAGGGAGACTCTCAGTACATTCGTGTGTATCGATGCACAGGTGTTCGAATCCCGCCGGCAGGTACCAATTTTTCCAATGAAATATGTACTTAACTTGAATATGCTCACGATTGACATCTACACCCAAAATTATAGTTTGCGTAATTATTGGTGGTAGGGCGTCTTGTGAGTCCGCACGGGTAAGGTACTACCACCCTGCCTATTTCTGCCGTGAAGCAGTAATGCGTTTCGGTTTGAAGGGTACGGCAGCCGTTGTACTGTTAAAAGTTAGACCTTACAACTCATGTCTCAAGGTGGATGGCGGCATTTAAATTGTTGATGTATATGGATCCGGTAACCACTTAACATCAGTTGGGCCGGGAACTCGTCCATCCAACTAAGCAATAAAAAAAAACGATTAGTTTTCCTATAATAATCTTCATTTTTATCGCTAAACCAGGATTATTTTGGAAAATTCTCATAATTCGAAATGAAGAGATATAAGGTGTAGTTCTCACAATTAAAGTTGCTGGTGGGAAGCTAGTTTATTAATCTGTTTCATTTTTGTCCATAGTGATACCAAAATTGTTAAATTTAATAAAAAAGTAAATGTATCCTCGGCTTATTTGTTATTTTGTACAAGATAACTTTATTACATACGACTTTGTTGTTTTTTTAATGACTAATATAGTAGTACGTGTAGCGGGCTGACTTCATTATCTACCTTACGAAGGACGAAACAATTTCCACAGTACAATGTAACAATTACGTCCAAGGTTTGGCTTTATTAAATGCAACATTGTATGTATCATTAAATAGGGAAGCCCGGAAGGACACTTTAGCACATTGACAGATGTTAAGATGGTAATACTAGAGGTCCCGCAGTAGTCGAAATTCGACTATAATTAATTGGAATTGTAAGTTTGTACACTACTATGATTGTATTTTCAACGTCAAGACTACACTATAGAAAAATATTAATAAAGACAAAAAATATTTAATCTATTCTCAATTTGACCACAGACATCAAGAACAAAACTTTGACATTAAATATTATGCACGCGTGTGTGCGTCAAATACATGGTATGTAGTGTGTGTAATGTTTTCTTTATTGATTTAATGTATCTTTTATGCATTATTTTTAAAAAATATTAGCATTGTGCACTTCTTCTCTATATTCTCTATAAGTGTGGAAAATTTCATACTCCTCCGTCCGCGCAATTTTCGTAAAAAGGGATACCAAGTTTTTGCTTCACGTATTAATATATAGATAGTTCAATTAGCGGTGTATATTGTATGTGAGGTCGGACTTTAAAAGTCCTTGAGAGGGAATTAGCGCAGTGTGAGGTCGTAAAAATGTAACGTTGCGCAATTCTAACTTGTTTTGTGATTTACTAACCAGTACTACATTACTGGTGGCAGGGCCTCTTGTGAGTCCGCACGGGTAGGTACCACCGCCCTGCCTATTTCTGCTTTGAAACAGTAATGCGTTTCGGTTTGAAGGGTGGGGCAGCTGTTGTAACTATACTTAGAATCTCAAGGTGTGTAGCGAATTGACGTTGTAGATGTCCATGGGCTCCAGTAACCACTTAACATCAGGTGGGCTGTGAGTTCGTCCACCCACCTAAGCAATAATTTTTTTTACAGGAAATAAATTAACAAAAATTCCATTAAAAAGGTTACGCAGTAAATAGTTTATACAAAACGTTTCCCAATGATATCGGGACTACTACTGGCAAAGCCAAATTCGGATTTCAAGTTTTTGGTTCGAATTCAATACTCGCTACGGAAGAAACTTTTCAATTTCGATTTTGTAAAACGAAGAAGTTGTATGAAATTTTTGATTTGATATCTCCGAGGCGACCCCGACGCGACGCCGGACGCTAACTCACATAATTACATTTACGCTCTAGTTTCAACGCCAGCTATGGACAAAGGGAGGACTCTGCATCGGACTGCTGTTATTCTGTATAAATTATAACTTTGTATGCAACGACTCGTTTCTGAATAGACCCCATTAGTCCACACGCGAACCTCTTTCGAACGGTAATATATATTTTAAATACTAATAATATAATAATACTACATCGATTCTCTTATGATATTTGTCAAGTATTAAGGACAAATTCATGTTTCACTAAATTATCGAAACACGACAAAGTAGCTCGTTTGTAAACGCCATTCCGTATTCAATATCTCCGCGGATGATTCATTTGACGTGAACATCTTTGATGTAAAAGCTTTTCGATGATATGTCAAATATTTTGTTTGTGTATTTAAGAGAGACTTTTTCTCTATGTTGTTTTTTTTCTTCACATTCGTTCGATGAGTATTTCGTGTTTGTTCAGACGTGTACACTGTTAAAAAGATTTCGTTTGAATAAATCACTTTTTTTTTTTAAATCATTTAATACGAACATCGGAATTCTTTTTGTAGTCATCGATAAAGCATACATTAGTTCTATAGGATCGATATTGTGAAAGTTAAAGTTTTGCGGTAGGCAGCGGCTTGACTCTGCCTCTAGCATTGCTGAAGTCCATGGGCGACGGTAACCACTCACCATCAGGTGGGCCGTATGCTCGTCTGCCTATAAGGGCAATAAAAAAAGGGTGCGTGTACTTATGTACGCGCGTAAGAAGTTATACTTTATTTTTATTAATTTTTTTCCTTTTTTTATTTAAATTTTAATCAATTTGAAAAAAAATCTATTAAACAACATCCTCAAACACGCATATTGGACATCCCTTTTCTTGACATCGTATAAATTCGGTAATTCTCGGTACGGTTCGGAAAATTCACCTGCAGCTATACCTATTCAGACTTGCCAAGTTACGTCGGTCGTATAGTAATGAGAGATTTAGTGGGTCACTTCATTCTGTTAATTTTGTGTCACGGTGCGCGCGCATCCTAAAATTTCACTCTCATCAATTTTTCATAACGCGCCTAAAGAAGTATAACTTCAAAAAGACTATGCGAAATATATTGGATTTTGATGTTCTTATACATCTTTGCAAATAGCAAAGAAATCTTAAATAAATCATCTAAAGTATTCGTGGTCTAGAGCATTCATTCGGCTTACTCGTTATTAAAGTATTAAATTTTCCTAAACAAACACACAGTTAATACATGCACGTTTGATTTGAAGGAATGCCAACGGTTTTAAAACTAAAATATTTTTAAATTGGCGTTATTCTTAATAGTGAGACGTGTCGGAGGCCTGCACGGGAAAGTACCACAATCTTGTTTATCTTTGTCGCGAAGCAGTAATGAGTTACTATTTGAAGGGTGGTATAGCTGCTAAGAAATTGCGACTTCAGCTCATTTTTAAAGGTCTGTAGTGACATTCATGTTCTGATAAGTATGAGCTTCGGAAGCCATCACCAGGTATACTAGCTCAAATGATTGAATGAGCTCATGGCCCAACTGATGTCGCAGTTAAGGGGTTACCAATTAGCCAAGGAAACCCGTCAAACCTCGGATGAACAATGTCATGTCATAACGTTTGGGAAACCGTACGGGGTGATTCATTCTAGAACCGATACTGCGTAAATTGCCTTTATTACTGTACCGCATGCCAACAACTTGGCTCGCCACTGATTTTCCCATCCTTCATACTATAAGAAATGATTACTCGATGGCCAAATTAGACAGGATAGTCGTACTAACCCATGCGGGCTTACAGTATCTAACCCGTAGATACAGCCCACTGAGTTTCTCACCGGGTCTTCTCAGTGGGTCGCGATTCCAATTCGGTGGTAGATTCTGCGAAGCACTGCTCTTGCTAGGGCTAGTGCTAGCAAATTCTCTCAGGTTGAGCTCGTGAGCTCACCTACCCGTCCGCTCGTGGCTGGAATAGCCTCTTAGGCTACCGGCGAATATGTAGGAAAAACAGTTACAGCACGCTACCAGTAACTATTCAAACTATTAGTTTTCATTTGTAATGTTTACGTTGCGTATTTGTGCAGCGTGGACTATAGAATTTCCATATTCACTCGTGTACCTATTTGATTTTCGTATAAACTAGATGATTTTTTTTGATAACGCCATCTTGTTGTGTCTTTAAAGCGGTTAGTTGCCCTCAATTAAGAAAAATAGTATAATATTATTATTCGCCAATAGATGTCGGGAAGAGTTGATTATTGAATAAAACAACATTTTCTGAAAATAAATCGTAGCTTAATCGATTTATCGCCCCCGAAATCCCCTGTATACTAAATTTTATGAAAATCGTTGGAGCCGTTTCTGAGATTCAGATTATATATATACAAGAATTGCTCGTTTAAAGGTATATAAGATATATAATAAGATAAAGTGCTTTTGATCTTGCTATATAGCTATGCACTAATCGTAATTAAACTGCTTTCACATTAATTTATTAACACTAAGATTTTTATTTCATAAACTTCACTATTATAACTCAACACTCAAATTAATTAACTGTACAAATTCTGATTACGATCTTGAACAAAAAATTAAAAGATTTATTTTAAATTTCTAAGTAGCTAGATTTTCTTTTGAAAAGACCGGTAATCGATTTCACGGCCCACTTAGTGTTAAGTGGTTACCAGAATCCCGATATATCACAAGGCGAATGCCTCCAACCACTGTTAGATGAGCTAGATACATCTTAATTGTAATAACGCTTGTTCAGTATAATTATCATAGTTATCACATTTTTGAAACCTATTTACTAGGTAATCGCGCTTTTAAATTCATAGCATAGGTGCTGTTTTCAAGAAATTAGAATATTAAGAAGTAATAGTTATCTAAACACACGATGAACAAGATTTTTATTTACGTTAAATTAATAAACAGGAACATTCACTAAATTTCAACATTAATCTCTAATCTAGAGGTGTGGTAATGTTATTTTTTTAAATCTTTTATTATTAAAGCTATCCTTTGTTGTTGTTTTTTTTACGATGTCCAACTATAGTGTTTTAGTGACCACGGACCGCGAGACAACCAGTTGTCCCGAAAATCCCGAAAATCACGTTCGAAACGTTTTTGAAAAGCCGCAAAAATAGAAGAAGGACATGAACACAATGGGACGTACCTAAGCGACGGTCCTTTCAAACGAACGGTCTAGCGCTTTTCAATCGACTCACTTTTATTATTTACGAGCTTCTACCGGCGACTTCACTCACGTTAATATTTTTTTTGCTGGCTGAAAGGTACTCTGTCCTTTTCTGCGCTCCCGGCAAAGTCTACGTAAAATATCACGACCATCGGTTCATTAGGTAAGACGCGAAAGCGTACAAGACTCCATTTTGGCATTTAAAATATTAAAAAAGATTTTGTCGAACATTTAATTTGCACCTGTTCTCGCTTTTCTCGAGAAAATGATTATAAAGTTACCGGAATAACGTTGGCTTTCACTTTAATAAGATTATTTTATGATGTTAATGTCTTCAAGCTCACGCCTCAGTGGAAACTGGGGTAGCGATTGAGCGGCTACTTCCGAAGAAATGCACAAACCTTTAATGTGTGTCGCGCTCTTGTCGTACAGAATAATGTTTTTTTAGATTTTATTTTATTTTAGTTATTACGATTAATTCTTCTTTGTCACCTCCGAATTCTATTAAATTTTTATAATGTGCTTTTTTTAACCGCCAAATAAAGATTTGTTACTGTATTTCGGTAAAAGTAGGTATCTTCTAGCAACTCATGGGAAACACTTACAAGAATCACGTAAATTAAAAATGTATGTGAGTATATATTAGCACAATTTTTCTGTAGACCACATTTACACGTGAGCAATCGAAGTTGTCACATAGTACGCGACTAGAAACAAGTTTTGTTATTAATAAATTGACGTATGCACATTACGCTAAGCTGCACAGGGGCTGCGTAGGAAATGCTTGTGGAAAATGAGATTACGTTTTTTACCTGAAATTTGATCGATTGGTGAGTATAGGGGGGGCTCGTCCCCTCCTGTTTGCTGATGTTCGAGCAGGCGATGACACGACTGTCTCATGAGCGCTCCAGACACTGCGTAAAAAATGTTCAGATTAATAATACAGTTGCAAAATTCACAGTAAGAACTTTTATTTTTTTTATTGCTTGATGGGTGGACGAGCTCACAGCCCACCTGGTGTTAAGTGGTTACTGTAGCCCATAGATATCTACAACGTAAATGCGCCACCCCCCTTGGGATATAAGTTCTAAGGTCTCAGTATAGTTATAACGGCTGCCCCACCTTTCAAGCCGAAACTCATTACTGCTTCACGGCAGAAATAAGCAGGGTGGTGGTAGCAACCCGTGCGGACAAACAAGAGGTCCTACCACCGGTTAAGTTATTGCTATGAGTGGCAGATTGCATCGTGATCGGCAAGACAAACGGACATCTCTTTTAACTAGGAAGCAGGACTGCTTGGCCGCACAAATTGTTACCGAGCTCACCATGCGTCCTACCACCGGAAACAGTCATAATATGTGGGTATAAAACTCAGAGAACGTTTCTGCTTAGGCCCCAGCGAATCCTTTAGTCGCATTTACGACCCCTTCGCAAACAGATGAGGTGGCGATTGGGAAATAGGTTTCTGGGTATCCAAACAGCTAAATCTGGAATCCCGAGTTTGGTTTACGTATGCACCAATCATTCGTGTAAAATGTTAAAGGCGCTCCTTTCCGTAATAGTTTAACAGTCTCCACCAAATACATCTTATCTATCTCCTACTTATCTACGGATTTCCTCCGGATCCTGATAGGAAGCGATCAATTACGTCTATTTAAATTTACATGCATACGGAAACTTCGTTGCCAAAGGTTGCGCGTTACCCGTAAATTTTACATGTACCTCTACATATTTACATCACTTAGTTTAGGAACGAGTGAAGAATATTACCAGTCGGTCCGCCCCAGGCCCGCCGCTGTAGGTACCGATGTGTCACGAATGAAAATTAATAGCTACTCTTACTGACTGTTACTAGGGTTCTTATATTACGACTGGACATATTACCAGAATGAATTGGTAGCATATTTTCAAGTTTACGGTCGTAATTTGCTCTCAAAAGCTTCGAAGTGGCTTTATTTTAATTTAGTTTTATGTGTGTTTTAGGGCGACTCTCAATGTTTTTCTTTTTCTTTCGAATGTGTAGTTGTTGTGCGTGTATGTGTTTTGAGTAAAATGTTTGTGTATTCTAAACATGCGTGTGAGCTATGAGCATTCGGGGCCTCAAGTTAAATATCGTTTGGAGAAAATGCGGGTATTCATACAAACTGCGCCTGCATACAGCCCACTGAGTTTCTCGCCGGATCTTCTCAGTGGGTCGCGCTTCCGATCCGGTGGTAGATTCTGCGAAGCACTGCTCTTGCTAGGGCGGTGTTAGCAATTCTCCGGTTTGAGCCCCGCGAGCTCACCTACACAAGCTAGGGTACGCTGAAATAGCCTCTCAAGGCTATCAGCATAGGTAGGAAAAAAAATAAAATAGGTAGGCAATTTTATTATAAATTTAATCATAGCTTTTTGGCCTAATTCTAAATAAACAGTATATGCTTGTAATAGTCAATTATTTCTGGACGGCTTGATAACCTAATTGGTTAGCAGTCAATGCAATGAAGAATTTGACTTCATGTGACAAGATGAGCTCTGGTAATAACCGCAGCAACTTCACGTGAAGAACTAGAAGTTTTTATTTTATTTTTATTGCATATATGGGTGGACGAGCTCACAGCCCGCCTGGTGTTAAGTGGTTACTGGAGCCCATAGACATCTACAACATAAATGCCGCCACCCGCTATATGAGTTCTAAGGTCTCAGTTTAGTTACAACGATTGCCCCGCCCTTCAAACCAAAACGCATTACTGCTTCACGGCTGAAATAGACAGGGCGGTGGTACCTACCCGTGCAGACACACCAGAGGTCCTACCACCAGTAAATTTCTAATTCCTTTGCTTACACTCTAACTACAGTGTTTAAAGAAATGTACATATTTAAACCGTGTGACGCGATTACCGAACTAGCTAGTTTTTTAAATAGTTCGAACACTAAAATTAATTTTCGGATAGCGTGCGTTTTATCATTAAGTCGAAAACAGGAAAAAAAAACTTGTAAAGTGACAGCTTGTTTTTTCAATAACATTGAAATTACACTCGAACGTAAGCAATCTAATTGTTAGATAATGACTTACGGACCTGTAATGAAGTCAAACTTTTGATAAGTGAAGGTTGAGTAAGTGTTTTGTTTGTATAATTCACATTAATGTGTTTTGTATTTGTTTTTTTTTTTCATTGCCGAGTTCAGTATACTTTATTGAGTGCGTGTAGCTTTTTATTTTGAAGTTTCCGGTGCCTATGTGTATGACAATACATCTTTAAAAGGTTTTCGCGTACTACTACTACTGGTCGTAGGACCATGAGTCCGTACGGATAGGTACCACCACCCTGCCTGTTTCAGCCCTGAAGCATTAATGCGTTTCGGTTTGAAGGGTGGGGCATCCGTTGTAAATATACTGAGACCTTAGATCTCATATCTCAAGGTGGATGGCGGCATATACGTTATAGATGTCTATGGGCTCCAGTAACCGCTTAAGACCAGGTGGGCTGTGAGCTCTTAAACCCATCTGTGCAATAAATAAATAAACATCTTCCTCGAATGAGGATTTCGTGTAATAAAAATCGAACACAAAAGTGCATAAATTCCGAATAACTTGTCGTAAGGGTATCTTGGGACATGCAGGCAATTTCCGACTATTTCAGTTGTGAAGCAGCGATGTTTATAAGGCCGGAAACTATTATTAAAACATTGAATTGAAATCCAGTTGTGTCGACTAGAATAGGAGCTCTCTCGTGGGTGTGTGAGGGATATACCACCTTACTGTAAATATCTGAGGGATACACCAAAAATAGAGCAACGTTCTCTGAGTATTAAATCATACTGCGACCGCCAACCGGCACTTAGTGGTGGCAAAGCTTTTTGAAAGTCAAACAGATAGGTTCCACCATCCTGTAAAATTTTGCGATGAAGCAAATTATAGCTTGAGCATGAGCAAGTATGAGCTTGGACATCCGTTATAAACACAAGAGACCCTATCTCATGTTTCAAGGTATATGTTAGGGTTATGCTCTGTTGTCTATCAGTTCAGGTAGCCGCTTAATAGCAGACCGGCCGTGAGCTCATCTATCCAATGATGTATTTAAAACTGAATGATGAATTTTAAGCGTGCATGGCCTACCTTTATTCTAGTTGTCATTTGACCACGTCCGACGGCTGTCTACCCGACGACATTCTGCCTGTAACAAACGATACGAACATTATTGAATAAATCGTGTATAATTTAAATTCATTAAATCTATATATTAATACGTGAAGCAAAAACTTTGTACTCCTTTTTAAGAACATTGCGCGAACGGCGGAGTATAAATTTCCCACACTTATAGAGAACACAGAGGAGTGTAGAATGTTAATTTTTTTTTAATTATGCCTAAAAAGTACATTAAATCAATAAATAAAACATTACACACAGTACCATGTATTTGACACAACACATATACTCTTTATTATTTTTTAAAGTCTGTGGTCAAATTGAGAATAGATTAATATTGTTTGTCTTTAATATTATTTGTCTATAGTGTAGTTTTGGCAAATATGTGATTATAGAAGTATAGATAGAAGAATAGTCTTTGACAATAGAACTATAATAATGTTTAAACTTATAATTTCAATTAGTTATTGTCGAATTTCGACTACTGGGGGACCCCTAGTCTACTTAAATGTTCAAAGTCTTTGTACAACTGATGCGATTCTTTCATAAATTGTGAAAGTTTCGTTTGCATCAATAAACTTAATGCACGGCGATGTTTCATTTACACGTGAAAGGGTAAAATTCGCTCCCGGCGTACGGATCCATTTGTAATCATTTTTAGCCTTTTGCTTCAGGTCTATAAATAAATTTAAAATATAAAAAACATGTATATAAATAAGTAAATTTGTCTTAAAAACAGTCCGCGTACATTTATATATAGTAAGCACCTGTTCAGATCCAGACACATTTATGAATATTCAATTTGAAAATTTGTAATAACTGAAATCCGACAATGCCTGTACAATGCCATAATGTCGTGACATAGATAATTTCGAGAGGTGAAAAGCTATTTGGTTTAAGCGACATTTTTAAAACTTTACACAAAAACCTTTTGAAGTGTAAAATTTGCAAATTATCATAACAGAAATACTTATTCAGCTATATGAATGCAGTGAGTAATTGAATTTAAATTAGAAACATCGAACTGTTGATGGTAATACCAAATAAAACGCTCTTTTAATTACATCGATAAATATCGCGTATTAAGCGAAATGTTGCTTAAAGCAAATAGCCTTTCACCCCCTGGATTTGTAATGATCCTTTGACGGCTTTGTTAATGAAAATATAACAAAATTCCCACTGAGTTTCTTGCCGGATCTTCTCAGTGGGTCGCGTTTTGGATCGGGCGGTAGATTTTGTGAAGCACGTTCTTGCTAGGGCCAGTGTTAGCAACGTCGTCAGGTTTGAGCCCCGTGGGCTCACCTACTAGTTGAGGTTACGCTGAAATAGCCTCTCAAGACTATCAGCATAGGTAGGAAAAAAAATCTAGAGTCACTAATATTGTGGCAGGTGTGAAAATTTGATAGCCGAGCTCCTGGCACCTGTACTCGTATATTGTTAGAGAGCCGATAAACACAGAATGAATGTTGCTACCCATATTAACAGACTAGATCGAATTCGCAATATAAAGGTCTTCAGTCATAGTTCCTTGAAAACACATTTATTTAAACCTTATATCCGTTCAGAGGCTCAGATCCTTACCCAAATTTTTTTCGGTCTTTTTTTTATTGCGTTTGTAAGCAGACGAGCATACGGTCCACCTGATGGTGAGTGGTGAGTGGCCAGTAAAACTAGGGGCCGAGCCAAGCCGCTTCCTATCATTAAGTACTCTCCACAAGCCTCGTTTGAAGAAGGACATGTCATAACGCTCGGGAAACACCGTAGAGGGGAGTTCATTCCAAAGATGCGTGACAAAAAGATCTCTGGAAACGCACTACAGATGAACGCAGTGGTTCTAGGTAATATGGATGAACTCTTCTCCCGTGGCGGGCGGTGCGATGGTAAAAACGATAATAATACGATGGTATCATCTCTTTGTCTTTATGTCTCTTGGTTGTTTGTTGGCACGAAAAAACGATAGGGAGATTTCAATACGGCTTCTGATTTCAAACGTTAATAACAATGAAGCATTTGTTGACTTGTATGAAGTCGCGTATAAAATTTAGTTTTCTTGTCATGTCAAGATTAGTCATCATCTAGTACAACACGTCTGGTAAACAATATACCTAGAAAATATTTGTCACCGATCGCTGTACACTGTCGGTCTTAATGCTCTTGTTCGGATCTTGTATCTTGCAAGGTTATCTTGAAAATATCGAGAGCGCGTTTCAGGTTGTTGTTGAATATCTTCCATTTTATGATAGCTACTGCTACAACTGAAGTTCCGGGTTCCGAGAGGGCCTAAATTTAAATTACATTTATCCTGTACTTTACTTTACCTGTACTTGTGTGATATGTATTTACGGTACCCATGACAGGAAAAAATGTAAGGGTCCCGTAATTAAAAAAGATTATACTTCCGTATCAAGGCTTATACAATTTTACTTATTAAGGTATATGGTGCGCTGTGCTGTATAAAGTGATCCGCTCTTGTAATTTAATTGTGTATAGCGCTTGACTGCACGCCATTTAGAATTTCAAATAGACGACGAGTAATTCTCACTTTGTCCGGTAATAGACATTCATGTAAGGCCTCCGTCTCGTTGCGCATATCTGCATACACGAAAGCGCTTTACCTCGAAGTGGAGTTGAGTGGAGCCTGTTTTTTTGAGATTTTACTTAAAAATGCGCGATGAATATATTTTTTGAAGATTGCGGTAATGGTGCTACGTCTAGTCTACACGGGCTTTTCGCCGATATTCTAATGCGCGCTTGATGCTATCTTGAGAAAAAAAAAGTTTTGAGGTCATGTATTAATATATATTTTTTTTCATATATTTTTATGCACATCATTATAATACGCTTTTATAAGAGGACGTGTCGCAAGAGAAGGAGACGCAGTCGAGATTGGAATTAAAAACATGTGAGCGATATATCCAGCTCCGGACGGTACTGAACTGCCATGAAAATAGATAAAGTTGAGCCATTACAATGCCAGCACTGGCATGGAGTTAATATATCGGTCATACGTCGAGAATGGCGGGTTAAAGATTATGTTGAGTCTAAGCCGGGCCACTATCACTATTTCCCCGAGTCCGGGCTATGTAGCACGTGTACATATTTCATTTACAGCAGCGCCGTACGATAAGTTGCTTTGAGCCTCTCGGGTACTTTGACTTTGGAATGAAGCGAGAACGTGTTCACTGTATTGTATTGTGTATGCGCATTAATGTGATTAAAGAGATTTATGGTTTAATCTCGCTAAAAGAAACCCATTTTTACTAACGTATGACGTAATAAGTATGAAATGAAACAACGAGAAAGGTTTTTAATTGTTTTCAACTCACGAAGACCTCGGGGAATGTTCGGTGATTGAAAAAGTTCGTGCTCGATTTGACCAACAATAAAAGTAGCATCTTTATTTATTACTTAATAATGTAATCGAACATTTACCTATGACGGTTTCTCCCATTGAAAAGATTTGTATTACTTTTTATGTATTTGGTGCGTCTTCATTTGAATTCTCAAGGTAGCTTATAATATCTTACGTTAAATTGTTTTTTCGCTCTTTAAATTATTCTCTTCAGATAATGAAACTGGAAGATAGCAGAGTTATTGAGAGAGAGTAGTTGCTGATGGGTTTTCCGTTTTAAATCTATTTTCTTGTGTCTGATTTGCTACTTAGCGTTGTTACGAGGTTAGAGCGCCAAGTGATTACTAGTGTTTTGGCTGTACGTCTGGCCTTGATGATGTCCGTGAGTGACGTTGATTATTCTCTACCAGGCGGGCCGTACCTTCGTCTGCCTCCGAAGGCGTAAGAAAGGTTCTCGACCAATTTTGGTCGTTTCGCTTCGATTTTATGCGTTTCGGTTTGAAGGGTGGGGCAACCGTTGTAACTGTACTTGAGACCTTAGAACTTATATCTGAAGGTGGGCGGCGCATTTACGTTGTAGATATCTATGGACTCCGGTAACCACTTAACACCAGGTGGGCTGTGAGCTCGTCCACCCATCTAAGCATAAAAAAAAAACATTGAATCTATTGGTTCGAATGACGGCTCTACTCCGCGGTTTTTATTTGATCGGACAATAAGGCTCACTAAAAATCATTTCTCTGAAAATCCTACGGAGCCTATAAGTTGATTGTTAAATTGTATCTAAGTTGCTCTAAACGGCGAAATGCTCTCAAACCATCAACATTCAGTGCCTCCGCAATCTGCGCTGTAGTAATCCAACGGATTATTCCTCTCTGAATCATGGACAAAGTCATTATCGGTGCCAGAAGATCGCTCAGGGCGGGGTTGGTCGTTCAAATTGTAGTCACCACTTCGAAACCCGCTTAACTATATAACAATCCTCTTTAGAACGGGAACACAATTCAAGTAAACGTATTGAATATTCTCTTTTGCAGTACTAATGTAAACAAATAACATAGGAAGACTAAAAGGTAACTTTTATAAACTTTTGATACTGATCTTGTAAGGGAATCAACCTAAATTATGTTATTACGTTTATACGCAATATACATACACGAAACCAAAAAAATACACGAAATTTAGTGAAAACTATTCGTGAAGAACTGCCGGTTGTATGTATTTTAATATATATATCGAAACAAAAACTAAGTACACACCAATGTCAAATATATCAAAAGTTTTTACGTGCTGTTAGAAGTGAAATGGCCGAACTCTTTTAAAAAAAAATAATTATTTAATACTACGAAACAGTTTGGATGAATGAACTGGAAATAGTGAGGAAAACCGGTAAACTTCGCATTTCGATGATTTTGACCCGAACTAAGACTAATATGTTCTTATGAAGCCATCATAAGATGCTTTATGATGGGTAGGTGTTTTATAAGCATTTATATCTATACGGGCTAGGGATGTAACAGTAGGAATTGCAGAACTACCTAAAACTTAAAATTTATTTTAAACCAGAAAGCAAGATACTCGTGAATTATTTTTTATTGCATAACGGATCGACTGGTGTTATGTAGTTACCGCAACCCATAGATAAAAACTCGAAGCGTAAACTTTTTAAAAAGTTAATGCCCTTATAAATTATTATAGGCGAGTTTTATTTAGCATACATAAACTTGTTTTTTTTTTTAAATCGTGACATTTCTATGTATGAAGGTTATATTTTCGGTTACATATAGGTAATCGATGTTCGATAAGTTAGAGTTGTAACGTCGGAATTAACTAACGATTAAGCTCTCAGAATGTGAACAAAGTGTCATTCGGGCTTTACGGAGAAGAAGAGGTCATTGAAACTTATCTAATACCTATTTGGTAAATCATTGAGACATAAGATATAAGTAATTAGGAATTCAATTGTTATGTTTTTTTTATTGTACAGATATTGCAATTTTAATACAGAGGATTATTTCAGTTCGATTGACAAGATTATTTCAGTTCAATTGAGACTTTGATGTGACAGCTTTTTAAATTTTGATATTATAATTCAACACAGTTGAAAGAAGACTTGAATATACCTAAAACATTTTCTACTTTAAATTGAATGAAAAGTATTAAACAGATTGAATTCAATGTACTCCGAAAAGGCAGGACCGATCAAGGTTCTTCAGGAAACCTTCAGATTTGCCTAGCGGGTGGGTGCTCCTGTGAACTTTGATAACGATACGGTCAAATTTTAAACAAAAAGCATTTAAAATGTACCTAGTTGAATTCATTGTAAAAAAAAAGGCCATTGGAAGTCTATAATTTTAACGGTCGCTTCACGTAAGAATGACAGCGTCATTATCCTCTCCGCGAAACATGCGGCGAATCTCGGCGCAAATTGCTTTGGATTCATTTGTAGCAAGCTCCTAAGTTTTTAAGTTAACTTAATTGCGACTCCTTTGACGATGTCTATGTAAAAAAGTAATTAGGAGTACGATAAGGCAGTTCCAGAGTCCGTCTTTGCGCGAAAATCTCAAATCGGCTTTAAGAGTTCTTGGCAGTAATGGCTGCTAAAAGTATTTTTTTAATTTTTTATTGCTTTAATGTGTGGACGAGTTCAAGGCCCACTTGGTGTTAAATGGTTACCGGAGCCCGTAGACATCTACAACGTAAATACGGCCACCCACCTTGAGACATGAGTTGTAAGGTCTCAGTTTTGACAGTGCAACGACAAATTTTTGGACTCAAAATGTTTAGTTTTCAAAGTTAGGGCGTATTGCAAGTCCGTCTATTTCTGATAAAATGCAGTCACGTGTTCCGCTTTGAATGGTAACTACGCTGAGTATTTTACTATACAATTTTCTATTCTTTTTTTTTATTGCTTAGATGGACGGACGAGCTCACAGCCCACCTGGTGTTAAGTGGTTACTGGAGCCCATAGACGTCTACAACGTAAATGCGCCACCCACCTTGAGATGTAAGTTCTAAGGTCTCAAGTATAGTTACAACGGCTGCCCCACCCTTCGAACCGAAACGCGTTACTGCTTCACCGCAGAAATAGGCAGGGTTACCCGTGCGGACTCACAAGATGTCCTACCACCAGTACATCTCGTGCGAGAGTAGCGAGTACAATACGAATTACAGCCAATAAATATGTTAAGCATATAATATACTTTGTTTTACGTCTGAGCGCGCCGTCAGCGGAGATAACGTACCTTGCGAGGAATCAGGTGAAATTAGGTCGTTCGCTTATCTTACATATTCCACGGACTAAACACCAATTATTTGATTTCTGCATACTTAACCCTTATTATAATAGGGATTAAGTTTATAATTAAAGTTCACTTGTAACAGTGATTTCGTGTGAAAATATGTGAGAAATTTATTTTGGATCATCATATTTTATTGTACCTAAATTTATTTGGTAATTGTAAACATTGTGAGATAGTTGATAGTAATTTCACATTATATTACACGATTTACTCACAATTTTTATGTATAATTTATTAATAGTTTTTAAATAAACTTTTCTAGACTAGTTTATTTAGTTTTTTAAATATTAACCATTTACTTAATTTAATTTTTTTATTTTGTCAATGTTAACATTTTAATAATAGCTTCATATTTTAAAAACTAAAACTATTTACAAATATTAAAACCATATTCAATATCTTACCTGTTCAACCATCAGTCAGTGACAGGAACGAAGAAGAAACTTGTATTTAATTTAAGAATTCGAAAAGTGCTTTTGAAAAAAAAAAAATATCTCTGGAGTGTTGACGTGTATTGTACGGAACCAGTCGCGCTACCGGATCACGATCTCGCGGATTGCCCGTAGCCGCGAGCGGTACGTCTTGTCGCGTAAGGGCGGCGTTGGCAAGTGCAGGTCTGTAGGAGGAGCGTCTGATCCCGCGCATGCGTCCTTCGTTCGACTGCAACTGCAAACGTAGTACGGGCCGAACTACAAATGTCCCGTGCCCGTGGTAGGGGCTATCAACCGAACGTCAGCTATTTCGACGGCCGATTTTTATCGAAGCTTTTTCCATCTGACCTTTACGATCCCTATAAAATGTCATTTATCTTTATACTTGAATAACGCTGTTATTTTATGAACGTGAGTCGTATTAGGGTTGTTAATTAAATGTCTCGCTCAAAAGCGTCATTGTGACGTCATCAGCGAGACTCCAAAGGGTCATACTGATGTTATACAGACTTTAGGTATCTAAAATTACAAACGCTTTCCGATAGTTTGTTGCCTCTTGAAATGAAAATTTTAAAGCATTCGATTGTATGTTATACATGTATACTTTTTTTTTGTATTAAAACTGGTTCGGATTAAATAACATATTGAAATTAAGCCGAAAGTTTACACATTTTCTGTTTCAGTTCTCAATTTCTGACCAGAAAATTATTTTACATCAAGAAATCTTCGATAATATACCATTTAAGTAATGCCACGATTGTCATGTCCTTCAGGCCGGAACGCCTAACTGTTTCGCGCCATAAATAGGCACGATCATAAAACCTCGTACCTACCACCAGTGAATTGTCAGTATGAGCCGTTTTACATTACAATTGTGACCCCAAACTCTTGTTTCAAAAAGGGTAGTGCCACTTAACGCCACGTGGGTGTTTATTAGCACATTCACTCATCTACGCAATCATATAAAGCTATATATAAAGCTAGTTGCCATAAGTAACAGATAAAATAATGAGGTAACAAAAATAAATATGAAAATGAGTCCTAGTTTCATTGTTATTGTAATTGAGCAGCTTTCGTAGAACGCCTACGAATTCGTAGAAGCGTGCAGTTAGCAGAAATTATTGCTTCACTGGAAATATTAATTGCACAAAGAAAAAAGTCATTGAATATTTTTTTTAATTGTAATACGTAATTATTGCTGTAGTTCACTTTGGCCTGATGGAAATAACCTAAGAACGCATTATGGTGCCATTAAAGATTTTTCAGGAACATCAATGAGAAAACAAGTCGATTGTCTCATAAGCGCATTGTAGAAATAGATGATTTTTATTGTCGTCTTAAAACACGACATTGATCTTGAAAGTCAATCGTGAACTCGTGTCAGGTAGGTGATTACTTAGAAATATTGTATCTTTATTTCCCTCCCTATTCCCTGGTATCCTAAAGGGCTATACCAGCTACGCACTGGCTGGTATGGGCTGGTTCGCACAATCTACCAATTGATCGGAATTGCGTCTCATTGAGAAGATTGGGTGACAAACTCAGTAGGCTGTGTCTATGGGTTAGTTCTCACGTCGATCTTTTGTCTCTCGTAATCGATGAGTTCGACGAGACGGTGACCGGTGCTAGGCAAGCCTAAAAGCACCGAGAGCAGATCCGGGGGATCCGACAAGACATGCTTAGGGCGACGAGGGATTTTGGTTGCCCTGTGTCGCGCCTCTTTATCTAAGTAGTGTTCTGACGCTGCCTTAAGGTACTTCGTATCGGTTCTAAATTTAAAATCGGCGTGAAGATCGACATTTCTCACGTAACACGGTTCTCCGATGGCCTACTGCAGAAGCGGGATCGGATAATCTGAAGGAGTGGGTGAGCGGGCCGCGTGAACACTTTGCTTGCATAGGTAATGACCGATTTTGTTATTTTCTTTTAGAAAATGAACCTCCGCAGAGTAGTTACACTTGATACGAATTCTCCTCGCGTCCGAACGAATATGTTAAAAAAAAATTAATGTAGTTATTGTTTAGCGTTGGCAAAACTTTATTATCAATAAAAAACGTAAATCGCATTCGTTACACCCAGTGCCGATGGCCTATTGGTCATAATAAAACATTCGTGTTCGCAAATGTCCGGAACATCTGTTCAAAGGAGGGACGCGTGTTAGCTTCGTTTGTTACTGCCGAAAAATTTGAAAAATTTTGTGAACGAAGTACAATGTGCTCCCGAATATAATCCTTCAATAACGAGCTGCGGCTGTTCGACTAATAGCTTGTGGCGGGACTTTAAAATTACGGTGGCTTATGAAAACATGGGTCAATTTATAATGGTTTCGAAAGATGTTAAATATATTTGCGAGCGTGAATACCATTAATGGATCGTGTTACGCGATTTTCGATTTCAATTTAGCAACAGGACGCTAGTTTTAAGGACCTGAGAAGAAAAGAGTTTTCTTGATAACTCTAACAAAAGTGAATTAATTTCTTTTCGTTAACGGTACATCACGTTGGTAATTTGTTCGAATCTAGTAGTCAAATACCAATTTTTCTAATGAAATACGTAGGTACTTATTCTTAAGTTTTATGTTCATTTCTATGTTCACGAAATAATTACACGGTGAAGGAATTCTTCTTCCTATTCGTACACTCTTGACAGAGTAGTCGTGGTCATGCGTCAGTCGGATACGACCTGCTCATGACTCTCGTGGGAAATTAGTGCAGTGGTTTCCCGTTGCCTTCTGCACCAGCATTTTAGGGGGTAT
This sequence comes from Bombyx mandarina, assembly GCF_030267445.1. Lineage (NCBI taxonomy): Eukaryota > Metazoa > Arthropoda > Insecta > Lepidoptera > Bombycidae > Bombyx > Bombyx mandarina. Next base: position 2,020,942 of record NC_143208.1, read on the forward strand.
TTGATCCCCAAGGTTTCTGACGCCTCTTCCGTATAGGTTGTCCTGACGGGTGTGTATGGTTATACCGCCATTGCTCGGTGAAGGAATAACGTCGTGTAATATAAATTAAACCCGCAAAAATTATATTTTGCTTAGAAAACTACTCAACCGATCATCATGAAACTTTGTACACTTATTCTTGGAGGTATTAGAAGTAACATAGGATACTTTTTATTAAAAAAAAAACATTATTTTTTACGAAAAATTAAAAAATTGTTTGTCAAAAAATCTCAAAATCTGGCTTCTTCAACGCCATCTACCGGTTCAGTAATGAAGTTCCAATCCTGAGTACTGTAAGTTAAGTCGCGGGTAAAATTTAGCGTTATGCCAAAGTAACTATTCCACGCGGACGAAGTCGCGGGCAAAAAGCTAGTTCATTATAATTTTTTGTTGTTTATTTGCGTGTGTTGATTGAAACTCAATAACAATAATATTTTTTATATTAATAATATTATAGTTAAGTATATTCTATTTATATGATAATATAATTAAATCTTATTTTTCTATCAGCCGTTACCTCAATACTCACTCCTCTCTCTCTCTCTCATATCGTCATTCACACACTCCATCCAAGACTTCTTCGGTCGACTTCTTTTCCCTCTACCTTTCACTACCATTTTCATATATCTCCTAGTCACATGCATAATATAATATATAGTATAATTAAATTAGTATAGTATATGATACAATATAGTATAGATAATATAAAAAATCACACCGTTTATCATTAAAGGTTCTCCAAACGAATGCGAAGCTCATTTGATATTCAAGCCACTCATGATTAATATTTGATTTAACGTTCAAACGGTCACGTTTAGAAAGTTTTAAATGGAGCAGTATATTTTTGTTCGAAGTGTCTTTGTTGTGAGAGGAAATATTTACTAGATTTCCCGGGCGATATTAAAGAAAATTGCATAAAACGAGTGCGCTTGAGGCTGTTAGACTGCAATTTCGTCTCGGACGTGAAGCGAGTATCAATCTCGTATGCGACGTCAAAAGGCTGTTCACCAGGATTGTTGTTTTTCTTAAAAAGTGAAAGACTCTTTCTTCTTATTTGACTAAATCATAGCATAATGTTGTAGTTCGATACAACCATAATGGATACGGTATCAGTAATGAAGGTAAGGTCAGAGAAATAACTTCATAAAACAATACTACATAGTGGTACTATATAATACATTATACTATGCAATACTATATATTATATAGTAGTATACTATGTAGTATATATAGTATTACTAAAGTTTGATATGTAGACAAAAAATTGACTAACCAAAAGATCCCAACAGGTGCGACTCAAGTATGCACGAGCTGAATAATAAAATATCAACATTTGGATTCTAAAAACATTACCATGTCTAAAATGAACCTTTTGGAAACTTAGGTGATTAATGAATGAAAAATAACAATATTAAAACATAAAAGTGCTTCGAAGAAAAATAATAAATTGTTGTCTATGGAGACTCAATGCTTCTAACAATTACTGGCGGTTGGCTCCGGCATCCCACGGGTGAATCGAGATGTTCTGCTCAGAGTACAATGCGCTATTTATATATGCATTATTTTTATAACTTATCTTCTTATGCTCTTTAAAACTAGTTTGATACTGAATTTCACGCTTCTTTTGTGTGTGATTTGTAAAAAAGAAACCTAATTGTGTCATGACATAAGTTACTTGTCGTATTGTGTTAGCAAGTTCATATATTTGGAGCTCGAAATTTAAAGCAAAAACTAATGGTTTGTGAGCACATCCGCTTTTCTGTACCTATGCAAAAAAAAATAGTTTCAATATTTTGCAGTAATAGGAGTCCTAATAATCCGAGTGTTTTTGTGGCGCGTAAATAATAGGGATTAAAGTATAAAATTACAGTTTCATTGTAATAGGTACTTCGAATTGACATATAGCCTTCATGGTTTGATTTTGAAAAATGTGCAACATTCGATTATCGACTTTCACTTGTTTTTTTCATTCAGCTTAGATAAGAAAGATGGATACTTCGAAAATTCAAGTGATTTTTGAATACGAGTTCCGACGCGGAACTAACGCTGCAAAAACAGCTGGCAATATTAATGTTGCGTTTGGAGAGGGGACTGCTGATGAACGCAACATGCGATTTTGGCTTAAACGCTTTCGTGATAGAAATTTTCATTTGAAGAACGAACCACGTGGTAAACCGCCCACACATGTGAATAGCAATGAATTGAAAGAGATGGTGGAATCCGATCCGAGCCAAATTACCCAGGAATTAGAGACATGGTTGAACGTTACCTTACCAACAATATTGACTCATTTGCGTCAAATGAATACAATAAAAAAAAATTGAAAAAAGATCAAGATTTGACTGATGCAGAAAGAAACGCGTGTTGAAACTTGTGTTGCCTTGTTGAATCGATACAGAAATGAAGGAATATTGGATCCAATTGTGACATGTGATTGAAACATGATTGTGTGACATGAAAGTGTATTCTTTACAATAACCGTCAGCGAAAAATGCAATGGCTGACTCCAGGTCAAACGCCGCAACAGTGTCCTAAAGCAAAGCTTACCAATAAAAAGATAATGGTAACTGTTTGGTGGTCTTAGAATGGTGTTATTCACTACAGTTTTCTCCGATTTAGTCAAGCAATAACTACAATTAGAAATCATTCGTCACCTTTCGTATTCGCTAGACTTTGCTCCAACCAACTACCATTTTTTTCGTGATTCGGACAATTTTCTAGGTGATAAAGTTTTCATCCCAAGAGGCAGTGCAAAATGCACACAGTTTGTAGAATCTAGATCACCAGAGTTCTATTGCAAAGGCATAAATGACTATTCCTATTAGATAGCGGCAATGAATAGATAATAATGGTAGATATTTTTATTAAATAAATATGTTAAATGAAAGAAAAAAAACTATTTTCAATTTTTCAGTACAAATCGGCAATTTCATACTTTAATCCCTTATATTACAATATTACTAAATTCCGAATTTGTTAACTATTAATGAAGCGTTCTCCAACAGACAGAATATGAAATAGAAAACCATCGCGGCATTATCGTCACTTCAAAACATACTGAAGCTATTTGTTATTATTAGCTTCAAAACATTTGACGGCCTTTCCAAATAAACTCAATCATAAAATTTTCGTTTTAATATTTATTTCATGAATTATTCTTTATGAGTGTTTGTAAATAAACACAAGTTGGAATTATATTTCGTTCACTTGTTTCTTTTAAAAGTAGATGGTATGAATTGAATCAGAGGGTCCGCATTCATACTTTGCAATAAATTCAAATTTACCGATGGGACTTGTGCTGTTTTGGTCGGGTACTTGAGTCACCAGATAACTCACGTAATGGAGATGGGTGGGAGTTGGATCCATTAAATGACTCTTCGGTCGCCTTTCCGTGCTTGTCCAATGGCAATATCTTTTTTTTTTTATTGCTTAGATGAGTGGACGAGCTCACAGCCCACCTGGTGTTAAGTGATTACTGAAGCCCATAGACATTTACAACGTAAATGCGCCACGCATCTTGAGATACAAGTTCTAAGGTCTCAGTACAGTTACAACGGCTGCCCCGCCCTTCAAACCGAAACGCATTACTGCTTCACGGCTGAAATAGGCAGGGAGGTGGTACCTACCCGTGTGGACTCACAAGAGGTCCTACCACCAGTAATTACGCAAATTATAATTTTTGCGGGTTTGATTTTTATTACACGATGTTATTCCTTCACCGTGGAAGTCAACCGTGAACATTTGTTAAGTACGTATTTCATTAGAAAAATTGGTACCAGGCTGCGGGATTCGAACACCGGTGCATCGCTACATACGAATACACCGGACGCCTTATCCTTTAGACCACGACGACTTCAAATGTGTCTCATGTGTCTCGGTAGGCCTAGTGCAGAGGAATTACCTTCTGCCCCCCATCGCTCTTTAACATAATGAGAAGGCGCAAACGTTCCGTCTTGCCTGTGCGTAGGACTCATGTCTCTGTAACCTTAAAATTTCAAAAGCTAGCAATATAGCAAACTACATATAAACCATACTGGCTAATTCACATGCGGACTCAGAACACTGTTACATTTACGAATATATCAATTACTGAGTCGAATGAACTCAGTATTCATAATGCCGGATTAAAAACTATATTATTATTGTACAATGTTGCGGTCTCCAAGTGAAGATTCCGTAGCGCGTTTAATCTCGTGGAGATTTTGTTGTAGTGCACTTTATAGTGCTAGTTACTTCCGCTGCGCTTATATGAGCTCAGTTCTAAGATGGTCCCTCCTTCATGGAATACTTTACAATGTTGTACGTCAAGACCTTTAAGATTCCTGTGAGTGGTGTAGTGTATGCGAGAACTAGTCGTAAAAGTGTAATCTTTGCTGCCATGTATTAGCTAAAGCTTGAATTGTTTAAAGTTGAATACACACAAGTTAAAGAAAATAAAAATAAAAAACAGCCTAGGTTTAATAAGGAAAATGGTTGGCGCTTATAAACACCTGGGATCGTAACTTGTATAGTGATGTTGAAAATCCAAGTCAAACAAACTGCCAGACTTCAAGATACTTTAAGATTATTATTATTAGTTTTGTGTGAAACAAAATTAAAAATTGTAGAAATCTTATTCATAGAAAAATAAAATATGTGGTTAGAGCATTATTCAAATGTCGACGAATAATTACTTAATCGACCACATAAAGTATATATTTGGAACGTCGGAAATATAATAACGTAACACAAGATTAAACCGTCATAGTAATATTTGTTATGTCTTCGGCCAGCCATATTCGGAGAAAACGTTTATTGAGTGGTCACTATCACAAAAAAAACTGTAATCTATATTTTTATGATTCTCATACGGCCAAAACTATCCTGTGAAAGGAACAAGCACTAAAAAATAATAGCATCGACCAAAATTGAGAGTTCTATCAGAACTCTTCCAATAGTTATGCAAGTCTATATATTTTCTATCTTTCATCCTACAGGCATTCACTGCTGCTTATAAGCCTCCCCCTGCCTGCATACAGCGGATTCCTGCGACCTTCACAGGTCACGGTTCTCGTGGGAGATCTACCCAGGCTGTCTCCCAGTACGTGGTCGTCACTCGATAACTTTTCGACCATCTATTCTACAAGCAATGTGCCCTGCCCACTGCCACTTCAACCTCCCAATCCTTCGGGCTATGTCGGTTAACATGATTAATTCATTTTAAATGCCTTAATTTTTTTGCCTTTAATTGCCTTAATTTGAACTCACAAGGAAATCCCAGCAAAGCTACTGCAAGTCTAAAAGAACATTCTCCTGTCTTGTTTATTTGAAATCAAAACTTACTGAATTCAAGTGTTCTTTTAAACGGAATTCTTCTAGAAAACTTTCTTGTCTTTCAACACTGTTTGTTTTCAAACTGTTTTAATCTTAAAGTTTTTGTTTGAGATTTATTTCGAGCAGTCTGGCACTGACTTATAAGTAAAGTTTAATGAAGTGCCAGTGTTCCATTTAGCTAAAAAAAATAAACAATGTCTGTGTCTCAATTTGTTGGTTTTCGATTAGTTTGTGCTTATCATAACTTATTTTCAGACTTTTACTAAATACTTTATGTATATATTTTTTATGAAAACTTAATACCTTATAGTACTTAGAAACTTCAGAAACACTTAAGTAAATACCGTCCAGCTGACACTATATCCCTCGGCTGGATTTGTGCCAGTCTCCTGATTGCACTGCGCCGGGCAAGTACTGGCAACACTTTCTTACACACGCCGGCCAAATTCAAAGCCGTTATACGTTAATCATTGATGAAAACTTGGCAACAACGTGCGTTATTTTTTTTAAATGACAGCCCAGATATTTAGGCCGTTCAGTCGACATTACTTCTTTAATTATCTGACCGGCTAAAAACTTTGTCGATTTTCGAAATTATTTATCAAAAGCTTTATATACTCGAAAATATTCACATTCTCCCTAATAATAAAAATATTTCTAATGTCATTTTTTGTTCCAGATTGAAAACGCATCTGGCGGCAAAATAATCATGTAAGTTCTAAACATCTAAGACACGTTATTGATGTTAATTCTTTATCCATTCACATACATTAATATTCATTAATTTTTTTTTGTTTAAAAGCTATTCCTTTTTTGGACTACTACGAAATTCGCTTTGGACACTTAAAATTGCTTTAGGTTTCAAAGGTAAACATGATTTGGTTTACAAATATAAAAGTGGAACGTTTCTTAAGTCAAAAGATAGTGTAGATGTTGTCAGAGCGCGACCGAACCGTATTCAAAAATAGATCGGAACATGTAAAATTCAATAATGTTGTGGATGTGAATGCAATTTGCAAACAAATTGTGTTGACGTCGGAGGGACAATGAATTTTAGAATAGGCAAAGGCGCGCCAGCGGAATCGTTTCGGTCATCCCACCGACGCGATAGCGGCGAACCTGATCACTAACGAACCTACAAGATGTTAGACATTATTAGCATACGGAATTCAAGTAACATTCTAAGCTCAGTCAATGCTATTTAAATTAATTATTAAATATACATCAGTACAAAATATTATCTAGTATAATATGTCACTAGATAATGTATTTTGTTTTTTTGATAAATTGTATTTTTTAGAAATTATATTTAAATACGAATTAAATATTGATAAAATGATGAAATATGAATAATATTCTTCGATCTTACTGACAGAATAATAAAAAAATATGAACTGGTTATTTAAAGAAAAAATCGAAATTATCGATAAAGTTGATTATTGAAAATACGAATAAAATAACATTTTCTGAAAATAAATCGTAGCTAGATCGGAAATCCCCTGTATACAAAATTTTATGAAAATCGTTGGAGCCGTTTCCGAGATTCAGATTATATATATATATTTATATACAAGAATAGCTCGTTTAAAGTTCTAAGATACTTTTACCTACATCGAGCTGAATCTATTTATCATAAAGTTGTTTTCAGTATTACGAACGCAACGTTTGTGTGTGATGATCCCTTGAAACATTAGTATAGCGCGACTATTTGAATGTAAATTTGACATTACTCGTATGATCATTTGAATGGACGTTTGATATTGCCCGTTCTTTACGCTGACATAACATAATACGTAATGAGATCAGTAACACTGAGCGATGGCTGGTTAGCCGTCCAAATACAGCAAGTAATTACCCCCACGCCGGTACTCAATCATGACTGGATTATACAGCGAACGTTTGCACAAAACATTGACGAATCATCAATAGTGATTGCCTATTGTTATTTCCGTTTAATTAGTGTCGCGGGTGGATCTCAGGGCGCGTTTAACCCTCAGACATAGCCCACTGAGTTTCTCGCCGGATCTTCTCAGTGGGTCGCGTTTCAGATCCAGTGGTAGATTCTGCGAAGCACGGCTCTTACTAGGGTTCGTGTTAGCAACGTCGTCTGGTTTGAGCCCCGTGAGCTCACCTACTAGTTAAGGTTACGCTGAAATAGCCTCTCAAGGCTCTTAGTTTACGTAGGAAAAAACAAAAAGGCACGTGTCTTATTTTTCGATAACAGGATTATAATTATTAAGTTTTTACGTGTATTTGTAAGTGACAAGAACGATGCTCTGTTTTAATTTCGTTCTTGTAGGCGACTTGTTGCTTATAGTGGAGAGTGTCGTTGAGTAGCCTCTTGACGCTGTCGGTGGATACATGTTATCTAGAAGAAGCTCGCTCGCTTATCGACTCTTCATTCCGTGAAGAAGTGTCCGTTGACTTGACGATGCCGTAATCCTGATCCAAAGATTAGAAGGATTCTTTTTATTTATTTGTTATTTAAGTTCATATAATGTTTATAATGTAAATATGTTTAACCTTTCATCTTTGCCTATGTCCATTCGAACGAATGATACCCATTTGGATTTAGGGATCTTTCACTAGCGGCCTCAATAATGTACGTAGATGTGACTTAACTTTTGACATTTCTAAGAAGGAACCCTGTTTTGGTAAACACCAATGAAATGAAAGCCTTTCATTGAAATAGCACAATTAAAGGTAAGGATAAACTTTTTTGTATGTGTAGTGTTATTGTGAGACCCATTGTAGGTTGTTTTTTGCTTTTTTCGATTAACAATGGACTATACTAATTTATATCATAACAAAATATGTGTTGTGGGTGTTTCTATTTGTCGTCATAATAAAAAGAAAAGCATATTTGTCCGCCTTTGTACGTGAAGGCGAAGTTAAATTTAGAATCTTATTATGTAATATTTTATGTCAAATCTGATTTGTCATTTTCATTTCTGGTGCCTTTGGCGATCCTGCAACCCGACGTCAGCTTATCTCTCAGCTCTCGGATTTCGAGTTTAATACTCTGCAGTTTCGAGTCCGCATAAAGCCAATATTCACTACTGGATCAGATTTATGACTCATATTTATGCTGTTAGCCTTTCGAGTTTTATGTCGTAACAACGTTTTTTATGGCTGAGGCGAAACTTTCAATGATAATCCTGTTTTGATTAATTCAATTTCGATTCATTTTTTTGTACGTGTTGACGACGGCAAATGAATACGCTACTTCATGTCAATACTCGACTTAATAAGCAGCTCTTTGATTCAGGGAAAACAACATGAAAAGTGGTACGGATGACAGCGAGAATCTTACAAAAGCTTAGGCGCAGTAGGTATCTATCTGGCTCCCGCCACAGAAACTAATTAACCGTGGCAAGCAATAAACAAGTTTGTAGGTTCACGGCATCGTTTGCCGATGCGTTTAGGATGTAATTTTCATTTGCTTTAACACACTTGACCTGGTTACCGAACAAATTTTAATGAATGTATATTACACTCGATCTTAAATAAATTTATTTTTGGATCTGTTTACTCCAAATTTACTACTACTACTGCGCTGGCGCTATGACCCCGAATTGGGTCTTGGCCTCCGACAATAAACTTTTCCATTCGTCCCGGCGCTGCGCAACACCTTGCCAGTCTGACACTTGGAGCTCACGTAAATTTCCTTCCACAACGTCAGGTCAGCGGTACTTGGGCCTCGGTACGGGGCGGCGCCCCTCCAGTACACCCGCGTTACCCGTTTCACAGCCCGATCCTGCTCCATACGCACTACATGCCCGAGCCGTCCAAGCCTCCGTGCCTTAATCTCCCCCAGAATATTAGGCTCACCAAAAAGCCTCTCCACATCCTTGTTTTTCCGGACGTGCCAAGAACCGTCCTCTTTCTGAACTGGTCCTAGTATTTTTCTCAGTACCTTTCGCTCCAAATTTAGTTTAGGTTAATTTTGTCATCATCATCATCAGCCTACTCTCGTCCACTACTCGACATAGGCCAATTCAAGCCACTGAGCCCAGTCTTCGGGTCGCCCCACCATCGCACCACCCCCCGGGGCGTCCCACATTACTTTTGATTTAATACTGATATATAATACTGAAATAAAGGCAAAACTAAGGTGATCGGTGAAGACTTATAATTTGTGTATAGATAAATAGGTATATTGTGTTAAATCTTTCATAAAGTTTGTGTTTTTTTCACATATATGTATAGTCGAAATGTTTTGTCGCATTTTTACACAAGCTGGTAAAACTATGACATCATTTATCCATTATTTCTATCGCGCAACTTGAAGTGCCAACAACCACTAGAATAGCATTCGATAGAAGCAGCTACGCTTGAGTTGTTAGGTCTCCCTTGGAGGCGCTTGGAGCCTTTGCTCGCCCACCTGTCCTGGTGAAACTGGAAAAGCCTCCGGGCCACCAGTAAACCCTCAATCATAAAAAAACAGCATTTGATGAGCCATGCGCGAACGCATTAATCACGAATTAACAAAACATAATCTATCTATTTTTATATTATATAATAACATTACATACAAATTCCACTTGATAAATACATGATCGTTTTTATAAATATTTCAAGCCCGAGCAGCGGGTCAGCAACTTTAGTCAATTCAGAGTTTAATTAACTCGCAAATTGTCTAGAAATTTCCTTATAAATGAGTTACTTATCGACACTCTCCTCGATGCTATTGGGCACAATCTTACCAACATTAGATTTAAAATTGCCTTGAAACGACATAACAATTTACAAAAAGTACGCCATGAAATGGAAACATGTACCTCGATTTGAAATTATAAATGCTACCTAATTGACACTGTGTTATGTAAAAAAATAAAAATCTTACGTTACGGACGTTTTTTCCCGGTTAGAATACCCCTCCGCATCATCCCCTAAGGAACTTCGTTCCAAAAACATAATTATTTTGACGCATTACTGTTACACGGTACACAAAGAGATGTAGGTTTATACATTATTTATATGTAGATATATACGGACCAAACTTTGTGGGTTCACTTTATGTTGAAGAACGAAATTAATATTCTTTCGCCGTAACATGACTGTTGCAACAATGTTGGAAGGCAACAAAGTTTGCTTTGTTAACACGCGTACACGTATCTATACAATGTGATGACAATACGCGTCTTATATTAAATCTTTATTATTCGTTTAAAAGTAGCAAATCGTACAGCCATGTATTTTATAATTATTGCCTTCTTTAATTTGATTTTACTACGCGATAAATTTTCCTTGATTCTATTTTAATGAAACAAAGTGTTTCATTAAAAACGAATGCTGCAAAAATCGACGATAAGCGATTAAAAGATTTTCGTAGTAGATATTAAAAGTTCAAACACAATAAAAAAAAAGTAATGATATCAATTAATACAAAAATAAATATATGATGGGATTTTACGTTTATAACTAGTCAGGTCATAAGTATTGTCACACAGTAAAAACTTTTCTTTTAGAATGCTGGCCACAAAAAAGTTTATTGAATTCGAATTTCGAATTGTTCATGAAAATAAAAATGTATACTTTTAGAGTTTTACTCATTTTTAAATATGGAGTGGACGCTTAAAGAAGACCGTGTTGCAGTTATTGCGTTGCATCGTTGCGGTTACGCGCCAATTCAAATTTTTAACATACTGAAAAATTTTAATATAACCAAAAGATTCGTTTATCGTACCATCAAACGATACAATGAAGACTCTAGTGTAGATGACAGGTCAAGAAGTGGTCGCCCTCGGTCTGTTAGGACTCCAGCAGTGATAAAAGCTGTGAAGGCGCGAATTCAAAGAAATCCCAAACGTAAGCAGAAACTGTTGGCCCTTCAGATGGGGTTAAGCAGAACCACGGTGAAAAGGGTGTTAAATGAAGACTTAGGACTTCAGGCATATCGAAGAAAAACAGGACATCGTTTGAATGCTCGTCTAATGGACCTGAGACTGAAGAGATGCCGCGCTTTGTTGAAGCGGTACGCGGGAAAAAAATATCGGGAAATTCCTTTTTCGGATGAAAAATTTTTTACCGTAGAAGAGAGCTACAACAAACAAAATGATAAGGTGTACGCACACAGTAGTGAAGAAGCGAGCAACCGTATTCCGCGTGTCCAACGAGGTCATTTTCCATCCTCGCTCATGGTATGGTTGGGAGTTTCTTATTGGGGCTTAACAGAGGTACATTTTTGTGAGAAAGGTGTAAAAATGAATGCAGTTGTGTATCAAAATACAGTCCTGACGAACCTTGTGGAACCTGTTTCTCATACCATGTTCAATAACAGGCACTGGGTATTCCAACAAGATTCGGCGCCAGCTCATAGAGCGAAGAGCACACAAGACTGGCTGGCGGCGCGTGAAATCGACTTCATCCGGCACGAAGACTGGCCCTCCTCCAGTCCAGATTTGAATCCGTTAGATTACAAGATATGGCAACACTTGGAGGAAAAGGCGTGCTCAAAGCCTCATCCCAATTTGGAGTCACTCAAGACATCCTTGATTAAGGCAGCCGCCAATATTGACATGGACCTCGTTCGTGTTGCGATAAACGACTGGCCGCGCAGATTGAAGGCCTGTATTCAAAATCACGGAGGTCATTTTGAATAAACTTAGTGTCATAAGAATCTATGTTTTGTTAAGTTCATTTCGGTATATGAATGGTTACATAATGAATAAACTTGTTTCAATTATTTTACATTAAACATGTGACAGAATTTATGACCTGACTAGGTATTACTGAACGAATATTGACGAAATTCAGCCTAGAATTTAATAGCATAGCATAGAATAGGTTTACGTCTGGGATAGAACATAAGCTGTCTTTCGTCCCACATCTGAGCATGGGGCTCCGTCAACATGGTGCAGTGCGGTCCACGCAGCCGAAGCTAGTTATAAATGTGTGTCATGTGCTTTCCCCTCTGACACAGCATTTTAAGTAGAACCGAATATAGGTAATCCTTTCCACTATCCTAATCTATATTGTCTTGAAAAGTTCTAGTTTGTATATATAACCCTATAATAAATAAATTTCCCTATTGTCGTTGAAAGCAAATAAATTTATTATTGAAATTATGTTTTAAAATCATGTTTTTGAACCAGAGATATTATTACCTACAAATATAACCCATATTTCAACTTAACTTCAGTACTGAGAATCGGACTACTACAGTAATAATCAATGATTGACATTTTAGAGTACTTTTTGATACAGCTTTATAGTAAATTTTAATTTAAAGTATTGAAAGGAATTTAGGAAATAGTGTTATATTTCAATGCAATTTATACTTATTAAAAGAAGTGTTTTAAAATTAATATGACTTAAAAAACGTGTACTATTTTTAGTGACATTATTAATGTTCTATTTATAAAGCGTTCAAGAGCTTACATTGCTATTTTAATGTAATTCGTCCGAGTTGAAAGCGATTTAAATTTTTCTCCATCTAGTTTTCTTGAAAATAAAATGACGGAGATAAAGAAAAACGCATTTGAAGTTAATATAAGAAACTGAACTAAGTATTGTCTTTTATACGAGGCGGTAATAAAAACAATCGCATTTAAGACAAAACAGCCGTGGCAAAGTGCATTTCCGGAGAAAACTTTTCGAATTCTTGTTCCATTTGTAAAGAACTGTGAAAATATAAGTCGTGCCGTGAAAGGCATCTTCCGTCGCACAAACGGAGTGCTCTTAAATCAGAAAAATGTAATTCACCACGTCTCTGAAAAATAAAATACTCATTTCGTAGCAATGTAACGATGTTCGTAGCGCTTTGTAGACCTGCTACGATTTTAAATCATTTTCTAGTATAAGGGTTTTCATTTTTTTTTGTATGCACCTAAGTCTCGACTAGGATTACTCAAAACTAATTATGGATCACGTAGTTATTTAAAATGAAGAATAAATCTTTCATTCGTCGCGATCTCATTATCTATGTTAGGTCGATGACCGAATAAGGGGCATGCGGAATTGTTTTGGAGCTTTTGAATAAAATTAATTAAGTGGAAATGTTTCGGGTGGGATATTGCACCGCGTGTTGATTGTGCAGCGGATCGCTAGCCGCAATATTTGCAACGTTATTGGCTTTTCATTTTAATGTTTCTAATGAGTGCAACGATTAATTAATAATTAAATTGGTTGAATTTATTGCTGGTTTATTGTTTCTTTGTTGTGTTTATGAATGATAGTCTCCTAAGTTCTCCGAGTCGAGATGAAACGAAGGAAGACGAGTTTACGCACCACCTAATAATAAGCGGATACAATTACCACAGCAATGGCGTGGGTACAGCCATGCTGTTGTCTATAGCAGAGAGCTCTTCCTAAACCTCGTTTAAAGAAAGACATGTAAGATGCCTGTTGTTTTCTGAATCATTGCTTATAAAATTCGTCCAACGTTTTCTTTATTTTGTTTAGTTTTTCAACTCATCCGCTGCTCACATAAACCTCTCTTCAATGTAAACCATCTTATTACGAAAACTGCAACAGAGAAGGACAAGAAGTCAGATTTCGATACTTTGTTCTTTCTAATATCCTTCGTTCGATCATTTAATATCCGACTTGATGATTTGGTGAGCATTTCTTGTTTACAAGCTTGTGCATTAAAAAATAACACACATATTTATATCGCTGTACAATGACGTAAAATGAATATTTAATAACAAAATGACGGTATCAACAACTTGTTATTTTCTGTACAGAGCAAGTATTCAGTACGTCCCTATTAATGATTATAAAATAAAATATGCTATAAGTGGAATCTTGCTATCTAATCAGTAAAGTTAAAGGCAATAATTGTTAATGGCTTTGAGTTCTAATTACTTTATTCGGCTTTTAGAGTCACATTCCTTTAATTTTTTTTTTTTTTTTTTTTTTTTCGGGCCGGGGGCCGTACCTCCTACGAGGTCACCGCGCCTAGGGGGCGCGCGGGGTATGTGAGACTCAACGATCTGCAGGTGTTGAGAGCAGATCGCGGGCACCCTGCACTCTTACACCCGACGTCCGATCTCCGTCCGGGGTCAGAACCCGTTCAGAGTAGGGGGGTTCCCGCGGTCAACACTACAACCAGACACGCGGCGCCACCCCGAGGACGCCCGACCGACGGGTCGTCGAGGCGATAGTCGACGACCAACGACGTCGGTCTCCGCGGTACGGCGGCCCTACCAGGCCTTTCATAACTTAACTTAACCTAAGAAAGTGACCAAATACATCTGAGGATATGCGTGATATGCCTTTCCTAATTAAAAATTCATTATAATTTACACTAATTGCAGAATAAGTACTTACGGAACGGATGAATTCGTTTGCCAAAACAAATTCTGAGCATATCCAATATCAACTTCAAGTTCTCGGTGGCCATTTGCTTTTCGAATTCAAGTTGAAAATGTTATCCTATCGGCGTCGGGTCTGGGCGTGTGTGCATTGTGTAGGTCTCGCTTTATTGGCTTAGTCGAGTTGGCGTGTGCTCTTTGCTCTTTTTATGTTGGTTTTGTGTTCGTGGTTTTTTCGGGTAATACCGTTTTACTTATGTAGTTTTATGTCAGATCATTCTAGGGTTGAACTCTTTTAATTGTTGTTTATATGATCGGATTAGAAATAAAAATACATACATACAAAATGTATTATGTCTTTCGCAGACGCATTACTCAATAATTTCATTATTCAATAAAACTTACGTCCCACCTCAGCAAATAAATTTAAGTTAAGGCTTTTTTCGAATACTACTATATTAAATTAAAAACAATATCTGTTAAAACATATTGTTAAGATAGGCGAAGATCATGAGCCGTGCTGGTATAGTTTTGTTTGGTTGAAATTGACGATTACTGCTTAAGTTAGTCGCACGCCGTCACCGGCTCGTATCACTCCTGTGCTATATACGTAGAAATCTGTTTTCTTTAATTATATGTTATTAAACTCAATAAAAGTCTTAAATACACGTTCTACTGTGTTTCGATTCACGTCCCAATACATATATATGTAGATTTACACATAATTACACTAATTAAAACGTATTTAAATTTACTAATTATACAAAATCAACCTGGGCTTGGAGCTCTACGTACGAATTTCAATGAGCAGCGGGCCTTTGACTTTGTCATTTGACACCTTCTAATTCCAATTATAGTATCAAACGGCAACCTTTAAAGCTCTGTCGGAGTTACCGTCCGCTAATTACTGTGCTCTCTGCAATGCGAGCTCTTTGTTTAAGCATCGTAAAACGCATATTCACAACGCGCAGAGAATTTCTTTACGAATTTCAAGCACTCGATTTTTTTAAATAAAACATTATGCACCTTCCTGTTTTGACTTTAGAACACAATTTATGTAGTAGCTTGTACATTACAGCGACAGAGTTCCATCCTCGGAATCGTCTTGAGCCTGAAAGTGGTGTTATCATATAGACATAAAAATGTATAAAGTATGCATCATGCAAGTACCGCCCGGAATCGAATCTAGGTCAAGTTCAGTGGGTTATTGTGTTGAAGATGAATGTAAGGTGCTTTGTAACAAAATGGCGCAGCTGACGGCATCGAAGGGCGACCACGTGGTATGTGCTGGCGGTAGGACCTCTTGTGAGTCCACACGGGTAGGTATCACCACCCTGCCTATTTCGGCCGTGAAGCAGTAATGCATTTCGGCTCGAAGGGTGGGGCAGCCGTTGTAACTATACTGAGACCTTAGAACTTATATCTCAAGGTGGGTGGCGCATTTACGTTGTAGATGTCTATGGGCTCCAGTAACCACTTAACACCAGGTCGGCTGTAGCTCGTCCACCCATCTAAGCAATAAAAAAATAAAACCACCGCAGACATGTAATGTCGGTGTCACCAATCAGTTTCCGTTCACAATACTTGTTGTCATCAAGTATTAATAGCAAAGGAAGTAAGGCAGAATTGGAACAATTGGAGAGGCCTATGTCCAGCAGTGGACTGCTATAGGCTGATGATGGTGATGATTAAGGTAGGAAACGTAGAATGGGCAGGGGCAGCGTTCTCTAAGTATTATTCCAACGTATTGCGATCACTCGTGGAGGGGCCCGTATCCCAAAAAACATACTAATTTAGATTTAAAGAAATATATAATATACGTATAACTACTAATAAATGAGAACCAACGTTTAGATTTACCATGTTATTTAAGGGAAACGGGAAATTAAGTCCTTATTATTGTTTTTTATTTATACCGATTACTAAATGGCGTTTAATAGCCCATGACAAGCCCGCGCGGGTACGTACCACCATCTCGTCAGACACAGCCCACTGAGTTTCTCACCGGATCTTCTCAGTGGGTCGCGTTTCCGATCCGGTGGTAGATTCTGCGAAGCATGACTCTTGCTAGGGTTCGTGTTAGCAACGTCGTCAGGTTTGAGCCCCGTGAGCTCACCTACTAGTTAAGGTTATGCTGAAATAGCCTCTCAAGGCTCTCAGCTGCAGGAGCCCATAAACATCTACAACGCAAATGCGCCAACCACCCTGAGGTATAGGTTCTAAGGTCTCAATATAGTTACATATACACACAGTCAAATTGAGAATCTGACTTTGGCATCCACTTTGCCATGTCTATGGGTTCCAATAAGCACTGGACTCGAAATCGCCTGTGAGGACATTCGCTCATCACGTCATCAGCCCATAGCAGCCCACTGTGGGACATAGGCTTCTCGAATTGCACGCCATTGAGTCAGGTTTTTTTTTTAATTTATTAATTCTACGTATAAATAAATTTTAAAAACCTTTTACTGTAAAACGAAATAATACGACTGATTAAATACTTCCTTATCAATATAATTGAATATTAATACGTAAAGCAAAAACTTTGTATCCCTTTTTACGAAAATTACGCGGACAGAGGAGTATGAAATTTTCCACACTTATAGAGAATATA
The DNA here is from genome assembly GCF_030267445.1 of Bombyx mandarina. NCBI lineage: Eukaryota > Metazoa > Arthropoda > Insecta > Lepidoptera > Bombycidae > Bombyx > Bombyx mandarina. Next base: position 2,038,168 of record NC_143208.1, read on the forward strand.
GAGAAGAAGTGCACAATCCTAATATTTTTTTTAAAATAATGCTTAGAAGATACATTAAATCAATAAAGAAAACATTACACACACTACATACCATGTATTTGACGCACACACGCATGCATACTATTTACTGTCAAACTTTTGTTCTTGACGTCTGTTGTCAAATTGAGAATATATTAAATATTGTTTGTCTTTGTTAATATTTTTTATAGTGTAATCTTGGCGAAATTTGTGATTATAGAAGTATAAAATACAATCATAATAGTGTACAAACTTACAATTACAATTAATTATAGTCGAATTTCGACTACTGCGGGACCTCTAGTCAATATAATTGAATGTCGTTTTAGCTTATGAAATGACTTTGTACTTTACCTCCGTAATAAACATGATAATTACCGTAAGAAATTCTCATTTAGGTATTTAGTTCCATTAAAAAAAATTACGACTTATTTTGTTCTTTTTGTCTATATTGTGAGACAAATCGCTCTTCTGGAAAAATAAAACAATTTTACATAATAAGATTACGATTATTCCCTGTATAAGACCAGTGTTCACTGTAATTTTCCTTTCATTAATTCTCAGAAAGCTATTTATCTAAAACATTACTTTTTCTTTACTTTTGACCTTTGTTGTTTAGAACCGATCGCTATAGCGATAAATGTATTTGTCTATTGTTATCGGAACTCTTAATCCCGATTGTATAGGTTTGTTTTAACTGTCTTAAAGTTAAATTGAGATAGTTTTGCGTCCAATTAATCCTACACAATTTTTATTAGAATACAGATAATTAATTATCCCGAGCTTAGACGAATGCTAATGCTAGGCTGACTACAGTATTATACTATTAGCGTGTTCCCATTGTTTCTAGAATTTGTCTAGTTAAAATTCGTAGGAATACAGAGTCCCGATTAATGTCAACGTTTACCGCCTAACATACCGAATAAAAATTTTCGTCAATATGAAAATTACACAATGTATTACGATGCATATCAAATGATGTATTCAGTATAATTAGACTAATCTCAATTACAATAACGGTAATTAATGTAATGTCGTAGGTATGTATGCTTAATGGAGACGGCTCTAAGATAATAGTTTAATTCTCTTTGTCGGCTATTGATCGGAGAGCTTGCGTTGCCGAGATAACCGTGCACTATAGATGTTAGTCGTTATCTTAGTATATAAATCGATTCTGCTGTACATAGTGCATAATACTTGAACAGATGAATAGGTCCAATCGCGTAATTGGACTCTGATTGGTACATTGCATTGAATATTGAACTTCTTTATCGAAGGTTGTAAGCAAGAAATAGAAATAGGCTTTGGCCTCTGCATAATCTTTTTTAATTCAATTATACCATCTGACCATATTCGTGTTTAGTGTCTCTGGCTTTGTGTGATTTCGTATTAGTATCAGTATGATTTAGTGTTATTAGATTTATTATTAGTAGTAGTTATTTATTAGTGTGATTGGGTAGGCAATGGCTTGGCTCTGCCCCTGGCATTGTTGAAGTCCATGGGTGACGGTAACCACTCACCATCAGGTGGGCCGAATGCTCGTCTTACTACAAGAGCAATAAAAAAAAAATTTGACCAAGACTTGTCACTATAATTGGCATATCTCCTGAACTAATTTGTAATATCTAAAATCTAACAAGCCTCGCCATGATTACATACTGATAACTTACGTGGTTATTATTGTTCTGATGAAGAATAAACACATAATTAAAGTAAAGTAAGCTCACATCTTACATCAGCACAGAATAATATGATATATTATACGAGTATATCTATCTATTTATTCGAAGTTAAACGTTTCGTAAAGTTTAAATGAACTGTCAGAAACACGACTCATCGTCTGGTCTACTATTCTATTATTATGTCTATTGATTTTTAATAATCAGTCCGTTATGTTATAGGATAGAATATAGTTACATAATTAAAAAATAATAATAATAATATGTATATTGTTTAAGATCACCCACCGTACATCGCGCGGTTGGTGAGTTTTTTTTTCTTTTAAGCTATTGCACAGCCTTTATCGGGGGCTTTGAGCGCGGCGACCGAATCAAGAAATTCCATAACGAAAATAAAACCTAACACCCAACACTCCGCCTACCACGTAGCTCGCGTTTAACACATTCACACGTTGGGCTTGTTGTGTTTGTGAATAAGCGCGCGGCGTGACGACGTACTGCGTGCGCATCATGAAAAGTCTGCCCATTTCTCTCTCGCGCGGTCTAGCTTATGAGCGTGAAGGGGACAGTTAATGATTTGCTTTTGTTAATGTCTATAAATATAGCGTGGTCTTTTTTTTGTATTGTTTTACTATTAAATTATTTTTGTCTAATTATAATTGCATAAGTTGATAAAAAATGCTATGCAATAGCTTTACCGCGGCAGTCTCCGAGTGGTAGATTCTCAAAGCACTGCTCTTGCTAGAGTCAGTGTTAGCAACACTCCCGGCTTGAGCCCTGTGAGCTCACTTACTAGTTCGGTGAATCTAGAATAACCCCCCGAGGCTACTAGAATAGGTAGGTACTAAATGCCCATCAATCTTATAACAAACAACCTAAAATAAATATAATATGGGATCGAAGACGCACGATCAACCTATTGTTCCCGTGACATCCCTTAACTTCACTTCTGAACTTGGCTGCGCCATTAGTGCCATCAAGGGATTCAGAGCTCTAAGTTCAAGCTCATAGGAGTCCTAGGTGTTACCCTAAAAATGAACAGCAAAACTCTTTATAACTTTTTGTTTGGCACTGTTTGCAGCTCTTTGCAACTTTAACACGTTCGCTGCGGCAAGTAAAATCTTAAACCTTTGTCTGGTGCGGCGGCGGGCCAAATTGTGCCCCCAATGATTTTTCCGCCAGTGCGTGGTAGGTCTTTTTCGACACGTCAGCACAAGGTTAGATTAAATTGCTATAACTTTGCGAAAACATAATGTAGGTGAACAGTTTTTGAACTGTTGGAAAAATCTTGAACCCAACTCCTTTAGATTTGATTCGCCCCGGGATCTGCCGAACAGAAAATGAGAAATAAACCAGAGAAAGTGGCGGGTCGATATCGACCAGAACCGCACTAGAAAGTATTTTTAGTAGTGATGGGAAAGACAAAAATAAGGGGATATCGAAAATAAAACAGAATTAAAGTAAAGAAATAAAAATTGTTTATTTAATTATTTATTGATGGCTGTCTTTAAAACATTTCGCACAAAGAATTTGCTTGCACATTCTGCAGTATGTTTTAATTTTTTTTACTTTCCTTTTCACCTCGGAACTCTTCATGGTTTCCCGCAGTTTTTCATAGCACCCTACACAATTTCGCCGTTTACCGCTCATCTCAAGGATATGATCGGCCGTAGGTGTTACTTGATTTCCTGAAATGATTTTTTAAATTCTGTGATTCATTTACCTTATGAATTTGACTACAGGGCTCCCTGTGTATTAAATAGATTCTCAAATAAAATGAAAAAGTTAACATAGGTCTTGAAATAGTCAAATCTCATCACCATGCGTTGTCAAAGTGCACACTTTGATGGGTAAAATTAAACACAACATGCTACAAGATAAGGTGATACAACTTTGTTTTCTGCAATTTTCAGACCACTCTATTTGTTAAGCTTGTGAAAACAAAATATGTACATATAATACAGGGCCTTATATAGTAGACTTGAAGCGTTATTTTCATGTTAAATGCAGCCTTCTGACCCGAAACAACAACTCATGTGTTATTGAGTAAGTAAACAGAGTGTCATAACATACCTTAATACAAGGAGTAGTGCAATAAACGCCATACATTGCTCGCAGAAAAATAAACGGAGTCAAACCAAAGCTACCTACCAAGACCTAACGGTATTAGTTTCATTTAAAGACGAGACTGGTTTGAGAATATGAAATTTTCTTCCAGTGGGGCTACTGTAAATATGCTCGGTTGACAAAAAAAAAGTTTATTGTAATTTACTGCCATATTTATTCTGATTTACTCAGCGAGAGTACCTAAACTTACACATGATTCGATGCCAGCGCACGGCAACCCACTGAATTCCTCCGCTTCTATTTTGATAATTGTTTTTTATTGAATAGGGTAGGTATACTTTGAGTAGATTAAAGTCACAAAAAAGAAGTTTTTATTCTGTAAGTATACCTAAACAATTTTGAGTCGGCCCCAAACAATCTATTTTATTAATTTCGTAAAGCGTGATGCGTGCCGGGTTAGGTATACCTACGTGTAGGTATGGTTAGGTTTACTTGTATTAGTTTAAGAACTTAGTTATTAAGGTTAAATAAAAATGGTTCATTATTTTTGGCTTTTCAATATTCTTAAAAGCCATTTTATTGGCTAAAAATAACAAAAATAACTTGAGGTGATTATGCATGCAAATACGCGATATCTAGTGATAACGTGAAAGTATTCTTTAAAAACTTAATTTATAAATAATCGACCGTACATTTTCTAATATAATTGTAATAATATATTATACTGTAATAGTATGTTTAAATAGCAAACAAAACTCACCACTTGTGCTTGGTTTTTTTTTCTTGAAGGAAAATATCTCCTGACTGCTGTCACTATCACTATCTGCACCGCAAATTAATTTATTTTCCAAAATATTTATCTTTCTTTTGTTGCCTGACATCGTGCCTTTAATTTTAAGGAATAAAAAAAACGTGACGTACGTCAGTTCCGATAGCTTGCCCAACACTAACTGGCGAGGCGGGCGCTCTGTGCGGTATCGGGCCGCCAACAGCCTGTTGGGACGGCGGGCCACAATAGGCCTCCTCCCGCACCGAGTTGATATTTTTTACCGTCAGTGCGTGATAGGCCGATAAAGGCCTGCCGTGATGTTTTTATAGGGAACACCTATACTTTTGACCACAATCTCAAATATATATTTGTCTTTGTCGTATCTTTACAAACACCTGAGATAATCGTTCCGCACCAGCGAGAGGGACATAGTTTTCTTCGTCCGCACCAGGTGAAATTCCGCGGCAGGCTGATTTGGGCCTGTTCCGCAGTGAACGTGTTAATCATTTCGTACACATAATATAGATTTGCAATATTATTTTTTAATAGTTCTTAATAAAGCATGTTTCACCATTAAATATAGTCGGTACCTATAATTATGTTAGTGTTTATTCAATTTGCATTTTCATTAAACATCTCTGAGTCTATAGCGTTTGTTAATTATATCATGTTGTGTTGATATAATATGTATATTATGTTGGTATACAATAAATAAATATACGATACAGTCCGGTCTCGTTAGCGACAGCGAGTGTACGCATCGTTGTTGTTGTTGTCTAGTGACTCATCGCACAAAGATGACGACCCGCATTTTAAAATGTAGTAATTGCAACATCGTGATTTGTGAAGTGCTTGCTTTCATACAAAATAAAATAGATGTGATGACTGAAGACAGTTTGGTGCGTATATGTTCAACGTCTTTCTCCGTGGAAGAAATTGAAAATGCTAAAAGCCTTTTGTTTGAATCTGTGACGACTTCAAAACGAAAGAGAACACGTAGAAGAGAAGGCCGAATGCATCGCGATCTTTTTGATGTTATCAGTCTTTTTAAAGAAACTGACCCGGAATTAACTCCAACTTTTGTGGCTAGAGATTTGCAAAAGTTACCGCCTGTACATTTTGATCATCTCGACGCGACTAAGCTTTTAAAAGACATACTCGTCATCCAAAAGGAGATACAAACAATTAAGGAATCATATGTAACGGAGGATAAGTTAAATGAAATAAAAAATGAACTTTATAATCTGAAAAGTGCATATTTAGTGAATAATAACTTCGATATACATAACACCGAGGGTCACATTAATACAAAGAGAGGCGGGGGTATACTAACGAATAGTTATTACTTAGACAGTAGCCCGATCGAGCCACCTTATTGTTCACACGCGGAGGTAAGCATTGCAAATCATGAGCATGAGCGCTCCTCCGCCACCGCCACGGCCGCCGCCACTGGCCTCGATACTGGCGATCGGCGCGTGGAGTTCGTCGTCGGAAACTTCAGTACTGCGGCTTTGAACGGGAATACGTTTGCGCCTGCGCAGACGGTGGACCCCGCTGCAGAACGCGGCTCGTGCATGCAATACTCGCATAAGGCGACATCTACGCCAGAGCCGAATGGCGTCGGTTCGACAAATAAGTTGTTGGCGAAGGCTGTAACTGCAGAAGGAGAATGGAAGGCTGAGGAACCGAACGAACAGTGGATTTTGGCACAGCGAAAGAGATATAGAAACCGATTTAGTACTGTGGAGGGCAAGGCGCGTAATAGTGCAGATCAGAAATTTAAAGCGGCAGATATTCGCGTGCCTTTGTTTGTCAATAATGTTGACAAGACTACATCAGAAAATGACATTGTAGATTATATTTATAACAAAACGCAAGTTCGTGTCATCTTACACAAAATAAAATCTAAAGTACCGAGGCAGTACAGCGCATATAAAATGCTTGTACCTAATGCGAAATTAACGCTGTTTCTAGACAACGCCTTATGGCCAGAAGGAGTGGCTGTGAGAAAATTTGTTAACTTTAAACACAATTATGAATCTGAACACACACAGAAAAATAAATAAAATTAAATTTGTTAGTTTTAACTGTCACTCACTAATAAGCGCCGTTGACTACGTGAGAACACTGTGTCAAACGGCGGACTTCTTAGCACTGCAAGAGACATGGTTGCTTCCGGATGAAGTCCCGTATCTTGGAAATATTCATCAGGATTTCGCATACATCGGAAAATCTTCAGTGGACGTTACAGCCGGACCACTGAAGGGTCGAAGCCACGGTGGACTTGGAATTTTATGGCGTAGAAATATTTTTCACGCGGTATCGGTGATTGACTGTGTAAACTCACGTATTGCGGCAGTTAAAGTGGCTCTTGATGAACGTGAGTTTCTTGTTTTTTCTGTTTATATGCCGACGGACAGCGCGAATAATCTAGACGAGTTCATAGACTGCCTTGCAGAGATAAATGCTGTTATAGAAACTTGTAGTGTAGATTCTGCGTATATACTGGGTGATTTTAACGCACACCCGGGTTCACTGTTTGGTACGGAACTTCTTGACTTTTGTGTTGAACAAAAATGGACATGCGTTGACGTGGAACGTTTGGGTGTACTTTCAAATTCATACACTTATTTGAGTGACGCGTGGGGAACTACGTCATGGTTAGACCACATAATCACGACTGAGGTCGCTACAAAAAGCGTTAGCAGCGTAAATATAAGATACGAAGTATCGTGGTCTGATCATTTCGCGGTCGAATTGGTCTGTGATCTTCAAGTTTTAGTGCCCAAGTTTGCACAACAAGGCTATGTGCCTGATAGTGCTACTTGGGGTGACAGAGATAGGGCCCAGATTAATCAATATTGGGAAGTTTGTTCGGCTAATTTGCGAGATATAGATTTTCCAAATGATATGCAAAAGTGTGGAGATATAGCTTGTAATAACTTAGAACATAGACTGATTATCGATAAAATGTACGATAAAATAGTAAGCACACTTCGTAGTGCTGCTGCGGAATGTTCCACAAGTTATAATTTGAAGCGCAGACGTAAGAGAAATATGTATGTTATGGGTTGGAACAAACATTGTAAAGATGCACATAGGGAGGCTCGGCTTCGATTTCATAATTGGATCGCTCTTGGAAAACCGAAATCTGGTCACGCGTATCAGCAAATGCGGGAAGCACGGAGAACTTTTAAAGACAAAGTAAAGTGGTGCAAAAAGAACCAGACTCAAATTAAAATGGATATACTTGCTACACAACATTCAGCAAAAGATTTTTCGAAATTTTGGAAGGAAACAAATAAGTTGAATCCGAAGCCGAGTCTCCCAGGGAGCGTTGAGGGTATAAGCGACTCCGGTCAGATTGCCAATGCATTTAGGGAACATTTTAGAGTGAAGTCTCCATTGGTAACAGCGAATGCTGGTGCGAGTGATATTCGGCTTGGGGAACCAATTACGCGAATCACGGCGAAACAGGTTGCACGGGTGGTGAGTGACATGAAGCGAGGAAAATCGCCTGGTCATGACTCATTGAGTATTGAGCATCTACAATACGCAGGTGTTCACTTGCCCAGAGTGCTTGCCATGTTGTTCACTTTCTGTGTAGGCCATTCATATTTGCCTAAAGCGATGATGAAGACCGTAGTTGTTCCGATAGTTAAGAATAAAACCGGGGATGTATCCAGTTTAGGTAACTACAGACCTATATCACTCGCAACAGTCATCGCTAAAGTACTGGATGGTATAATTGATATTCAGTTACGAAGACACGTAAAGCTGCATGATGCCCAGTTCGGCTTTCGACCTGGACTCTCGACTGAAACGGCTATACTGAATCTCAAGCATACCGTCCAGTACTACACAGACAGAGGCACTCCTGTATACGCCTGTTTTTTAGACTTATCCAAAGCGTTTGATCTTGTGGCGTATGACAGGTTGTGGCATAAGTTGTCGAATGATACAGACTTGCCTCATGAGTTTGTTTCTCTCTTGAGATACTGGTATGGTAATCAGAGCAACTTTGTGAAGTGGTCGGGGTCGCAGTCGGATATGTATAGGCTGGATTGTGGGGTAAGACAGGGTGGCTTGTCATCGCCAAGCCTTTTTAACCTATACATTGACCGCCTGATTCGTGGGCTCAGCAATTCCAATGTCGGATGTTCCATTGATGGTGTGTGTGTTAATAATATCAGTTATGCAGACGACATGGTGTTGCTGAGCCCATCGATCAGGGCTCTCAGAAAGCTGATTAGGATATGCGAGTGTTATGCGGAGGAACATGGGCTCAGATATAATGCCGTTAAAAGCGAACTGATGGTATTTAAATCAGGCAGAAAAACCTACGAAACTGTCCCATCAGTCATACTCAACGGCAGTGTCCTTAAACAAGTATCACAATTCAAGTATCTGGGTCACTGGGTCACTGAGACGCTTGCAGACGATATAGACATGGACAGGGAGCGCAGGGCGTTGTCAATCAGGGGTAATATGCTGGCCCGTAGATTCGCGCGGTGTACTGCAGAGGTGAAAGCTACTCTTTTTAGAGCATACTGCCAGTCTTTCTACACGTGCAGCCTATGGGTTAAGTATACCAAGAAATCTTACAGCACCCTGCGTGTCCAGTATAATAACGCTTTCAGAGCGCTGATGTGGCTGCCGCGTCACTGCGGTGCGTCGGGGATGTTTGCGGATGCGCGAATAGATAGCTTCGCAGCAATCATTCGTAAGCGAATTGCTTCCCTAATTCGCCGTGTGCGGGTCAGTCGCAACCGCTACCTACGGCTGTTCGCCTCACGGATGGATCTGGACTGCCCAATAATGCAACACTGGACACGTGTGCATTTTGAGCACTCTGGATCCAAACCAGCCTTTAGGTTAAGGTAGTTTTCATGTTAATTTAGAGTTTTTGTTTTATTATTATTAATTTAGAGTTTTTGTTTTATTATTATTATTATTATTTGATTTTTTGTTATTATTATTATTATTGTTTTTGTTTTAGTCCGAGATTAGTTATTATTTTTATTTAATTTTAGCTAAATGAAATGTTAATGCAATGTAATTAAGACGTGTAATATGGATGTAAAATCTGAAGTAAATTAAATAAATAAAAAAAAAAAATAAGAAAAGTATGAGTGTATATTAATTCCATCGGGAACGAATGTAGTATGGAGTGGATGGTGAAGCGATCTGTTTGAGTTTCAGGGACGACTTACTTGTGACGCTTGCTTGAAGCCGTTGGATTGCTTGTCCACAGCAAACTTGATCGAACAAGTGGTTGATTGCACTTTGTAAACATCTGTTCTTCAGCTCAGTCGGTATACCTTGCCTTAGCATCGGATTATGTACACAGTGTAATGGATGTTTAAGTTCAATTTTGTTTGTTGTTACGTTGTTTTGTGTGACGTTTAGTTTCTCCCTTTAAGCCCTCGCGAAACCAATGGATTTGATGTTGAACCAATTAATAAATACAAATATATGTATTTATACATATTTCTATTACTGTCCAATACTATTCATGCTACGTCGCTTTCATTTTTTATTTAATCGTTTTAATTAGTATCTTATTAAGATCGATTTCATTCATTCGCATCTTTTCCTCACGCTGTATCCTTCGGCCTGAAATGTTCCTCCTCAAAAGAGAAAGGAAAAGAGTCCGCAACGGTACGGGCCCCATGATTTAGGGCTTGGCTATGCTCCTTTCACTTCTGTCGTCCCATTAGCGATGGTGAGCGCTCATTATCCTGTAGACTGAATACTTCGATGATAAAAAAAATATCTTGATAAAATCGGCAACGATTAATCTAAGCTTGCAATATCAATCCATCCAACTCCCGAAGTGCAACTAGCCCTGAAACCCCCGCTTTAAAATAGATTCAGCATTGGCATAAATAAGAAACTAGCCCAAACTAAAGTAGCTTGCGGCAGACAGCGCTGTCGGGATGAATGCGTTCAATTTCCTCCCGCAGAGAATATTCTAGAAGTTGGTCCCGAGCACACCGGGTCATTAGCGTAGTTCCACCTCGCTGCGTACAACACGAATGGTCATTTAACTTTGTTATTACTTCTGTAAATGTTTGCTTTTTAAACTGATCGTATTATTTTTTTAAATTGTCCGCCATTTTTGTGTTTCGGTTATCTCGAGTCGCTTACGTAATTAAAACTAATTTTAAGATTTAATGTCACGCTTACCTTTTTTTTGCCTTAGCATTTTAAACAAGTCGGTGTTCATTTAGATTTCTTGTATCTGAGAATAAACAGAAGTTAGGCGATTGAAATGCAGAATGCTATGTTTGATGTACTTGTTAGTGTAATAAATGAATAAATCTTAAAATTAACAAAAAAAAAACACATAACATATCAGTGATCGTTGTGGAAATCATTATGAACTCAAAAATGCTAAAGATTCAACATAAACAATTTAGGTTTTTTTATATCGATATCATAAATGTACTTTTTCTAAAGATTTTTATTTATTTAAAACCTGCGCTTATTGTTTTTTTTTATGTAGTTATGTAGTAGTTTTTAGTTTGTAGTTATTTAATATTGGTCCAGTGACTATCGGTTATTTCGTCAACATCATTGACGATGTCTTCACACATAGTTTGCGTTCAACTATGCTAAGCAGTTGGCCCGCGATCTCAGAACGTAAATAACACCTTTGATTATGTCGATGCAACGTTGCGTGTTCGATAATCAGATTCCTCATGTGCTGAATTATCATTTTAGCATGCTTCACTGCACGTTCCTTAGTTGTTTTCATAAACCTATTTATAGGTAATGATTGAACGTTTTGCGGGATATTGCTAATATGGTTATGTAAATCTTGTACTTGGCTGTGCTCTTGGCATTGCTCTTTTTTTTCCTACCTATGCTGAGAGCCTTGAGAGGCTATTTCGGTGTAACCTTAACTAGTAGGTGAGCTCACGGGGCTCAAACCTGACGACGTTGCTAACACGAATCCTAGCAAGAGTCGTGCTTCGCAGAATCTACCACCGGATCGGAAACCCGACCCACTGAGAAGATCCGGCGAGAAACTCAGTGGACTGTGTCTGAGGGTTAATTTACTCGTCGAGCCCTTCGTTCGCAAGCGACGGGTTCGACGAGAACGATGACCGAGGCATTGCCACTCACCGTAACTTAAGCTGTATGCTCCTCTGCTTCTAAACGGCCATAAAAATGTACAATAATTATTTTACGTAAGAAGCGACTTGTATGTTCCGTATTTAACCTAGCCTATTGCATTGAACAGTTTCCAGTCGTACGTTGTTTGGGTATCGGCGAACGAAACTCTATACACAGTCGAATCAACTGATATCACACAACTTTCCCGTTTACGAGTCTGAGAAAATCGGTCTACCACTAATTTTTTTCATGAGTGAGTCCGCACCACCTGCCTATTTCTGCCGTGAAGCAGTAATGCGTTTCGGTTTGAAGGGTGGTGCAGCCGTTGTAACTATACTGAGACCTTAGAACTTATATCCCAATGGTGGGTGGCGCATTTACGTCATAAACGTCTATGGGCCCCAGTAACTACTTAACACCAGGTGGGTTGAAACCTCGTCCGCCCATCTAAGCAATAAAATAAAAAAAATTTTTTTTACAAGGGACTAAATATATTTATTTTTTTCGTTTTCTATTATATATATATATATATATATATATATATATATAAATTGCGCTTTCGTGGTATTATATACTATAACAATCGCGTTGACTAATTACCGCATAGTAATCACCGAGTTCATAAATGAGAACATTACTGACCTGCGGTTTGGCTTTTCATAAATTAATTTGCATCGAAAATGTATTTCCGATGCTCCGTATTATTATTTCATGGCAACATTTCGATCTGTACAGTATTTTCGAATTAACACAAAACAAACAATCGACAAAATTGAATTGGCGGTTTCAAAATTTAGTTTCAAATCTAATATATAAAATTCTCGTGTCACAGTTTTCGTTGCCATACTCCTCCGAAACGGCTTAACCGATTTTGATGAAATTTTTTGTGCTTATCCGGTATCTATGAGAATCGGCCAACATCTATTTTTCATCCCCCTAAATGTTAGGGGTAGTCCACCCCTAAATTTATTTATTTAATTTTTTTTTAATTTCTATTTTTTTATGATACAACATACAAAAATACATACAATCCTCAATTTTCACCCTTCTACGATCAACCCTTATTTTTTATTTGCTAAACTTTAAAAATTTTTGCGAGAATTTTGTTTTTATTTTGTCATGACGTAGAATAATAAAATTAATATTACTCTGAAATTTTCACCCCTCTACGATCAACCCCTATTTTTTATTTGTTAACTTTAATTTTTTTGGCAAGATTTTCATTTTTATTTTTATTTTGTCATGAATTAAAATAAAAAATCTGATGTTACTCTCAATTTTTCATCCCTCTATGATCAACCCCTTTTTTATTTGTTAATTATAAACTTTAATTTTTTTGTCAAGTTTTTTATTTTGTTTTGTCATTACTTAAAATTAAAAAAAATCATATTACTGTCAATTTTCACTCTTATACGATCAACCCCTATTTTTCCATCCCGATTAATATTTTTTTTATTCTATGCACAAATCCGCAATAAGGTTGCAAGATGGCAATCAAATATTATAATTGTAGTACGATAAATTCTTATTCAGAGTTTATAATTTCAAGTTCCTTTAATTATGTTTTTTTTTTTAAATTGAATTTGATCTCCCGCCCTCGCTGGTCGACTACTGATCAACTATCAATCGATCAGCTATCCCCGCCAGGTGTCACCACTCATCCAGCAAACATCACGTAGTAGGGATGAGGACGAAGCCGACAGAATAAGACAGGATCTTACTATTTTTTAAGAGATTTTATGACCTGGTAACTGAGACCTTTAAGTCATGTCTTATTTTAATTGATATTAATCATATTTTTATGAAAAATGATACTATGGAGTGAAATGAAATGAAGATGATTAATTTGAGACACTAATGAACTGGGACGAAATTAAATGAAATGAATTGAGATGATATGGGATGAAATATTATCTTAGTAAAATGGTGGTCATTACTAAGATTTTTTAAGTGGACATTTTTTATTTTTATTGCTTGGATGTATGGACGAGCTCACAGCCCACCTGATGTTAAGTGGTTACTGGAGCCCATAGACATCTATAACGTAAATGCGCCACCCACCTCGAGATATAAGTTCTAATTAGGGTCTTAGTATAGTTACAACGGCTACTCCACCCTTCGAACCGAAACGCATTACTGCTTCACGGCGGAAATAGGCGAGGTGGTGGTACCTACCCGTGCGGACTCCTAAGAGGTCCTACCACAAGTGATTACGCAAATTATCATTTTACGGGTTTGATTTTTATTACACGATGTTATTCCTTCACCATGGAAGTCAATCGTAAACATTTGTTGAGTACGTATTTCATTAGAAAAATTGGTACCCGCCTGCGGGATTCGAACACCGGTGTATCGCTTCATACGAATGCACCGAACGTCTTATCCTTTGGCCACGACGACTTTCAAAACTTTTTTGAGGATCCCGAGAAGTTACGTCCAGCGGCTTTGTTTCATTTTCCCACATTTGTGCACTTTCACAGATATTAAACAGTTAATAAACGACCATTATTACACATTTAAGCCCGAAGAAACACTAAATAGACAAAATAAAACAAATCACACAACTTCACTCCTCGCGTTCCCGCCAAAATGGGGACATTTTGTCTTACTTTTTTTTTAAGAGATTTTATGACCTGGTAACTAAGACCTTTAAGTCATGTCTTATTTTACTTTATTTTCTTAATTCTATGAAAAATGATAATATGGAGTGAAATGAAATGAAGATGATTAATTTGAGACATTAATCAACTGGGATGAAATTTAATGAAATGAGATGATATGGGATGAAATATAATCGCAGTAAAATGGTGGTCATTTACTGAGATTTTTTCTGTGGACTTTTTGGAGGAACCCGAGAAGTTACGTCCAGCAGCTTTGTTTCATTTTCCCACATTTGTGCACTTTCACAGATATTAAACAGTTAATAAACCACCATTATTACACATTTAAACCTGAAGAAACACTAAATAGACAAAATAAAACAAATCACACAACTTCACTCCTCGCGTTCCCGCCAAAAAGTCCCTTTTGTCTTACTTACTCACTATACATCATAGATTATACACTTAATATATTTGAGAGCTATACAATACTATACATTTTTCAACCATGTTTTTTTGGTTTTATTTGTGTAATAGTATGTTCAGTAGGTCTGAGAATCGGCTACTATCTATTTTTCATACCCCTAAGTGAAAAGGGTTGTCCACCCCAAACATTTATTTTTTATTTTAATTTTTTTGTTTATAATGAGGTATTATGTGGTTAAATGAGGTTTTTTTTTCTACAGTATAATTTCCCTAGAAATCTTATTTAAGGCAACACAACGTTTGCCGGGTCAGCTAGTATTAATATAAACGAACTTTTACTTGGCGATGGTAAATAAGAGTGTGTGTACTTAGTTCATTAGACGTCGGATCGGAATGATTTCTCGGTTTGACTATCTACTTAAAAGCCAATCATATTTTACTGGTGGTAGGACCTCTTGTGAGTCCGCACGAGTAGGTACCACCACCCCGCCTATTTCTGCCGTGAAGCAGCAATGTGTTTCGGTTTGAAGGATGGGGTAGCCGTTGTAACTATACTGAGACCTTAGAACTTTATCTCAAGATGGTGGCTCATTTACGTCGTAGATGTCTATGGGCTCCAGTGACCACTTAACACCATGTGGGTTATGAGCGTGGACGTGCTCAATCAAACAATAAAAAAAATTCAGTGTCTAATGTTTAACACTAAACATACCACCATAATGTATCAAATGACCCATTTTGAACTTTTGCATTAAAAATGCACGTATCATCTTATTGCTTTTGCACATTTGACTTAACTTTTTCTTAACAATTAATCTACAGTTATACTTATTATATACTTTTGTTTGTTTTGTTTAATTTGAGTAATACTTGTCGTATACCGTTATCGACCCGCTATGGTAAAAATAGGTCCCAGTAAGTGTTGGTATGTTTGGTGTTAATACATAAATTTTTGCGAGTTTAGTCACGCGGCATAAAGACGGATGAACGTTATCTGTGTGACTTCCATTGCTGGCTCTGTGTGGGTACAACACGTTTCATCGACTCGCATAACCGCTGTGGAGTACAAAGGGGAAACCGGATCCGAACCATCGCAGAAATGTATCGGATATTTCTCAGTCGAAATGTAACGTTTGAATAAGTTAGATCATGTCGAATGGAATCTCGCCGTCACAGGCACGCGCCGCGCCGGCCCGGCACATATAATATATACATATACGTACCTACATCAAAATCTACAAATAAATACTGAGCGTAGAAATTTAAAGATTTTTCGTATTTAAAGATGGAAAGTAGGTTTTTTTTTTACAATTGAATTGCTATATTCGAAAGCAGGCCGAAAATAAACATGGATATTATGAATCTTTCCTATCTAACAAGAGATACGAGTATAACGAAATTTATTTGTAGAAAAGTATCGAATATATTTTTCTTCTCTGTCAACACTATAAGGCTCAAAATTGTTCCGACTTAGTCGTTTTCGCGCGTATTTGCATTGCTTCTGGTCTATTGTATTTTGGATAATAGTTTTAATGAACAAAAAATGATTGACTCAACTTCTTTATCAATTTAATACGGTAGTTTTACGTGTTTTCCAAAAAAAATATTTACGTTGCAAGTTTGTAGAACGCACTGAAAACCTTAGAATAGTATTGAAAAAACACGGTGTTCGTTGTTTCTATAAAAACCTCTTCAGTTAAGTTTCTAAACCAAACAGTGTCGACATGCGTGGCCTCTCTCTCTTTACAGTACAAACATCTAAGGATACACAAGAATTGAAAGTAGTTGAGAATTTTTGCATAATATATTTAAAATCCACGAAAATTTCATACATTCTTTTTTCATTTATTATATACGTCAACTCAATCATGCCATGGAAGTGGCTGGTGGTACTAGGCCTTCAGCCAGTTTATTGTTTTGCATTTAAATAAATAAATTTAAATAAACAAATTTGACATGTGCAAGCAGTGCACAGAAGATACACAATGGCCAGTTTTTTTTAACTTGTATTGGTCAGGTCAACTTTATGAATGAAATGAATGAATGAAAATAATAACAACACGCACTTACATATAAATAGAAAGCTAATTGAGCTGCGTTTAGCCGGTCACCGGCCTCGTCGGACCCGTCGCTTGCGACGAAGGGCTCGACGAGTCAATTAACACATAAACACAGCCCACTGAGTTTCTCGCCGGATCTTCTCAGTGGGTTGCGTTTCCGATCCGGTGGTAGATTCTTCGAAGCACTGCTCTTGATAGGGCCAATGTTAGCAACACTTCCGGTTTGAGTCCCGTGAGCTCAACTACATGTTAGGGTGAAGCTGAAATAGCCTCTCAAGGCTATCAGCACAGGTAGGAATAACAAAAAAATGTTTATGCTGTTTTTTTACTGCTTTTAGTCGTGTGCGAGTACTTGCCTACACGCTACATCATTAATGAGTTTGTTATTTGAAATATTTAACATATTATTATATTATATTACATTTTTATTCTTATTATTACATTTATTTTTCTTAAATAAGCCTAGAATTCAGAGTACAGTGCATAAAAATACAGAAACCTACATTCTGACTAACCGACTTCCCGATAAGGAGGATAATATTTTTATCACTGACGCTCCCGGATAAATCTATACTAATATTATAAAGAGGAAAGATTTGTTTGTTTGTTTGTTTCGAATAGGCTCCGAAACTACTGGACCGATTTGAAAAATTCTTTTTCCGTTAGAAGCCGACATTGTCCTTGATGAACATAGGCTACTTTTTTTTATATTTTTTTATTATTTGTTTTTGGTTTCATGTGCGTTTTAATGTTTCCGAAGCGAAGCGAGGGCGGGTCGCTAGTGTTTTAATAAATTAGCATGCATGCTCCCATCTTTTTAGCGCATGCGTACTTACATATATTTTGTAACGTGTAACTCAGCAAAGAGATAATATTCGTTATTTTATTTGCTTTCTAATTTAAATAAAAAAAAAGTAGAATACTGTACATTCATCAAGGGAGAAAAGAATGAGGTGACATGAAAAAGAGATAGATACTATTTTAATTGAAAATAATAATAAAACTGCCTACGGTAAACCAAAACGACAAAGATATAAAAAACGACATAAAAAAATATTGTGTGGAATCTTTGAACTTGCCGAAACAAGCGACGTCGTCCGCCGTCGTCTGGTTGGTGTTCAAATATAAATAGAGACCCCAGGCTGGCCCGATTGCCTAAACCAATAACCCAAGATAGCTTAACTTGTCGTGGAAAAGCGCAGAGGCCCAGATTGAAATAACGTAAAGACAGTCGAAACAGAAACTGAGCTGTGTGCTCTTGTGCTATAAATTTTGTATTTAATTAATGTCCATTGTTTTGGTTCCAGTCCAAACTTGGATTTGGTCCGTTTTGGTTCTAATCCAAACTATTTTAAGGAAACATGGTATACTTGTCGGTACTCCAAGGAAGGTTTTTGTTATATGTAGTATCATCAACTAACGGAACAAACAGTGGAGCATGACCTGTTTTCACTAGTTTAGAATAGATAAGCTCTGCAGTGGAGGTCGCAAAATAGACGCTACGTTTTTGAAGATAAACATGTCTTTTTGACGGGCACTCCTCAAATAACGAAATCGAATTGTCGATCATCGTAATATTTCGTATGTCTAAGGTACATAAGGAAACGCCGCACCCAGAAAATGTATTTAGTTCTCTGTTCCATTAATTGGACCAATATTAAAGAAGACACCGACTGTTGTCAATATATCAATACACAGCCATCTAATGTGAAGAGTAGAACGGAAATTGCTTTCAATGGATTTTGTGTGAAACTTTTATTACATCGTCAAACTTTCTCGCCTGTGTGTTGCATGTCGCGTGACGGTCGGCCGCGGAGTAGGGATAAAGTGAAAGGCAGAGCAGCCAATGCCAATATGGCGGCGCCTATAGTTCGTAGCAGCTGACCGTGTAGTGTATAGACTATTACTCATTTGTGCCAGTTCTCCAGGCTATTTTGTGTGGTTTTTGTCAGTGTTTAATGTAAATGTTGTTTGTCAGAGTTAAATGTCTATAATGTGAAAAAAAAAATTCATTTTTACCGTGGTTTCATAAAACCAGGCAATCCTCTATTCTTTTAATTTATGTCTTCTATTCTTGGTTAAATTTTAAGTTTCGCTAATTTAACAAAAAAAAAAAAAACCTACGGACAATGATTATTAGAAAATACAGGTCCAACGGAGAGCCACGATCAAAGGTCGAATGTTCTTCGCAATAAAAAAGACACGACGAATTCCTTGAATTAACATTCGAATGTTTTGAGGGATCCTTCCGCTGGATGCCGCCATTCTTATCGTTGGCCGTTCAGTTCTTTGAGCTCGCTCGTTTTTGAAATAAAATCTTAAATGATTGTTTTACGAATCGCACTTGCTTTGGAGGTAAATAAGCCGTGATAGTCTCAAACTTCAGTACGAATTAGCGCGGTGTTTTATCGTAAATAAGCAGCAAACTCACGGACCACCATGTTTTAATTAATCTCCATAAATGCCTTAGTTTTCCTAAGGCATTGAAATTTTAGCTACTTGAAATTTCAGCTTAAGACAAAGATAAATGCGACATTGATACCAATAACAAATTTCAACGTACCGGATCTTTGGCGAGTTGTTTTTGAGTGTTCTTCTCAGAAATATAACTATTCTTGGATTCACTGTTAGAGCTTATTTGGCCTTTCAATAAGAATATACTGTAGACTTCTCAGAATTATAACTATTCTTAGATCCACTGGTAGAATTTATTTTACCATTCAATAAGAATATTTGTTTATAAAATAAACGATTTTTAAATTGAAAAATTACAATTCAGACAAAAATAATGAAACTATTTCTTCTACGTATGAATTATTTATCAGTATTATTAGTACGTGACGACTGGGATCACATGAAGAGACATATATCATTACAGATCTCATCCCCTTTAATTCTGAATTACACCCACGTACATGTAGGATATTTTAAAAATTGCAAAGGCCCACCAACGAAGCAGTATTGTACTGTGATACCAACTTACATTAAAAAATAATTGAGATACGTGCTGGAAACTGCTCGTTTTGATAAATTTATTGTTGACCGGCAACCATTTTTAAAATAATTTAAGTAATTTCAGAAATAGTAAAGCAGAAATAAGAAAGAAGTAATTGCAACAGTATGGACAAAGGAATGAAAACATTTCTCCGCGGCAGAAATAGGAAAGAAGTAATTGCAACAGTATAGACATAGTGACGAAAACATTTCTCCGCAGTAGAAATTCGAAAGAAGTAATTGTAACAGTATGGACATAGTGACAAACACATTCTCCGCGGCAGAAATAGGAAAAAAGTAATTGCAACAGTATGGACATAGCGACGAAAACATTTCTCCGCGGCAGAAATAGGAAAGTAGTAATTGCAACAGTATGGACATACCGACGAAAATATTTCTCCGCGGCAGAAATATGAAAGAAGTAATTGCAACAGTTTGGACATAGTGACGAAAATATTTCTTCGGGGTAGAAATTGGGAAAAAGTAATTGCAACAGTATGGACATAGTGACGAAAACATTTCTCCGCAGCAGAAATAGGAAAAAAGTAATTGCAACAGTATGGACATAGCGATAAAAACATTTATCCGCGGCAGAAATAGGAAAGAAGAAATTGCAACAGTATGGACATAGGGACGAAAACATTTCTCCGCAGCAGAAATAGGAAAGAAGTAATTGAAACAGTATGGATATAGTGGCGAAAACATTTATATCATTCCCTTGTACTGTCGATATACCATAGTATCTTTCACTTTTTAGGTCGATTAAGAAATTTATCGTTCGAAACGATAATAGTACTGCACTTAAAAAGTAGAAGTTAGACAAGCTTCTTTTTACCAGGATCGCATAGCCTTGAAGAAGTCAAGTAGTCTGCACAACAGTGGAACCTTGGCCAGTAATACCTTAAACAAGAAAAAAATTATTTGATTTATAAGCTCGCATGATTTAAACTGTAGGCCGTTTTCACGAGTGGTAATGGCAAAGTATACCCAAACATAAAATTAAATTTGCATAAGAAAATATTGCATGGGTGCATAGCGTTTTAGAGGATAAAGCTTACAAAATAAACAAACTTTACACTCTTGACGACTTCGTTCTAGAAACGCTTATGATGATACATTGAAAAATGTCTTGTCTCGTAATGTCTCGAAGTTGCACTGTTATTAAGTACACTTTCATTCTTATAAATAATTTTGAAGAGGAGATTATCCCTTGATATACATACAATATTATTTTGTATCCCTCATCTTATTTTGAGTACATCTTGTTATTACACTTATTCTATAGTTTGCAAGCCAAAATATTGGACCGAAAGAGTTGCGCATTTGACAGCAGATGACATAAGTAATACTAAGTTCGTTGCAAACAAAACTATCACCAGATATAAAAAGTAAAAAACTTATTTGAAACATTGAAACTTTGTTTGTAATTAGTTCTTAAAACACATTTTCATATAAAACATAGTCCATCTGTTTGTAGATCAAAATTGATAAAGGCATGACAAGAATAAATATCTGGCTTCAGTATCATCCGTGTTATTAAACCAATAAATAAAAGATAATCCGCAAAGAAGTCAGTGAATGTTCACTCACAGGTTCGATTGAGGATCGTTGAGTGAACTGAGATGTAATAATACGTAGAGTTGACGGAGCCATTTCCAATACTGTTAAACTACTTTTATTTGAGTGCACACGAGAGAAATATAGCTTCTAAGAAAACTGTATTTCGCACGAGGACCATTTCAGAACGGGATGGATTTCTTTGATAAATTTGCGGTAGTTACTATCATAGAATAGAAAGACGTCTTGGCCTTTCAAACTGCGATATTTTATCATTTCGTGGCGGAGACAGGTAAAACCGCGCAAGGTACAGAGAAAACCAAACTAATAAATTTTGATTTTAGAGTTCGATTTTTATAACGCGATGTTATTCCTTCATGTGGAAGTTGTTCATGACTACGTGTATATGTAGATAAAAGGATTATCCGTCCGAAATTAAAACCTCTTTCTTTTCTTTTAAAGTATGTTATATTTGAAAACTGGTATCTCGTGATGCTTATGTTCACTTGATCATTTAATTGTCAGGCGTTTGACATATCAGGCTCCGGAATCTGTCGTTATCTTGGTATCTTAACATTTCCATGTCCAGGGCATGTCGATTGGGCTCATTGCTAATACAATTTCTAGTAAATTAGATCGACAACATTCCATAACCTGCATTGCTTTGCACATAGAAATTGCAAAAAAATTCTATAGAATCCTCTCATTTAAGTCCTATTATAGTATTGCTACATATAATTTGCTGGCTTATCAATATTTTGAATTAGTAAAAAATTTAATACCGACAAAAAAGTGGCGTAGTAATTTGAAATTAAGCAATTGAACTAATAAATGATAAAGCATATCTCTGGCAACCAGAGCCTAAAGTCTGTTGTTCGGATTAGGTTTGAAATAATTTATTATAAGCCTTTAATGCTCTTACTTGTGCCAAGGAGAGTTATCCGCTTTCATAAAATACCACTTTAGATATTATGGTACGGATTTCGCGACGTATTGGAATGAATTCAAAGGTACACATCCGATAACAGAGTGTGATAATTAAATTAATTTCTAGAGGCAGACGAGCTCGTGATGTGATTCAACATGCAAACGTATAAACAAACACGCGCTCGTATTGTGCGGGAATATCTCGAGACTCCGCTGCGGGTGTGGTATTGTGGAGAAATGACGTCTGAAAGCAGTTTGCACTTCACTTTTCAAAGAATATATGAATCCTTGTACATAATTACTACAGTAAAACATAATGTTTTAACGTATATCACTATGAAAAGTAAACATAACATAGACAAATTGACATAACTTAGCATAAGATAAATTGATATTGTCCAAGGCCATTCAAGGCCTTTATTATACTTTAAATAACTACAGTCTTTCTTGTTAGTACGTATCTATAAGCTCTGAGGGATGAATTCTGCTAAATATCAAATGCATCACGTGACACGAAATAGGTACTGAATTTATTCTCCTAATAAAACGACAAAAGTGTATTCTTGACTTAAAGTCAACCAGTAACTACGACAACCGCCCAGCAAAGGTTTCTTCGACAAAGGCCAACTGTTTCTGATGCTAGTAAATAAATAAATGAAAGGTAATTTTATAGGTCCCCGGGCGCATCCCGTTAATTAGCCGAGCTGCAAAAACGAAGGATCACAAAACTTTCGAAGCACAAAACCCTATTAACAAGTGCAAGAAACAAAAGTTTAATTTCAAGAAAATTTACCGCAGTATCAAAGTTTCCGGAGAGTTTCTCGATGAGATGTTTTCAAGTGTACTTTATCTTTTCATTTTATTCCCGATCGGGTTCTTATTTATGTCGCTAATTAAAAATCCATATCGGCTCTAGTTGTTTTGAATTTGTCTTACTTTTGTGATTTTGTCGCCATGTCGGCTGTCAGGGGCAAATGTGTTCTACAACTACACGTTAGCGTATGTAAGGTGCAACGGCCTAAATTGCCGTTGCCCACTGTCAATATGTATATAAATTTAAAACTGTGGAATCACTTCCAACTTCGAGTTCTACTGTTAGTGTCATAAGTCATCACAAATCCCAGTGATTGGCTTTTGCTTGTATTTAACTAGCTGTTACCCGCGACTTCGGCAATCAATCAGTATAGTTTAGGGAATGAGGTGCTTTTTCTAAAAACGTAAACAAATAAGCAAGCAAATATTTGCGTTAACGATTTTTTTCAATCCCAAGCAGTGGTGAGGTCTCATGGATGAAAAACTCCAGGATTACATTTTAAAGGTAAAATTAAAATTTGTATACTTACTAAATTATTGTTGACTTGGTAATATACTATTTTAGACATTGTTTAATAATTTAATAACGGGCAGGCGAGTAATGTTCCGAGCGCTTCGTATGGTTTGATAGGAACTGATCGATGTATGTGTATGTTTGATACCAGATTTTGCTATACGGACAAATTGAAACTTACATTCACTTACCGTACATAATTCGAAAGCTTAAAACCTTTTTTTGTTTTAAAATGTCAGTTTATATATTTATTTATTTGTTGCAACGAGAATAATCTGAATAGCTTGACCTTTAAAGACTACAGGGTCTTTTAACCTTCAGTATTGTGTCGTGCGTTACTAATCCGCTTGCGAGACACTTACTAACGCATGACACAGCACGCTGACCTCGGCTCTCTCCAGTCGTTAAGGTGAAACCTATATTAGCGCGTGTCACCTTTACAGTTTTGCAACCCGACCCTCCCCTGTTAGGGAAAATCATCAGCTTCGATAAAATTAACTATCAGTAGTTATTCACTAGGATGTATCTGATATATTTTTGGAATTTTTACACTGACGGTATGCTTACAAGGGCATCTATCCTATACCTTTAAACGAGCAATTCTTGTATATATGTTACCGGAAATGTATGAAATCAAGGAATTGTATACAAATCCTAGGAAATGTGTACAATTCCGATACTATTTAGGAAATGTATAAAATATTGTTTGAAAAACTATTTAATGTATAGATATCCTAGGAAATGTATAAATTTCCTCGGAATTGTATATAATTCCAATATCGTATTAGGAAATGTATAAAGTAAATGCTTTCTGTAATAAAACACGTTTTTAATAATATTTTTTTATTATAACACTATTGAGACAATCGGGTAACAGTTATACCGTAAAATAATAATAATATGTTCATATTATCTTACTAATTAAACCTTCTAAAATCAACTATCTATTAACTTTTAACGTATCACAAAATCAACTTATATTTATTCTTATAAAATCAAATTTTCATTTGGCAAGTAATCAGTCTGATAATTAAGTTATTATTAATGTCAAAGTATAAAAATAAATCTTTATATTAAAATACTTTGTCACTCCATATAGCTATTTATTTTTGCAGGGTAAGCTCGAATGGCATTTGGAAGTACATAATACTTTATTTTTAAAACCCAGACATCTTGATGTAGCACAGTTTTTCGTGCAAAGGCACTTCTTAAATCCCTGGCCGGTTCCAGTGGATTGCAAGTTGGCAACTGACCGTAGTGCAAGACTCGTCCCGCTGTCCCCGCGTACCCACCAATATCTTAAATGTTTTACATTTCCGATTGATATATATAATTTTTTTTTTTTTTTTTTTTTTGCTTAGCTGTGTGGACGAGCTCACAGCCCACCTGATGTTAAGTGGTTACTGGAGCCCATAGACATCTACAACGTAAATGCGCCACACACCTTGAGATATAGTTCTAAGGTCTCAGTATAGTCACAACGGCTGCCCCACCCTTCAAACCGAAACGCATTACTGCTTCACGGCAGAAATAGCCGGGGCGGTGGTACCTACCCGTGCGGACTCACAAGAGGTCCTACCACCAGAAAATTTATTTAGGAAATGTATAGATTTCCTAGGAAATGTGTAATGTGTAAGTATAATATAATTTATTTCACACATTTCCGTGCGATTTTAGGAATTACATACATTTCCTAGGAATTGTATACAATGACGGATTACATACATTTCCGGTAACATATATATATAATCTGAATCTCGGAAACGGCTCCAACGATTTTCATAAAATTTAGTATACAGGGGATTTCGGGGGCGATAAATCGATTAAGCTACGATTTATTTTCAGAAAATGTTGTTTTATTCGTGTTTTCAATAATCAACTTTATCTATAATCAACTTTATGACTCTTCCCGACATCTATTGGCGAATAATAATACTATTTTTCATAATTGAGAGCAACTAACTGCTTCAAAGACACAATAACACTAAAGCTATTTGAACAGATGGCGTTGTTAAGCACCAAAGCCAACGGAGCTAATGAGCGTTTGGCTAGACCAAGAAAATGAATTGTTTATTTACATTATTTAACAAACAAAAAAAATACCGAGCAAAGCTCGGTCATCATCTAGTAATAATAATATAAATCAAGTAAGTGACGTAGTGAGTTACAATTTGAATTTATTTGATGCGTCGACCAGCTCTGCCCATCTGCTGTTAATGGATTCTGGAGATTATAGACATCGCGTGAAGGCTGCCATTCAAATTGAAGCATGTGATCGAAATCTCAACATATAATATATTATGACAAATTAAATTTTCAAATCTAGAATTATGCTTCGCGAATAAATAAACAGAGTAATGGCACTAACATTGGCGGACTCACAACACCGAAGTAGCAATTTTGTAAATGTTGCGAATTTTATTTTATTAACACATTATTCATTCATTGTGGAAATCGTTTATGTGACCGTGCTGTAACCGTAAATTAATGCTACCACAAATTCGGTATCGTGTTGTTGACGGATCAACGTCGCGTCATACATTGATGGCTGTGTTTGGTCAGCGGTGACGTGATATCTCACGAACAAATGAGAAATCAGGGAACGCATCAGTGGCATCAATTGTCAAATTTTGAATTATTTCACGAAAAAAAAAGATGGACGCGCATGTCATTTTACCTATGTCTATATTAGGGCTTTTGAAATTATAACCCAAATATGCTCTGGGTTATAGGCAGTATTAGAACAGATTACAAATTTAAAACAAGAATAAACTACTAGCGCTGTGGGTTAACACAGACAAAATATTAATATCATCCGATTTTGTTTTATTGCTTAGATGTGTGGACGAGCTAACAGCCCACCTGGTGTTAAGTGGTTACCGGAGCCCATAGACATCTACAACGTAAATGCGTCACCCACCTTGAGATATAAGTTCTAAAATCTCAAGTATAGTTACAACGGCTGCCCCACCCCTCAAACCGAAACGCATTTACTTACTAGCCGACTTAACCGAACGAACAAACCAAAATTATATTGCGCCTACTGTAAAATACGCGGTTTTTTTTATCGTACCGTTAATTCAGTATCGGAGTGAGACCGCAGACTCGGTTTCATTACTGAACTCAATTTGTAAATTCTTGTAATTCTATTTGCTTTGAGAGCTGTGGAAAAATAATTCGTGTGATTCGTAACGTAACGAAGCGGCTGCGCGAATTCTGTGTGCTTAGTGCGAGTTTTTAACGTTCTCGATAGCGTAAAAGTTAGCCCAATTCTGTATGCAGTTGGAACAGCGCCCCTAGCGGCAAACGTAGGCAAACGATCCCATTCCATACATGAGCTAACTTTTACGCTATCGAGAACGTTAAAAAACTCGCACTAAGCACACTGGTCGGCTGCGTTTAAGGGCGTCACACACGGCAAAGATACTATAATATTTTATCTTAGCACACAATATCGCTCGCTATATATTTTGTATCTATCACACATGGTTAAGATAATATATATATTCATATTACAGTATCTTCATACAAAATGTATCTTAAGATAAAATATAGTATCTTCGTCATGTGTGACGCCCTTAAGGATTGCGTTTTGTCGCGTTTGAACTTTTCAACTAAAAATCTTTTGGTTTCTTAATACGCTATTATTATAAGAGCTTGACATGTGTGTGTATGTTTGGCTATCATATAGCTCCTTTAGAATTGCATGAATTAATTTTTTTAAGAAAATGAGTATTCTGATTTGACCGACTTATCTATCAGTTTATAAAAATAAATTAGTTTAGAAAAGGACAAAATATACTTTCCGTCTCTTTTAAATAAAGCGCATACTTTAAACTTTAAGTTGTAGGCTTTAAGGCTTAAAGTATTAAAATCGAAACTGAAAGATTATAATTCTTCAACTTAATCTTTTGGGGTTCGTACCACAAAGCAAGAATTTTAAGTTAAGCCATTTCAATTCTAAACGTGCGATATTAATTGTTGCTATAAACAGATAGGGCAAGTGCATGCAATATTGTACTTTAAAGCTCGAACTGTAGGTCACAAATGGTATGCACCTATGTGAGAAAGTCAGATGTAGGTCTTCTGCGACACAAGCTGCATTCAGTCCATAAGTTGATTAGAAATAATTATACTTATATTGGTATCCTTATACATTCTATTCGACAACGACCACTGTCATATTATACAGACAGACACAAAACTCAGCTTGTTTCCCGAGCGCTATGACATGTCTTTGTTCAAACAAGGCTTGCAAGGCAAGTACTCAATGGTAGTCAGCGGCTTGGCTCTGCTCCTGGCATTACTGACGGTAATGAGCGACGGTAACCACTTACCATCAGGTGGGCCGTATGCTCGTCTGCCTACAGAGGCAATAAAAAAGGACAAAGAGTATTGTAGTTTTTTATTTTTTATTTCTGTTCCATCATTACACAGTGACGTCAGAATTGATTTTGTCAAGCTATTAAAAGAAATGAAGGGGATATCCACGTTATGCTTACACGTAATATAACATTTTAACGAGCCCCCGGAAATTCCCCGTGGCCTTTATAAATGACTCGTATTTTGGCATTTTTCTTTCATCTTTTTTTCTTTCATCTTTTCATTTGTACATAATTATATTGGTCACGTGCTTATATATCATTTGATTCGTTAATTTCTAAAAAAAAAAACTGTTCCCACGCTTTACCTCTTATTTAAACAGTTATATGAATTTTTTTATTATTTTCAATGCACTTTTTAATATTTTTTGTTTTTAAATTTATGTGTGAACCTACTATCTAATGTCTTAATGTAGGTTAATTAAAAAAAGAATTACCAAACTCTGCTCTGCTCACTTTTGCACCTGATCTTGAGAACTACTAAAATATCGAATCGAAATCATAAATATGTATTTGAATTTCGAATGTTATACTTTTAAATATTAGAACCCTTTCTATAGGGACTTTTGGCGGAAAAGCATGTTAGAAATTAAACCATAAAACAAATTCATAATACCCAACAATAAATTCGATTAATGCGAAAATATTTCAGAGCTATGATATATATAAAACTCTAAAACCATATACTTCTACCGCACTATTGCTTGCTTAAGTTCCTGATTTGAACATCGGGAGCGCGCTTTTGGTTCGTGGAATTTGGTTTTTATGGTTTTCCAGTTCACAACAGAACCAATTGAAAATTCCACTACCCATAAAACCGAGAATGCGAATGAAAAATCTCACTAGTACCAGGCGACCAACAACGGACCGGTGTATGCTTAAAGTTACGAAAACCTACTGGCCGATGTCTTTAGAAGCGGACTCGAGTTATTGGTGTCAAAATCTTGGTGAAATTCGATTAGTTTTTACTATATCCGCTTGTAGGACCCTAGGACCTCGTAGAAGGTTTGGCCCTCGTTCAGAAAAAAGATATAGCTGTATTGTGATAACTCTTCTTCTATATGTATAACATATCGACCAACATGTGAATCTCATACTCAGAGACCAATGGTCGTATGAATGGAAAACGGTTTGCGAGAATTTAAAAAAGTAGTTAATGCATTACTTACAAGTTTTTTGATGTCGTAGCGTAAAAGTTACGACGCCGTGTGTTTTCGCATGTAGCTATGCAACTGTGCCGGTGTTCGAATCTTACAGGACGGCAAGAATTTTTTTAAAGGATTTTACTAACACGTGTTCATTAAAAACTTCAACGGTGAAGGAATAAATATAAATAATAAACATCGTATAATAAAAGTTGCATCATTTCTAGTGCCACCGCCCTGCCGATCTGCCGCGAAACAGTCGCGCGATCTATGTGAATGTTGGGACAGCCGTCATATAATACAATCGCGAATTCGACTTCACGCCTTAAGTTAGTGGCATTTATTTACCGACGTCTCTTCGGACCGGTAACCATTTCACACCAGATGGGCCCGTAAGATGTCAGCCATCTTAGCAATAATTTTCATTTATTTATTTTCATTTTAACGCAAATCTCTCGGTGTATTCCACATGTATTATGTGAACATTAGCTTGGAAATACTTCAACGGTGAAGGAATAAATATAAATAATAAACATCATGTAATAAAAGTTGCATAATTTCTAGTGTCACCGCCCTGCCGATCTGCCGCGAAACAGTCGCGCGATCTATGTGAATGTTGGGACAGCCGTCATATAATACAATCGCGAATTCGACTTCACGCCTTAAGTTAGTGGCATTTATTTACCGACGTCTCTTCGGACCGGTAACCATTTCACACCAGATGGGCCCGTAAGATGTCAGCCATCTTAGCAATAATTTTCATTTATTTATTTTCATTTTAACGCAAATAATCTCTCGGTGTATCCCACATGTATTATGTAAACATTAGCTCGGTCGAGTCTACTGCATCGTTTGTGGGCGGCGTCAAATGAAATTGCTTTTGCGATGTGTACAGCTTTTTTAGTCTAACACAGATATCGGTTTCCCGTTTGCAACGATACGATCAAAGCCATTCTAAAGCTTTGTGCCTAAAGCGTTTCATTCCAATGACTTTCGTTTCTGTTAATTATCATTTGCTTTTTTCGTGGTTTTATTTACGATTTTGTTTCGGATTGTAGGATACTGAATAGTTGAAGGTTGATTGGATTGTAGTGTTTTGTTATTATTTATGACGTGTCTTAGCGATTTGTAATATTGTTTTTTTATTTATTTATCCGATACTAGCTGACCCGGCAGACTTCGTAGTGCCTCAATCGATAAATAAAAGACCTAAACTTTTGTATGAAACAAACTTAAAACAAACAAAAGGAATCCGTCCGACACATCAAAGGAAAAACAAAATTGTTATTTTTTATTTGATTCCGAGCATTTTCATGTTTATCTACCTTTTAAACCTTCTCTGGACTTCCACAAATAATTCAAGACCAAAATTAGCCAAATCGGTCCAGCCGTTCTCGAGTTTTAGCGAGACTAACGAACAGCAATTCATTTTTATATATATAGATTGAATTAACAAACACGAAATATTTAGTATTTGTACTGTTGTATTGGATAGGTACGATTTGTAAAAGGGCCACTGAGTCATTTCAAGTTTCTTTACCTTCAAATGCGAGATAAAGTGAATGAAGTCGAAACGTAAACGAGATAATAAATTTTAATTAGAAAGAAGTCTAGAAAGTTTTAAAACAAGTTTTCCGAAACAGACGTACCTACGTGCTCTCCGGTAACTGGGTTACATGAATTAAAACTATGCAGCCTCTTCTCCAGACTGCCGGATTCACGACTGTTCGCTTTCGAATAAATTTATCAAATGAATAACTTAAGTCCGTTTGCGTAGCCTGAATGTGTTAGCGTTATCGGTTTGGAGGAATACTGCAAAGGGGTTTTTTTTTTATTGCCCTTGTAGGCAGACGAGCATACGGCTCACCTGATGGTGAGTGGTTACCGTCACCCATGGACTTCAGCAATGCCAGGGGCAGAGCCAAGCCGCTGCCTACCGCTAAATATCAACCGCCGGAATATCAAAATCGTATCGTTTGGAAACTCTACGGAAAGACTACTGTTCTATCTGCTTTGAATCGTGTGTGTGCTCCGAGGGATTATTCGAGATAACGTACTCTGCTTTTTCCTATCGATCAATCCATTACCGGGGCAGCGCTTTTGCTTACTGCATACTTGGAATGGCTGCGTTCATCGACAATGCGCTTACTGATATAAATTCCAGACACGTACCGGTCGACTCTGGAATGAACTCACCTTTGCTGTTTCTGAGCTCAATACATGTACTTATTATTGGAACGAGATTTGAATCGAGTTCTTTCCGCAGGCCGGGGATTGGTTTTGATTCTTTTATAGTGTATCAGGGACGGTGACCACTATAATAGAACCAACTAGAAAATAACAGTTAAATACGATCAAGCTTGAAATAGAATTCGACTGAGTTATCAAAATAATTGATAAATGAAGCAAAGAAAATGCTGTAATGTTAATTATTAAATAAATACTTGATTTAAACTACCAATCTATATGTTTTATAAGTTATAAAATATTGATCAGATTCTTCATCTCTTCTGTTGGGTTTAATTATCTTTTCATAATAATTCATTTCATAGTAAATTCATTTCTTAGCTAACTCTCATCGTTTCTGTTTTTTGCTTGTTTAATTATTTCCATTTATTTCTTCACTCCAGCTCGATGTAATCAAATATTGGAAAATGACAATAGAATGTATTCTGCTTACATTGCAAAGTTACATTCCGCATTTGCCCGCAGTATAGAGTACTTCAATATCATACTGATGTACATATCGGTACGTATCGATATTGGTAGAAATATCTAGTCTAGCATCTGTCAGAAGTCTGAAATTAAGTTCTAGACCGAGTAATCGAGTCGTCGTAAAGAAAACAATATTCTAGAAACCGCGTCACGAAACTATACTTATATAGCCGTTGTAATGTACTTGAGACCTTAGAACTTATATCTCAAGGTGGGTGGCGCATTTACGTTGTGGATGTCCATGGGCTCCAGTAACCACTTAAGACCAGGTGGGCTGTGAGGTCGTCCACCCAACTAAGCAATAAAAAAAAAACAACAATAGTTCATTTACTTCTGTTTACGCGGATCAACGTACCGTATCTTAGTGTTCGTGTAGATTACATTATTAATAACTGTTTGTAAAGCAGATTCATTTTTGATTGGTAGTCTTAAGATTCAATTTTGCGTATAAACAAATGTAACCAAATAAGATTCGGTCTATTGATGAACACAATTTCACTTTTGATCTGGTAGCTCTTGATGATTTTCTTTTCGTTTCATTCCAAGGAATACGATTTGCCAAGATCGAAAATATGTACTGTCTTAATTTACATTTTGTTTATTTCGCCACAGTTCTTCGATAACTTTTTCGTTGGTGACCTTGTAGTCTTGAATAAATAAACAATCGGAGACCAATCATGTACGGTCATCTGTTTCCAAACTAAACTTCTCCGTACTATGAGAACCAAAGACTAATAGAGTTAAAATATGAAACATCTATAGAAATTAAACACCCAGACAAAGAACAAATAAATTGCTATTGCTCCCACGACTCAGCCATATATTTAAGAAAGTCGCGAAAGGAATTGTGTAGGTACCATCCTTTTATTGGCTCATACCTCAAAACTGAGTAACGTGATTCTTGCACATCGGCAATATCAGAGCGCGGCCGTTGCCTCATTAAATAAGAATCATTTTTACGTTTATATACTATTGCTGGCCAATCTTTGAAATGACGGTAGGCTGCTTGGCTCTGCCCCTGGCATTGCTGAAGTCCATGGGCGACGGTAACCACTCACCATCAGGTGGGCCGTATGCTCGTCTGCCTACAAGGGCAATAAAAAAAAAACTTTGATCTGATGGCTATCAAACTTCATTGGATCAACCGGTGAGCCATTCTGAAGATTTTCTGAAAATTTCATCGAAACCAGTCCAACCGTTCGTAGTTTATATGGAACATGCACACACACATCGACTTTTATTTATAAATATAGACCACACGAAGTATCGACCTGTCACGCTTCGCTGTGACGATATCGCTGGCTTGAGAAACTACCCGCGTACCACCTGACGTGTCTTGGGAGTTATATGACAAAGACGATAACCGCATAAACAGCGTCAAATATTGTCTTACTCAAATAAATACAACGATATTTTAAAACTAGTCTTACGGTTTAAGATCGCGTTTTTTATTGTCAGTATATTACGACAGATATTTCGAATATGGACGGCTCGTAACTACGAATATTATTTATAAAGTATCCGAAGCGTCGGAAATTATACCTAGTCAGGTCATAAATTCTGTCACATGTTTATTGTAAAATAATAGAAACAAGTTTATTCATTATGTCACCATTCATATACCAAAATGAACTTAACAAAACATAGATTCTTATGACACTAAAGTTTATTCAAAAAAACCTCCGTGATTTTGAATACAGGCCTTCAATCTGCGCGGCCAGTCGTCTATCGCAGCACGAACGAGGTCCATGTCAATATCGGCGGCTGCCTTAATCAAGGATGTCTTGAGTGACTCCAAATTGGGATGAGGCTTTGAGCACGCCTTTTTTTTTTTTTTTTTTAAGAGATTTTATGACCTGGTAACTAAGACCTTTAAGTCATGTCTTATTTTACTTTATTTTCTTAATTTTATGAAAAATGATAATATGGAGTGAAATGAAATGAAGATGATTAATTTGAGACATTAATCAACTGGGATGAAATTTAATGAAATGAGATGATATGGGATGAAATATAATCGCAGTAAAATGGTGGTTATTTACTGAGATTTTTTCAGTGGACTTTTTGGAGGAACCCGAGAAGTTACGTCCAGCAGCTTTGTTTCATTTTCCCACATTTGTGCACTTTCACAGATATTAAACAGTTAATAAACCACCATTATTACACATTTAAACCTGAAGAAACACTAAATAGACAAAATAAAACAAATCACACAACTTCACTCCTCGCGTTCCCGCCAAAAAGTCCTGAGCACGCCTTTTCCTCCAAGTGTTGCCATATCTTGTAATCTAACGGATTCAAATCTGAACTGGAGAAGGGCCAGTCTTCGTGCCGGATGAAGTCGATTTCACGCGCCGCCAGTCAGTCTTGTGTGCTCTTCGCTCTATGAGCTGGCGTCGGATCTTGTTGGAATACCCAGTGCCTGTTATTGAACATGGTATGAGAAACAGGTTCCACAAGGTTCGTCAGGACTGTATTTTGATACACAACTGCATTCGTTTTTACACCTTTCTCACAAAAATGTACCTCTGTTAAGCCCCAATAAGAAACTCCCAACCATACCATGAGCAAGGATGGAAAATTACCTCGTTGGACACGCGGAATACGGTTGCTCGCTTCTTCACTACTGTGTGCGTACACCTTATCATTTTGTTTGTTGTAGCTCTCTTCTACGGTAAAAATTTTTTCATCCGAAAAAAGAATTTCCCGATATTTTTTTCCCGCGTACCGCTTCAACAAAGCGCGGCATCTCTTCAGTCTCAGGTCCATTAGACGAGCATTCAAACGATGTCCTGTTTTTCTTCGATATGCCCGAAGCCTTAAGTCTTCATTTAACACCCTTTTCACCGTGGTTCTGCTTAACCCCATCTGAAGGGCCAACAGTTTCTGCTTACGCTTGGGATTTCTTTGAATTCGCGCCTTCACAGCTTTTATCACTGCTGGAGTCCTAACAGACCGAGGGCGACCACTTCTTGACCTGTCATCTACACTAGAGTCTTCATGGTATCGTTTGATGGTACGATAAACGAATCTTTTGGTTATATTTAAATTTGTCAGTATGTTAAAAATTTGAATTGGCGCGTAACCGCAACGATGCAACGCAATAACTGCAACACGGTCTTCTTTAAGCGTCCACTCCGTATTTAAAAATGAGTAAAATTCTAAAAGTATACATTTTTATTTTCATGAACAATTCGAAATTCGAATTCAATAAACTTTTTGGTGGCCAGCATTCTAAAAGAAAAGTTTTTACTGTGTGACAATACTTATGACCTGACTAGTTATAATGATAAGAAAATACGCGAGCTTAAACCGTAAAAGTAGTTTAAATTTGGCCTGCGACTTGCGAATACCAAACAAAACACTATAATAATATTACCATTTAGTGTATACTCGGGATATATCTATATATTAATACGTGAAGCAAAAACTTTGTATCCCTTTTTACGAAAATTGCGCGGACGGAGGAGTATGAAATTTTCCACACTTATAGAGAATACAGAGAAGAAGTGCACAATGCTAATATTTTTTTAAAATAATGCATAAAACATACATTAAATCAATAAAGAAAACATTACACACACTACATACCATGTATTTGACGCACACACGCATGCATACTATTTATTGTCAAACTAAGAACGTCAAACTGAGAATAGATTAAATATTGTTTGTCTTTCTTAATATTCTTTAATAGCCTTGGCTAAATTTGTGATTATAGAAGTATAAAATACAACCAAAATAGTGTACAAACTTACAATTCCAATTAATTATAGTCGAATCTCGACTACTGCGGGACCTCTAGTCATTATAAATATGCAATTAACGCCATTTTCACGGGAAAGCCTAATATCCATTCTGGTAAATAAAATAAAAACAAATCGGTTCAAATAATTTTCAATCAATTCAATTTGTCGTCGTGGCCTAAAGTATAACACGTCCGGTGTAATCGTTTGTAGTGATGCATCGGTGTTCGAATCACGCAGGCAGGTACCAATTGTTGCCAATGAAATACGTATTTAACAAATGTTCACGATTGACTTACACGGTGAAGGAAAAACATCGTGTAATAAAAATCAAACCCGAAAAATTATAGTTTGCGTAATTACTGGTGATAGGACGTCTCGTGAGTCCGCACGGGTAACGTACCACCACCCTACCTATTTCTGCCGCGAACCAGTGATGCGCTTCGGTTTGAAGGGCGGGGCAACCGTTGTACTGTAAAAAAGTGAGACCTTACAACTCGTCTTTTTTTTTTTTTTTTTTCATTTCTCAAGTTTGGCTGCGGCATTTTTTCCGACGTAGACCCGTGACCGCATTCGGCTCTGTACAATAAGTTGAGTAAATATTTCTGCAGTCCTGTGACTAAAAGGCTGCGGTGGGATTTCATCTCGTTACTTGAATAAATAGTGCTTCCGCGCTACACGTTTCTGCATTGCATCGGAATGTAAATACGCAGAGTAAATGCAAGATAACCATAATTAAATTTGTTTTCTTTTTAATGGCAAACGCTGTTATTTACGAAGATAATAAAAAAAAAAAAAGGGCGTGGCCTAAGCGCCCGGTTTTATCGTATCGAGTAATACGACTATACCAGAGCTCGCAAACAGACATAATAAAAAAAACTATGATATAAAGTTGGACCACACATTTTATGAGTGCGGTGTTGGTAGGTCGTATTGTTAACCAGCACGGGTGCTTATCACCATTCTCTATACATGTTTTTGGTGTGAAGCAGTAATGTGTTCCGGTCTGAAGCGTGCGACAGCCGTCAAACCGTACAATTGGTTTTATTCGTATTTTTTACTGGTGGTAGGACCTCTTATGAGTCCGCACGGTTAGGTACCACCACCCCGCCAATTTCTGCCGTGAAGCAGTAATGCGTTTCGTTTTGAAGGGTGGGGCAGCCGTTGTAACTATACTGAAACCTTAGAACTTATATCTCAAGATGGGTAGCGCATTTACGTTCTAGATGTCTATGGGCTCCAGTAACTACTTAACAGCAGGTGGGTTGTGAGCTCGTCCACCCATCTAAGCAATAAAAAAAAAGAAAATTGAGGTTTCGAGACGTTTCGCATTTCAAGACGGTATGATGCACGAGTTCCGGTATCAACTTCAATTATGTGGTCCGCTTCAGATGTCACACAATAAATACGTAAAGTGTTGCACGGTTGTATGAAGCCGTCCTCAAAAGGCGACATACAATATATATATATTTTTTTGTAAAATTATTTTCTTACCGTATTCATCACGCTCGTTTATCCATGATATCACACGTGCTCATCAAGCGATAGGTCGCACGTTCAAAACTGGGCTCGTATCCTTACGATTTCAGCTGTCCTGTAAATAATAATAATTGAATACGTTACGTGTGTTGTGTTCACGCACAGAGGACGCAACGGACGCACAGACGAGATGGTCGAACTAAATTCGATCTGAACATCAAGTTCCACGATGTCCTTCATGAAGCCAAGGATCGCGGCAGATGGAGGGTAATCGTGTGAGGGAATGATGCAACGGGGAAGTCGGGACCCTTAGTAAAGAGGAAAGCGACGCGAGAAAACGGCAGAATAATTCAAAAACTCCGATTTAGTGCAATTGTGTAAATTACATATTTTAGTCTCTAACCAGGTATCGTTAGCAAGTCGCCGTTTCTCTCGTGAAAAATACTATTTGAATTTCTTTCAAAGATTATTCTACTTTAGAGGTTTGTTATATTAACGGTAATCTTTCTTCGAAATTCGAATGTGCTATCGTGCAACGGGAGTTTTAGTAATTGGATATAAAATAAATATCTGGGAAGAAATCACGAATATTTATCCGGCTCCAAATTTATTTATTTATTTATTTATTAAGTCGCACCAACAAAGTGATCATCAATACAAAACATTGACAAATTGACAAAAGTTCATGGCAGATGTCACCTCAATTATAGGTGCAATCGACAGTGCATTAACATCAAAAATAAAAAAGATATACAGCTAAGATTTGAATACATTTCATTCATTGCTTAAGATTAATTTAATTAGGACTCCAAATTAGGATTCCCGTTGTTATGGATTTACCAGAGATTGGCATAGATACATACGTTTAAATATATACAAATATAGATAATAAATACCCAGACAAAGAGAAATAAACCTGTTCATGACAAGAATGTTTGCGCGATGTGGGAATCAAAATCACGACCCTCGACGCACAGTCAAGGCCGGTAAGTACTGCACCACTGAATCATTCAATAAAGTGGAGGGTCTATCGATTAGGCTGTTAATAAAACTCCGATCGGAACGTAAAATACTAAATCAATACTGTAAAATTATGGCGAACATAACCAGCGACAAATGGTTATTATTCATTTTTGAATATAATTTTTATTTGCTAAAAAAATAGTCTATATACATGTGTAATGCGTATACTAAAACAGGAATAAAATATCGAATTTTGAATAATGCTTTAATGATCTGTTTTTTAAAACTGTATCCATAAAGGCACTGATAGCACAACGCGAGCTTAAACGTTTTTGTTTTTTTATTTAAAAAAAGATACCCCTTTTTCTTTAGTCGAAACACAGAGCCCGGAAAAGTCATAGACAGTACTACATACCATACATAGGTACTCTTTTGTTTTGCCCCGAGTTCTCTCTCGATGTGATAGCGAGGAGGCGCGGAGCGGACGGGTCGTTGACCCCATCCATATTGTACGGTAAGTATTTTTAATTAAACTGCTTCGGCTTTATTCGCTTCTAACTTTTCGTGGAGCGTTTATGAGATTTTTCAGTTTATTATTTCCTTCTTTTAAAGCGTTACATATTTCTGAAATATTTCCGCGAGGTCCGGGCTACGTTCGTTCGCTCGAAGCTGTTTTATTGTATTTTCTTTCAAGTTCGTTACAAAGACGAGCTCTAGGCCGGGTAATTAAATCGACATCAAACAATTTTTTTCAATAATCATAAACAGCTTTATTTTAGTACAAAAAACGACACAAATTAGAATTTTAACTAAGTAAGCTGAAAATGTCTTATTTGCGAATCGACGCGATGCGGCAGGAATCTCTCACGACGTCAAAAGTAAATTATAATCCATGAATTACGGTTTTTATAAGTCGACACTACAAGCGAGTTTAGGCTTTCATGGTGGAGTTAAAGGTCTAGCGGTTGAGACCGTTTAAAACATTACTAGATTACATATACATATATATGACGAGCGTCCGTGGGCGACGGTATCCAACCACCATCAGGTGGGCTGTATGCCCGTCTACAAGGGCTATAAAATAAAAAACATACCTACGCTGAGCCCACCCAGTATGTTCTCTACTGAAGACCATTCTGAACAGATAAACAATTTAGACAATATTATATCGTCTTCTCGCATTAAAATTGTATAATCTCAAAACTTACTAATTTTACAGGAGAGTGTTTTAAAGGTAATATTTATAATATTAATCATAATTGCAACATTAATTTTTTATTTTTTACCAGTTACATTATCTGTCTTTTAAAGTAAGATAAAATTATGTATTAATTTTGTTAATAGTAGTCAAAACATAGGTAAACTAAAAAAAAAAAACTAAACTACGCTCTTTTGACAGTATTTATGAGTTATTAATACTGGTGATACCAAATATTTACGCATATTAACTCAATTTGGAATATTTCTGGAAATTGTACACTTTTAATGCGAAAAGGCGATCTCTCATGTTATCCTTTTTTACAACATCGGTTGGAAATCGTGAAGCTTAAACAAAAATGTGTATCACTGGTAAACCTTAGCACAAATAGGTGGTAGCACAAAGCCATCGGACCAGACTATCCGTGGCCATACATAAGGATCGGATAGCGGTATTGAAAGGTCATTGAGACTAAGTATCAATTGTCTCAGAGGCGAACCACTCACTTTGTCGTGCTTATGTGTTCCTGATCACTGCTTCAATATGCCCGCTTAACATTGAAGGTTTACCTGACGGAAAATGTGGTATCCTTCGTCGATGATTGACCGTTACTACGGTAACCAAACTATTTGTAATGTTGGAAATAATACACTGAGACCTTAGAACTTATATCTCAAGGTGGGTTGCGCATTTATTTTGTAGATGTCTATGGGCTTCAGTAACCACTTAACACCAGGTGGGCTGTGAGTTCGTCTACACATGTAAGTAATAAAAAAAGTTAACGTAAAAAAAAGGGTTAAGCCGTAGTTTTAAATGCGTCTACGCGAACGCCTACGACAATATTGTGATGTAATTCAAAACGTAATTCGCGTAAAACAAAAAACAATTAGAAATTTATTAAACGCGTTTCGTAAATTATTTGAATTTAGCCTGTAATTGAGCCAATAATTAAGCGGGAAATTGACGAATCATTGAATTTGAAATTAGATGTACCACTAATTCATGTAGTTAATACATCAACTGCTTTCTAGAGCAAAAATGTAACGCAAACAGTTGTAATGAATATCAATACCAGTACACCTTCGCTTAATATTAAAACGTTAAAGTGTAATTACTTGTATAAAGTACTTACGAACTCTTCATTAACTGCAAGGTACCCTTGACAGAATTGAGAGTACACTCTCTAAATATAGCGTCGGAATGTTGCTTTGAAAAAGCGGCGCATCCCGATAACCCTCCCATCGTTGCCGCCTCTAACTGATGTCATTGCGCCCGACTATTGACCACTGGGGTCAGGCTCCACTATTATTTTTAAAGTGCATAAATGTCGAATGTTGTAATCATTGCATGTTGCTTAGCGCAATATATTGTAAGTCATCTTAGCCATCCGGAATCCGAATCCGAATCCTTAGGAGTCAAGCGATTTATTCGTGATCTATCGGTTACTTAAAACTTTTGCGGTATTCAAACTCATCTTCGTTACAGTTGTACATAAACTCTATAGTCTATACTAATACTAATAATATAATATTATAAAGAGGAAAGATTTGTTTGTTTGCTTGTATTGAATAGGCTCCGAAACTACTGAACCGATTTGAAAAATTCTTTCACTGTTTGGAAGCTACACTATTCCCAAGTGACATAGGCTATAATATTTTTTGAAAAAAATTGGGGATCCTTACTAAAACTCCAATAATGTAACCTAGGCTGTAAAAAAATTTCATAAAATATTCTTTACATCGCGTGCCCTGCGAAAACTATTCATGATAGAATAAAGTAATTTACTACGACTTTGTAGAATACATTATTATTTACAAAAAGTGTTGTGATAGCATATGGCTAACTATTATAGTTATGCCGCAATAATTGTTCTTTTATTTAAAAATATAAAACAATGTCAAATATCGTTGAAATTTATAGTTATTATATATATATTATTATTATATATATATATATATATAGCTAGTTAATAATATAGGCAAAAATATCGTCTAAAATTGTCAGTAAACTCGGTCCCACGCGCTCGGCTTGTTGAATGATAGTACAGATTTAAACCCGGACCGTAAATAGAAATGTGAAGTGCTCTATTTGCGGACAGAGTCTACGACCATTGCGGCGTATAAATATAGACTTCAAACGCAGGGCTTAGGCCAGATGTACAACAAGACATAATAGGTAGCTTCACAATTCGGTTTGTTTTGTGTTCCTTTTTTTATTTTATAATGAGTCGTTGGATTAAGAAATTTATAGGTTGTTTTGTGGTTGCATGAGTCAATAGACTTCATCACATGATAGCCGTCACCCACCTTGAGACATCTCTTTGAGACCGGAAAACATGACTGCTTCGAGACAGAATCATGTTACCTACCTCTGCTCACATACAGTACACTCTGACACCAGTAAATCAATATTTTCTTCTATTTTTTTGTCCTTATGGGCAGACGAGCGTATGGCCCATCTGGCGGTGAGTGGTTACCGTTGCCCATGGACTTCAACAATGCCAGGGGCAGAGCCAAGCCGCTGCCTACCTGTTTTAACACGCTTTTATTAGCTTAGTATTTCTATATGTTTGTTTGTATGCAATGGAATCTTTGAACATCATTTTCGCAGACTTCAAGACGCCTGATCGACTTGAAAATTTGTACATCAGGGTACATTGCATTAGGGACCGATGGCAATACAATAATTTTATAACATCGCTCTAACATGTGTGTGTGCTGTGACTAGTATGAACAGTGTAGCGGGCTTAGCTTAGTTCAGTCTGTGCCGATTCGTCTTAGCCACGTCGTCAGCAATCACGTCGGGGTCGCCATGTTACGTATAGAGCGTATGTGATATTATGTAGGGTGATAATTATTAACAAAACACGACAGCTTGCAACCTGTTTATTGTAAGACGACTCGACATAGACTTAACTAAGCTAAGCCCGCTACAAACAGGCTAAAAAAGATGAAAATTACACTATTTTGCTATTTTAATTTTACATACATATATTAACATAATACATATAATAACATTGGTCTTAACTGAGCACACTGAAGTCATAAGTATCTCAATACATTGTCCATGTAAAGAATATCGTCAATAATATTTCTGTGTGTAATTGTTCATTTGTGTGGGCTCGTGTTTACAATGTAAAGCCATTGTAAACACAAGCCTGCGAACTAGGTTTTGGCGATGTCTTTATATTCGTTGTTCAAATACGTGAAACTATTTTCTGTTGTAAAAAAAAACAAAGATGGATACCAGATTGCGCGTAACGTCATAAAAATATTGGGCAAATTTTCGGTCAAAAAATAAAATTTCTCTGAATGGTTTTTGCCATTGTTGCTACAACTCTGACAGTTACTTTTCACTAGATATTACGAATCGTAATAATTTTTTTTTTGCCTTGTACTGTTTGCAAATTAACAGTCTAATAAGCTTTCATTCTGATGAACGTCAACATAAATATTATCTTCAACGAAATTCATAGAACCTCTGGTTGTAGGACCTCTTGTGAGTCCGCACGGGTAGGCACCACCACCCCGCCTATTTCCGCCGTAAAGCAGTAATGCGTTTCGGTTCGAAGGGTGGGGTAGCCGTTGTAACTATACTGCGAGGTGGGTGGCGCATTTACGTTGTAGATGTCTATGGGCTCCAGTAACCACTTAACACCAGGTAGGCTGTAAGCTCGTCCATCCATCTAAGCAATAAAAAAAAAAACCTTAAAATTGGTTTCCTGCTATAAAAAAGCCCTAAACATTATTTGATATTAGATTTCGACTGGTGAAAGGCTATGTAGCTTAAGAGACACTTTTGCAGCTTTACATGAGAGCCATTTAAAGTTTTAACTTTGGAAAAAAATATCATGAGAAAAATACTTCCTCAGCTATTTGAATGCGGTAAATATAATTAATTACCACTAATCATACCAACATTTACTGGTACCTATTTCTACCATAGCGGGTAGATAACGGTGGACAAGTATTAC
Source organism: Bombyx mandarina (assembly GCF_030267445.1). Classification (NCBI taxonomy): domain Eukaryota; kingdom Metazoa; phylum Arthropoda; class Insecta; order Lepidoptera; family Bombycidae; genus Bombyx; species Bombyx mandarina. Next base: position 2,081,315 of record NC_143208.1, read on the forward strand.
TCAAAATAAAAAAAAGTAGAAAATATAATATCTGTTGATTAATTGGTAAGACAAAGGCATGAAGTCAAATATGCAAAAGCAATAACATGATTCGTGCATTTTCAATGCAAAAGTTCAAAATGGGACATTTGACCCATTATGGTTATGTTTAGTGTTAAATTTCAATTAAGCACATGGGATTGTTGATGTCAATCTATACTGATATTATAAAGAGGAAAGATTTGTTTGTTTGTTTGTTTCGAATAGGCTCCGAAACTACTGGACCGATTTGAAAAATTATTTTTCCATTAGAAGCCGACATTGTCCCTGATGAACATAGGCTACTTTTTTTTTTTTTTTTTTTGGTTTCATTTGTGTTTTAATGTTTCCGAAGCGAAGCGAGGGTGGGTCGCTAGTACTAAATAAAACGCATTTTTAATTATAAAGATAAATTACGCGTATTAAACGATTTGTCGCTTAAGCCAAATAAACTATCACACCCGTAGACCTATATAGATACTTCAGTGATCACACCTCGATTTGATTATTCAATATGTCGCTTCGTATTTGTTATGTAGATGGAACTTTCATAGATTTTTTCGACCAGAAACGATATCATGAATTATTCGTCCACAGTGAATGCAGACCGACCTGTTGTCTTCCTAAATCTACATACGAGGCGAGAGACGGACTGTGTTGAGATATCTATATATATATAAATGAATTGCTGTTCGTTAGTCGCGCTGAAACTCGAGAACGGCTGGATCGATTTGGCTAATTTTGATCTTGAATTATTTGTGGAAATCCAGAGAAGGTTTAAAAGGTAGATAAATATGAAAATGCTCGGAATCAAATAAAAATAACAATTTTGTTTTCCCTTTAATGTCCCCCCGTCCGTCGAATTCCTTTTGTTTGTTTTAAGTTTATTTTATACAATAGTTTAGGTCTTTTATTTATCGACTGAGGCACTACGAAGTCTGCCGGGTCAGCTAGTTAATAAAATAAAATTGAGGAGTGTTTTCGGTGTGCACGTTCGTTCCTTTTAATTAATTTATGTTGGGGCACCGACGTGCCGAGACAGCTAAGTGCTTCCGATTGGCCATTATTAATACTAATGCACTTCTGATGGGCACCGTCCTCTCCTCGTTGCTAATGCACAGGACCGCGTCCTGCTGACGTTCAATCGAAAGTTCGATATTCAATTAAACTGTTGTTACAACGTGCTGTATAATGCAATATCAAAGGATCGTTGTGAGTTAATAACACTTTAAATATAATTTTATAGGTATTTGTTTTAGTGCTACGATTTAAGCTGGCGCTTATTGTTTTCATCATGAAATTTCAGACGTTTCGAATGTAATAAAGTGTATAATTTAATAATAATAATAATAATAAATTATGATAATAAAACGAGATTAAACCGTTCAAGTTCTTTTAATGATATCTGCTACTCGCTAAAATCGATGAAAACACGAATATATTACGTTATTGTTACAACGGCTGCCCTACCCTTCAAACCGAAACGCATTACTGCTTCACGGCAGAAATAGGCAAGGTGCAGACCCATAAGACGTCCTACCACCAGTAATTACGCGAATTATAATTATGCAGGTTTGATTTTCATTACACAATGTTATTCCTTTACCGTGGAAGTCAATTGTGAACATTTGTTAAGTACGTATTTCATTAGAAAATTTGATACTTTCCAACGGGATTCGAGCACCGTTGCATCGCTAGATACGAATGCACCGGACGGACGTTTTATCCTTTAGGCCACGGTGACTTCAACTACTTACTTTTTATTAAAACGGTAAATAATGCTATTCATTGAACAGTTAATCATACGTGTTGCAGTATGAAGTTCCACAGTAAGAATATAGAGCGGGTCGATTTGAAGCGGTGCCAAGCCGCTGCCGAGGTTTAATTATTAGTGCGACGACTGTAATTATAACGTAATAAACCCAAATGTCCTATATTTTTATTTTTATTTTACCCCATTTTTTTAATAGAGATCAGAATAAAAACAGAGTGCCCGCATTGTGAAAATTCACGACATAATTAAGTCAACAACTTCGTAATACCGACAAAAGCATCCAATTTAAACAGTGATATTGAGTGATAATCTATTTTCAGAGTCCGCGCGAGCTCGTATATTCATTAACAGTGTACATAAAACATATGTAAAGGAAAACCTTTATTATTTAAAACTCTATCATTTAAAAAAAAGATTTTTCTTCAGTTTCATTCAGTGTCATGGAGTGAAGTCCGTCATTGAGTAAAAAAAAAAGCTCAGTTTTGTATAGTCTATTAATACTACTTAATTTTTAATATTAATTCTAAATCAATAATAATTTTAATTAAATAACAGATAATGCAATTAAGTCTTTTATTGTTTATTCATACTGAAATACTCCATATCATTATTATATCTCCTGAAAATTGTTTAATAATTAAAATTTGCAAGGAGACTACGAAGTACACTCTTCTGTCCGTTGTTTTGCGAGACTAATGTTACTAAAAGTCGTTTTAAATTTAACTGGAAAGTAACAAGACCAAATGATTCATTTAATGTCTATTCATGATTACAAGTTTTGTATCAGTCTTCTAATAACCAGAGTATGGTATAGTATAGAAGTGTGCTTGTGTATCGCAATAGTTGCCTTTGTTATATTATCGAAGTCGGACAGCAGACATCATAGTGAATGCCATATTTCGCTTTGAGATGTGAAGTCAAAGTCCAAGTGCATTGAAACAATGGCTATTGTAAGCTATAAGCTGAGCGACTTGTGAACCTTCTGTGGGCTTTTAATCAAAATGTTCCCGATTTCCACTGCGAAATCGTCAATCTAGTTCAGAGGGGTGACGCAATATTTGTACCGTACAGTTAAAGTCTTCGTCCTCATGATATTCAAGGGCCGCTGTAGTCACCTATACCTACAAATGGGCCGTAAGCTTATCGGCCCATTTGGTATAAAGAATGTTTGAATGCTTAAAGGCGACGGTGATAGAGTCGTGCAATTTGATATTATAAGAATATACATAATATGTTTTAATATATTCCTTATTTATAATATACCTCAAAAAAAATTAACTAGGAAAATAAGTCAATTACACATGAAAAGAAAAGAAAAAAAGAAAATTCCAATGCCCAAATCGTGTACGAAGAGTTAATTTTGACGGGCAGGCAGTCTCCATCGGCAGGTATTATATACTATCGGCAGGTAGTCGTAACTCAGTCGACATCGGCAGGTATATTATCGGCAGGCAGTCATATTTTCAAAGAACAATTTAGACCCCTTTACATAATTTATTCGGAAGATTTCCTCACAGGAAAGTACGAATTGAAAGAGTATACAAGAGAAAATTTTAAAGTACATTTTACTTTATTATTTAAACAGTCAAATAAACACATAGGCAAGGCAGCAGTATGTCTCTATGCATTAAACATTGGGCACTCAATCAGTAAATGCTTAATAGATATATAGCTATCACATCGATTACATTTCTTTATTTCTTCTTTTGTAATAAGATGGATGTGAGTAATGTTACAGTGATCTATTTTGTTTAGCGGCAAATTAATAATAATCACAGATTCCGCATCGCTTCGGGATATGAGATCGAATCTCAGTTGTATAATACTCGTAGTATGATAGAAGTCTTATGACTCTGTAACTCGGAACGTGCGGTTGCTTCGCGATAGTTGTTCAAATGTGTATTCATTCATCCTTCACTTCTTCTTTAGTTAAAACTAGAAATGAGAGATTAAAAAAAACATATTTCAAATAACTGCGTTCTGTAATGTTGCGGTCTAATGTTAAAGCGTATAAATTTGTTTTTGGAATGTAATGTTCTATATAACATACCTATATATATAAAAATTAATTGCTGTTCATTAGTCTGGCTGAAACTCGAGAACGGCTGGACCGATTTGGCTAATTTTGGTCTAGAATTATTTGTGGAAGTCCAGAGAAGGTTTAAAAGGCAGATAAATATGAAAATTCTCGGAATTAAATAAATATTACAATTTTGTTTTTCCTTTGATGTGTCCCCCGTCGGACGGATTCCTTTTGTTTGTTTTAAGTTTATTTTATACAAAAGCTTAGGTCTTTTATTTAGCGATTGAGGCACTAGGAAGTCTGCCGGGTCAGCTAGTATGCAATAAAATACGGGCACCTAATTTTTTAGGCTAGCTTTTAAAAGTTAGATTATTCAAAAACGAAGTTATAAATTAATATTGTACACGCGAGAGGAAGTTGTGGTGGCCTTCAACAAACTTTATTATCTGAGGAGGCATCCAAGTGAAATGTCGTGACGTAATTAAATTACTTTTGGGTATTTGTAAACGTAAAAAAATCTCATTTTAATGGGAAACAAACGAGTTCACGACCTACACGGTGCTGAGTGGCCCGGGTTCGGTATGCCCTAAGTCTCTGTTGTGTTGTATGCAAACAAAGACTCAGATACTATAAACATCATTGCTCATACCCCACCAAAACATAATTGAATCTAATTTCAATGCAGTTAAAGTCGTTATTCGTATTTGCACGTAGTTTCCTCGAGATATTAAAGTGAAACGGACGTCTGCTTTTAGTTAATAGGAGACAGTTAATAAACTATTTAATTACCTCTCAACAAGCTTACGGAAGCTGTGGAGAATCTGACGCATTCAGGTACAGTAGTAATTAATTTAAGGTGGTATAAAAGGTATATTGTCTTGTTCTGTTTTTTTTTTTGTATATTCATCTATACTAATATATATGTATAAATCTACAGTGGTTTTTACGGATGTTCCGTTATAACTACTGAACCATGCATCCGATTGACTTGAAACTTGATATCCATGTAGAAAATATACGTACTTAATGGACAGGATAGATATTTATGAGTGTTGGACTCCCTAATAATAATGACAATAAATAATAATATTAATTTTAAATGCGTAGCGAAGTGGGCGAGTACGGCTAGTAATATATAAAAATGCAATAATAAAATACAGGGTTTACGTTTTATGTCGTGTGGTATCCTACGATGTGCATTAATTGATGATAAGTAGATAGGAGAGCGAGCTCTCAGCCCGTTTGATATTAAGTGGTTAGCAGGGTCTATAGAAATCGCAATGAAAACTCCATTCGCTTCCCAATTATACAGTATAACGGCTATCCCATCCTTTAAAGCAAAAGCACGACTGCTTCGCTGCGGAAATACTTAAAGATACGCCGCACCGCCGTCGTCTGTAGTTGAATAGCATAAAGCGGAACCTTATGTTTTAGGGTCACACTTCAGGTTTATGGGATACTAGCGACCCGCCCTCGCTTCACTTCGGAAACATGAAATTTTGTTATTGATTATTTACGACATCACATTAGAAACCTCAAAAATAACACTATTTCTCCACTATTTAATGGATGTTAATATACATATAAACCTTCCCCTTCAATCACTCTATCTGTTAAAAAAAAACGCATCAAAATCCGTTGCGTAGTTTTAAAGATTTAAGCATACATAGGGATATAGTGACGGAGAAAGAGACTTTGTTTTATACTATGTAGTGATGAACTTACTGAAACGATAATGATGCTAAGGTAAACGAATATGTTCCTTATCTATTTACTTTAAGGTAGTAGTGTCTTATTATTTCGACTCAGGAATAAATCGTTGACGTTCAGTATAATATGGTAATTACAACTAAGTATGAAATAAAAATGAGTTAAATGGAGTAAACTAGCAGGACCAGTGGGGTATCCCGGAATACCAGCGGGATCACCCGGGCGATCTAAGGGGCCGCCGTACCTCGGAGACCACCGTTATTGTTCGTTGTCACGGCCGATTGTTGGGCGTCTTTGGGGTAGCGCCACGAGCCTGGTTGTAGTGTTGGCTGCGGTAGCCCCTTACCCCGCCCGGGTTCTGACGTCCGAGGGGATCGGACGCTTGGATGAGAATACAGGGGGTCGTTTAGTGGGTAGGGTCCTAAATACCATCCTTGGGCTCTCGGTCCACTCCCAACATCTGTGTACCGTCAAGACTCATATGCTCCGTACACCACCTCAGCGCGAAAATCTCATGAAATTTTTCCTTTGCCCGAAACAAATAAGGATTGAATTCAGTTGAAAAATTTCGTTACACAAGATAATAAAAGCGTTTGTAGTTTTTTTAGTCCATAGCTCTCCGTACATATCAAGAAACACATTAGAAAATACCAAGGAAGAAAAAAAAATAAAAACACACACAACGACTTGCCAAAAAAAATGTATCTTAAAGAATGACGCGAAGATTCCATGGTACCTGCTTTATTTAACGTATTGCGAGATATTGTTCTTCAATCCAGTTTCGTTTTTTAGATATTTGGAGGGAGTTTCTAAAAGAAAAAAACTACTAAAAAAAACAACCATAAAAAATGTAAAACCAAAAAACTATTATTGGAAAATTGTTCAACAAATTATATTGTGTAATCATGACATTTTTGATTCTTTCAGTTATATCTTCTTTTCGTTTTTATGACGGCACGAATGCGTGAACATGTAGTGTAATTGAAGCCATCAGCGCAAAAGTGGCCTTACCCACAATTTTTTATAATCATGTTTATAATTATGTATATTGCAATTTATTTAAAATAGTTTCACCCATAGATAACAGATGGCTTTGTAAACATTATTTTTGCGCGTATTGTTCTTTTGCCTGCTCAAATTCAAATTCATGAAAACTTAAACCTCATTGTTCCATAATAATTATGGTAAGCTTAGGCCACTTTTGCGGTGATGGCCTCAATTAATGCGTAAAGTCAACATTATTCCATCGATGATTTAAATTATCTATTTTTGCAGTAACTTTGGTGCACTGTAGCATTTTGAAATAACAATATTTATTGAAAATAATAGCTGCGCAACGACAAACAAAGGACCGCTGATTGCACTTGCTCTATTGTCCTCTATTCAATTGAAGCGGTCTGTCGAGGCTTCTAGAATAATAGTAGGTAAACCATAATATGCTATTGACCAGTTTATTGTAGTTATAAGTTCATTCATTTGTGTTTTTGAGATTCTTCCAATTCTATAGGCATTGTGTACCATGAGACGGCGATCTTCGCGACAAACAACTTCAGAGATACTCCAAGCTTTAAGAGGATATGGTGTCTGAGTGGACTGATTGATCAACTCTCTGATGAACATTATATTTCGACAGCGCACTGGTTAGTGCCCTAATTTTCACCCCCAAGATTCCCGCATCGGTCATACATTCGTTTGACGAATTGTTTGCTCTTTGTCTGGGTGTTTAATATCTATATTTTTTTTACGTTTGAGAAGTAGTTACTGGTAGCCTGGAGGCCTTTCCAGTTTTACCACTGCAGGTGAGCGAGCAAGGTCTCAGCCAAGAGGGGTGGGATTTGCTAACAGCCACCCGAGTGCCTCCAAAGGAGACCTAGCAACTTAAGAGTAGCTGTTTCGCGCATGAACCTACTACCGGATCGGAATCGCGACCCGCTGAGAAGATCCAACGAGAAACTCAGCGGGCTGATATTTAGGTTAGGTTGCACTTCGAACTCTTTGCCGAGTTCGACGAGTACCTATATCTATATATTTAAGCGCATAAATCGATAAATCGATATTTGCTTTCCTTAGTATAAGAAATTGTAGTTTTTGGGGTTTGCTTCAATCAAATCCATTGATAGAAAACACAAATATAAGTACATCCATTCAATATTTGGCATATTTAAAATCGATTTCTCGTTGCTTTATAGCACGTTTGTACATACACACATGTAAAGATTTCATAATTATGATTTTTAGTTTCAGAATTAGTACTTTTTTATTGCTTATGTGGGTGGACGAGCTCACAGCCCACCTGGTGTTAAGTGGTTACTGGAGACATCTATGACTTAAATGCGCCACCCACCTTGAGATATAAGTTCTAAGATCTCAAGTATAGTTACAACGGCTGCCCCACCCTTCAAACCGAAACGCATTACTGCTTCACGGCAGAAATAGGTAGGGTGGTGGTACCTACCCGCGCGGACTCACAAGAGGTTCTGCCACCAGTGCAAAAATACTTCTTCTTCTTCGTAGTCGTACACTCTTGACAGAGCGGTCGTGGTCATGCATCAGTCGAAATCTGCGATACCGATGCTCTCGCGATGCGACGCCATATGGCATGGTGTTTCACAGAGTGAAAATTAAAAAAAAATCTACTAACATTGAATTTGTATTCACACTTTTTTCACTGCCCACAGTTTCCCCGCCGAACAATGGCACGTGTCTTCTTAAACATAAAAGTTTGAACTGAAAACGAACCGAGCGATCCAAAGGGAGATTGTGTTGTTCACAGATTCGGCTCGTTTTCTGAATACGGCTCATTCTGCATGCTGCATAAAGTTTCGATGTAAGCCGATTTATCCGGTCGCGTGTCCTCGCAAATAAAACGATCGTGTATTCACGAAGCCGCGGGTTAATCTACTGAGAGCGTCGCCGAATCCTTTGACTGACAACAACAGATTGTATTTTTTTTTTCTATTTATTCAAAACCCGTTCTTACTGATGCGTCAAACGAATTGTCTTTCAACGCTGTGTTCCGATTTTCCGGCCCTTTGTACGTTCGCTTGCGTATTTTTAAAACTCTGTTGTAGGTTATTTTTTTGGTAAATCTTTTTTTATTACTTCATTGGCTTGTCATTTTATAATATGAACTAGCTAACCCGGCAGATTTCTTAGTGCCCCAATCTATAGATAATTGATAAAGTTTTCTATAAAATAAACTTAAAACAAAAAAAAAGGAAAAACAAAATTGTTATTTTTATTTAATTCCCAGCATTTTCATATTTATCAACCTTTTAAACGCTCTCTGGACTTCCACAAATAATTCAAGACTACAATCAGCTAAATCGGTTCAGCCGTTCTCGAGTTTTAGCCAGACTAACGAACAGCAATTCAATTTTATATATATAGATTTTCTCAAACACAGTTCAGTTTTAACAAGAATCGCATCAGTGACATTATAGCTCTATACGTGCGATATGTTAACTCTGATAACCAGGTGTAAGATCCAAAAAAGGAACGTTATCAACCATATCGTAAAAATGTTGAGTTCGGTGAAAGTTTTATAGTACGAATGTTTTTGTTTGCACTGAGAGCAGTGTGAGACAAACAAAAATTAGCTAAAGCGTGCGGTCATTGACTTGTGCGCCAGCGAATAAGACGCTAACGTTGTTAACGTTGCTTGCTCGTATGGCAAACTGAACTAATAGAAAAAGAAGAAGAAAGCATTAAAGAAAAGAAGAAATTAGAAATACGATAGTTAGTTTTAAAGACTGGTAACAGATAAAGCTTAATATCAATCTTTGGATTATCTGGCTCCTGTTGGATAAGTTGGACTGATGACTTTTTTTTATGCTTATGGGTGGACGAGCTTATGAGTGGGTGTGGTTGAATACCATAAAGCGGAACCTTAAGTTTTGGCGTCACACTTCAGGTTTATGGGATGTGAAGTTTTTTGAAACGATAACGATGCTAAGGTAAACGAATATGTTACTTATCTATTTACTTTAAGGTAGTAGTGTCTTATTATTTCGGCTCAGGAATGGATCGTTGATGTTCACTATAGTATGGTTGTTTTTTTTTATTGCTTAGATGGGTGGACGAGCTCACAGCCCACCTGGTGTTAGTGGTTACTGGAGCCCATAGACATCTACAACGTAGACACGCCACCCACCTTGAGATACAAGTTCTAAAGTCTCAGTATAGTTACAACGGCTGCCCCACCCTTCAAACCGAAACGCATTACTGCTTCGCGGCAGAAATAGACGAGGTGGTGCGGGCTTGATTTTTATTACACGATGTTATTCCTGCACCGTGGAAGGCAATTGTGAACATTTGTTAAGTACGTATTTCATTAGAAAAATTGGTACCCGCCTGCGGGCTTTGAACTCCATTGCATCGCTCGATACTAATGCACCAGACGTCGTATCCTTTAGGCCACGACGACTTCAACTACTTAAGCAATAAATGTGATAAGATTCATAATCTTTAATGCTTAAATACCTACTACAATTACTTTGAAAGGCCATATTCTTCGAGTCTTCTTTCAACGTGTCAAAACTTATCCAATGAAATCAAATTTACAAACACTAAAAATGTAACATAAAAACTTTTATTCTTTCGTTTTATCTTTTAAATTACGCGAAAAACATATAGTACGTTGTACTTAAGATACCGTTTTTCTACTAAAATAGTTTTGGTGGTTGCAAATTTTACAGGACGTTAGTTTGGGCATCTGTTATACTGAAGAGTCTAAAATACTGTACTGTTAACGCCACGTAGTATAGTATTATATTTGTAATATTGCAAAAAGGTTACAAACCCATAAAGTCTCATTCTGACAGCATATACATATATAATCTGTGACAATATTAAAATTAAAAGAACAAAGGACTTTTCGGCGGGAACGCGAGGTGTGAAGTTGTGTGATGTTTTTTATTCTGTCTATTTAGTGTTTCTTCAGGTTTAAAGGTGTAATAACGGTGGTTTATTAACTGTTTAATATCTGTGAAAGTGCACAAATGTGGGAAAATAAAACAAAGCCGCTGGACGCAACTCCTCGGGATCCTCCAAAAAGTCCACTGAAAAAATCTTAGTAAATGACCACCATTTTACTAAGATAATATTTCATCCCATATCATCTCAATTTATTTCATTTAATTTCATCCCAGTTGATTAGTGCCTCAAATTAATCATCTTCATTTCATTTCACTCCATAATATCATTTTTCATAAAAATATGAATAATATAAATTAAAATAAGACATGACTTAAAGGTCTCAGTTACCAGGTCATAAAATATCTTAAAAAAAAAGAACAATTTTTAAAAATTCCCGCTAAACCACTGGATAAATAAATTAATCAATTCGTAAAATAATCTCGTATGTCGCGATCGCACCCTTGCTTGTGGGAGCTTCGAAGGTCGTGGTTTCAATTTCCACATCAAATGTAACCACCGAATAGGTTGTAGTGCTGTTTCTGAGTATCTGTTGTCTATGTATCTCTGAGTGTCTATAATGTATTTCAACTTCAATGTGTGTGTATGTATGCTTCCTATGACACAGGGAATCTTAGTTTAGGGCCAGATTACCGAGTGATTTGTCCGTTGTGATTATTGATTACTTATTTTCAAAGAGTTGGTTTCTCAAAAATTGGTTAGAAAAACGCGACATTCATCCCAGAACAAATAACGTAATCATTATCTATAGCACATATATGACGTCAACAAACTAAGTAGGTCTATGAGAATTTGTAGTTCTCACGGTAGGTCTTAATATAAAGAGTTCCGATCCACCCCAAACGGTATTGAAAGGACAGGATAGTTTAAACAGGAAGAAGTTGTATTAAATTCCGCATTTAACTGAATAGTTCAACTAATCTATGAAGTCGTAATAATAATTTCAAACGAGATATTAATCTAGAATATTCCAAAGCGAACGTCGATACAAAATGATTTACAACGTTTCATAAGAGCCATCAAAAATAAAAGCAAGAAAATCCTAGAAACGTCCGTAAGTATTGGAAAACTGTTTTGAAGCTTTATTGGTTGGTTGGTTCGCGGTAGGGCTGCACGAAATGCCAAGATTGTTTAATTTTCAAATTAAATTTTTCATTTTCAGGTATAAGCTGTAGAGAGATTTTATAGGTTTATCTCTGAGCAATTTGACTACAGCACAAATAGCTATAGGGCCAACCTTGAACAGGCGATTAGTGACTGTTGCTCGTCACCGATGGTAAACTTCAGATACTACGAGAAGGCATAACAAATATAATGTAGTCGCAAAATGTAGTCGTGTATTGAAAAGAAAGAAAAACCTTGTCGTTTGCAAATTTGCTTGTTCGTCTGTTTGTACGTTCTAGCATAACGTGTGATCAACTTAAAAGATTTTCATGAATATTTTACTGTGTATTTTATTTACTTTCTTTTACCCGCGATAGAGCAATCATAAGTCCGCATAGATATCGCCAACCCTATATCGCTTTTGATAAAATACAGTTGAGACTTGAATATTAAAAGTGTTGTCAGCCCTGTACGTTGTTCGCCCGATCACGTCCCAGAAGCACGACATAGCGGCGTCGCGATTGACGTATATCATTTATCTACAGATCCGACCCGCCGCATGCATTACACGACGGTTACCTATGATTTATTTCATATTTGCCTACGTTCGTGTATACGGTATCTAATGTTTTATGGTTTGTTGTGTGGATTCAGAAGTACATTTTGTAACTAGTCGCCTAGGTTTTTCGGAAACAGCTCAGCACTCGCAAGGCGCTTAAAGTGTATTAGTGAAAATATTATTGTATGGAAATTCTTAAAGGCGACTTGCACCCCGTCAGTATGTATCTACAGTCGGCATCGCTGCGCCACTTTGAGAAGACGGCACGACATGAGAACCCTCTTGTCGTGGCCGCTGGAAACTACATACCCGATCTTGTAGACCGAATGGTAAACCGTCGACGTCGCCCAAAGAACGTCATAACGGATCCTCCTAATCCATTAACGGTGCTTTTAGGCACTACAAGCACCGGTCACCGTCCTCGTCGAACCCGTCGCTTGCGACGAAGGGCTTGACGAGTGAATTAACCCACAGACACAGCCCACTGAGTTTCTCGCCGGATCTTCTCAGTGGGTCGCGTTTCCAACCCGGTGGTAGATTCTGCGAAGCACTGCTCTTGCTAGGGTCAGTGTTAGCAACTCTCCGGTTTGAGCCCCGTGAGCTCACCTACACACGCTAGGGTAAGCTGAAATAGCCCCTCAAGGCTATCAGCATAGGAAAAAAAAAGGCGACTTGCGATAAAAGTTGACTGAAAGAAATAACCACGAAAGTGTTTTTTATTTTCTATTTCTCTCTTTTTTCTTTCTTTCAGTCCCTATCTTTTTCTAAGATCGATATAAAAATATATTATCTTAAAATACCGTTTTTAAACTAAATAGTTGAGTATAGCTGGACTGACGAGCTCATTATTCATTATAAGCTATTATGAATTCTCAAGAATACCTTTGACTAGATCTCTCTCCAACTCATATACTCAATGAACACTTTATGATAAAAATGACGGTGGTTACCTACGCGAGTCCTAACACTGGTACGTATGTATATACAGAAATTTTTTTAGCTTATTTTTTGGTAGACTTCGAACGCTTGTTGGGTGATCGGACACATATTTACTTCTAAAAACAATGACTACTTCAGAATGTGACCGGTGGCGTTAGAGAGTGCATTGTTGTACGTAAAGACGACGCTTTCCATTGACGTTTCCTGGTTCAGCCCGCAGTGTTTCAATGTGAATCGAAAAAACACAATAGCAATATATGGCGGCCAAGTAAACAAGACCGCTCTTGTCAAGTCTGCCCACCGTGAAAATAAGTATGTATGCTGTTTGCCTGCCTGTATACGGGTGAGGCTCATGAATGAAACGGTCGGTCGTGGTATTGACACTGTAAATACATCGCGGTACTTCACATTTAATTCTTATTTATTTCCTAGTTAAATTTCTGTTGACGCATTGACAATCGTTTATAAAAACTAGAGGTCCCGCAGTAGTCGAAATTCGACTATAATTAATTGAAATTGTAAGTTTGTACACTGTTATGCTATTGTTGATCGAAGCTATTATGGTTGTATTTTATACTTCTATAAGCACAAATTTCGCCAAGACTACACTATAAAAAATATTAACAAAGACAAACAATATTTAATCTCAATTTGACAACAGACGTCAAGAACAAAGGTTTGACAATAAATAGTATGCATGCGTGTGTGCGTCAAATACATGGTATGTGTAATGTTTTCTTTATTGATTTAATGTATCTTTTATGCATTATTTAAAAAAAATATTATCATTGTGCACTTCTTCTCTATATTCTCTATAAGTGTGGAAAATTTCATACTCCTCCGTCCGCGCAATTTTCGTAAAAAGGGATACAAAGTTTTTGCTTCACGTATTAATATATATAGATAACATACGACATAAGGTACGAAATAGGAAAATAATACTCACGTCACTAGTTTCAGAAACATTTCTGAGTTTTGCACTACGAATAGATTTATTATTTATTCGTAGGTTTTGCATTCCCCCGATTAAAATTTAGTGACTATTGAAAAAAAAAACAATATTAGCAAATCGCATGAAGATGCTGTTATTGGAATCGATATGCACCAATCGTCAATCAATGCTCGTCAATCAATTCACAAATACAATTAAAATTACAAATCTTTCTATTCTATTTGAACGAAAATACATCGCGGTAAAAATATTTCAGTTTTTGTTATTCAAAATTGTTACGGATTTTTCTTCTATATAAATATCTCGAAAACTGAAGTGCTTTTACGAGCTCTAATGGTCGACACTCCACTCGTCTCACGATAAATAGCCCATATGACGTGGCGGCGTCGCCCGTGCCATTAAAAATGTCGCATGCAGCGCACCTAATGTACCGCCGACTGGGAGTCGCTCGTAAACCCAAACGTCAAGTCCATCTATGTCTATCTGAGATTTTATATTCAGTATTAAAAAAACAAATAATAGTTTAAAAAAACTAACAGGTGCTTTTTTTTATTGCCCTTGTAGGCAGACGAGCATACGGTCCACCTGATGGTGAGTGGTTACCGTCGCCCATGGACTTCAGCAATGCCAGGGGCAGAGCTAAGCCGCTGCCTACCGCTTAAATACTCTCAGGATATTATCAAAATCTGTTCATAAAATATTTATAACTACTGGATACCAAGCACGCCACGCTTTTTTTACAATAAAATCATTTTATCTTACACTATTTTTAATTCAAATTTATTAAAATTCACTTTCTATTTTTTAGTTGACTTTTCTATAAAAGCGTATTTTGTTCGTTTTTTTAAACTATTATTATTTATTTGTGATTTTTTAGTTGAATTTCAATTTCTTCAAATTTTTTTTTTAATTTTTTTTTAATATTAGTTTGTCATCGGTCCTTTATAAGTATACCAAATTTCGAACCAATCCGACGTTTTGAAGGGGGTCAAAATCATGTTCAAAGATTCCGTTACGTCTGAAGCTAATAAAAGCGTATTAAAATACGCATAGTGCTTGTTGATAGTACCGTCGTTATGTCATTGTCGCGAAGCCATCGTACTCTAGGTTTCAAGTCGCTTCAAATATTTGACATCAGGAGTTACTGATAAGTGTAGAATTAAATTTGCCACCAGAAGGTTCTTGGTTATTTTGCTCGGCGGCCGCCAGAAAAATTGACTGTAGTGGGCAAGGTAGAAGGGAAAAGACCCGCCGGCCGGCCACCAAACCGTTGGTCAGATCAGATAACCGCACTCATGGACTCTCTGTTGCGACCGCCCTGAGAGAAGCCGAAAACCGAAGCAAATGGAAGCTGATGGTACAAAGAGCCACGAAGGGCTTTCAGGGATACGACCTTAAACAATGAAGTATGCGACTAAGAAGAAGAAGAAGTAGAATTAAATATTATCTTGGATAAGACTCGCTGTGATTCGCGTGGGTTTTTACTAATCCTGAACTTCGTTCGAAGATTACGACTTCGGGTGTCGTGGGAAGTGACATTTATTTTGCGCTCTCTCACTTAGTGAGTAATGAGTTCCGACTTCCTATATCAGTAGTAATAACGCTTATAAACAACTATCACACAGTTAGTAGATATTCGATGAACGGATATGTTGGTACAATCAAGGTCGTCAGTAGCTTTGTACTAACACAATGCGTCCCTGACTCGCGATTAGTCACAATAAAGCAGTGCTTCGCATGCCTCATAATTCTGGTCGGGTGTAGCTCTCGCTTATTTAATGGACCCGGAGCTTATGTGACTCGGTATCGATCGATAAGCCGTTTAGAATTGAGGTCTGACACATATTAATAAATGGAAATAATAATATATGAATTTAACAACTGCCCACAGCAATAAATAATAAATAAATAAATAAATATTTACTAACAGTCACGCCACATTAACTGGTCCCGTGATAAGTTCGTAAAGAACTTGTGTTACAGGTACCAGATAACGGAAATAAATATAAGATTTTTATTATACACATACACATATTTAATATACATCCATAACCCTGGAAAAGACATTTATATTTATCATACAAATATCTTCCCTTGGCGGGATTCGAACCCGCGACCCCCTTGTGTAGTGACCATGTCACTTACCACTACACCAGACGGCCGTTAAATGAATGAAATGAAATTATGAAATATGAAAATAATGAAACTGAATGAGGACCACGACCGCTCTGACAAAAGTGATACGACAAAGAAGACAGTCGTAGTGCAAGGCGAGCTAAAAACATTTTAAATACGTGAAAAAAGTTATTTTTTTAAATCATCAATATAAATTTAATTGATAATTTATGTGGAATAGTAATCTCAATCAATTATAGTAACTACTCGTAATGTAATTACAGTTGTTTCGTTGCAAATCTAACTGTCATAACCAATTTAACACATTAACGTGATCTATTAATATTGTATTATGTGGCTAATTACAGATGATAATTAGTATTATTGATGAAGTGAGAGTATAGATAGTTAAGTATAATTTGCCATAATACGTATGTGATCACTTCAAATAATTTCGAAATATGAACATGTATAAAAATAAAAAATCGAACAACATTTCATATTATAGTGCATATTAGTGTCTATGCGCACAAAAAGTACCAAAAAAAAGAAATCGGTCAACGAGCACTACTGCAACCGCACCGACACTTCTCTCGCAGCAACCTTACGCACAACACCTGTGTACCTGTATATTGTCACGGCCGTTATTTCAAATATAATTTAGAAGGAAAAATAAAACATTCATTTCGTTTGTACACAACTGCTTGCCTCCTCTTCCTCGCCAACATTAGTAAATAATATAAAATACGTTATGTATCAAATTGTGCGCATTATACATTTATATATCACATTGCACGTCAAACTTTTCAATCGATCTTTTATACTATACTGTTGACTGCACTACTGCTAATCAATCAGAGTACCGTGCGATTAACTAAGCTCCAGTGGCATGCCTCAGATTAAGCTCCACTCAAGCGTGTTTGGATTAATAAAACCATTCATCCGTGTCGCTTCCTACGCTGAGAACCCACCTAGAAGCTTTCCTATTCTCTTGTAGGTAATGTAACGATAGTCTCTAAATGAAATAAAATATGATTACTTCCTTATATATTTTCATCTTCATTTCATCTTGTTCTCCTTAAAATGAGATCCGAAAATAATTTTTGACAGAGCAATTAATTTTTGACTTTTTACACCAAACTTTGAAATACGTAAGACGGTAAGTATCTTTTTTTTATTGCTTATATTGGTGGACGAGCTCACAGCCCACCTGGTGTTAAGTGGTTACTGGAGCCCATAGACATCTACAACGTAAATGCGCCACCCACCTTGAGATATAAGTTCTAAGGGGTCTCAGTATAGTTACAACGGCTGCCCCACCCTTCAAGCCGAAACGCATTACTGCTTCACGGCAGAAATAGGCGGGGTGGTGATACCTACCCGTGCGGACTCATAAGAGGTCCTACCATCAGTGATTACGCAAATTATAATTTGCAATCTCTAAAAATCTATTGGCAATTTATCGAGCTAAGCAGCTAATTTTGTATAGAGTGCTTTCATTATAATAGAACGTAGTAGATTAAAAAGAGACAAAACTATATTTAGTTTTTGACAACCCTACATGAGCTTCGTAATCCAACAGATTGATCGTTATTTCACGTGCGTCTAACGTAAAGGTCAATAGTATGTACGTACTTGAATAATTTATGCAAAGCTGACTAATTCTGGACTTTACAGACTCGACCCTTCGGGTTCGACGACCGCCCTTTTTGAAGTAGTGAGTGGGTTTTAATGAAACGAAACTCGTTTTTCATAATATAAAATGATTATGGGTAAATTAAGAATTGTTGACGAAAAAAAAAAAAACTTTAATCACAGCCTAATGCGTTTTACGATAGTGTTATTATAACTCCACCGAATTTTCGACAGTTTATTTGTTTGACCGTTTTACTGACTGAAATTGTGTCCTTATAGACGTGAAAGCACTCGTGAACGTAACCCTACATTATAAACACTGTGGCTTAACCAACAATAACTTGAACCAAATAAGAAAAACGGAAGATGAAATCGTTAAGAGAGGCATTTACTAAATTGACAATTCTACACACGCGACTCTACGAACTGTTGTGGATCCGATTTATGCATTCCTTAGTAACTAAGGCTTAGTTCGTAAATGTTTTCTACAATTTTGTTCATAAATTCGATTTTTTTGCGGCATATAAAATAGTAGGATATAATTTTATTAAAAAATTTCACCTTTACTTACAGTTAATCGAAAAGACGGCTGTGACATGACATGACAAGAAATACATTATGAAACTTTAATGAATTTCATTACATGCGATTATATTACGATATATGTATATACATACCGTCTTTTTTATTAGTTTTTTCCTGGAACTCGAAAATTTATTTTGATTTATAATCATGTTTTCAATAGCCAAAGCTATATACATTAATAGGGGTTTGCTGAGTGCATATACAATTTAGATTGCAATCCAGATTATATCTAGGTACTACTTGTACGATTTAGCTAATTTGTACTGTAATGTTTGTTTTGTGCATCAAGAAATAAATAAATAAAAAGAAGATGTGTGGTGTCGTGGCACACCGCATAGGAACGAAATTCCTTATTATAAAAATATTAATTTTAAGTTCTATAATTCGAGGTATAAATAAAATAATTATTCGCGTATACATTTTTTATTATGATTTTTTTATTTATAAAAATAAAATAAAAAAACTACTTTACAAAGGTATCAACTTTATTTTATTCACAATGATTTATAAAAAATATATAATAATAATAATATACAAAGAAACAGCCATTTATATGAATAATAATAATAACCGTCATCACGTAGACTATACATTAGACACTGTATAGCCATCATACTAAGTCTACACATAAATAATAAAAATCTTACGTTACGGACGTTTTTTCTCGGTTAGGGTACCCCTCCGCATCGTCTCATAAGGAATTTCGTTCCAAAAGACCCCAATAGAGACATGTAAAATTTGAATGAACCTTTGTTTTTCGTCGAATCCCAAAGAGTAAGGACAATTTTCGTTCGTGTGAGGTTGATCCGACGGAGCGGCAACGCGGCTTGCCTGCAATGCATTCCACCTGTCTAGCGCAGCGTCTGTGCAACCAGCGCGATGCCAGATCGCCAACGAAAGGATTTTCCGTGATTTATTTGCGAGGGAAAATATTTTATGTGGTTGCTCTTTTGAACGATTGCGGCGGAATTTTTGGTTTATCCCTTTTTTTTTAGTATTTTAAAACCGATTTATTTATACGAAATTTTATTGAAATAGGATTTGTGGTCTATTTCTTTTGTTGTTAAACGAATTTAAAACAGATTTCGAGAGTTTTTAATGAGAATTTCACTATGGGGTGTTCAGTTTGGGGCTCATGATGAGATAACGCACTCTTATCGAACTCCTGCTTCTACTTCAATAATAAATACTAATTTGAAATGTATATATAACGGAATACGGATAACGCAGTGCCAATGGAAGATCATGTTACGGTAAAACAGCAAAATAAGTGGTAAGTTTAAACTGTATAATATTGACAATCTAAACTGAACTTTCCGATTAGATAAAAGATTCTCGACAGCGCTGCTGCTTCAGAAACTTATTTATACTGCTTATTTCCTGAATGGTTCTCTCGTCGTTAATTTTACGAAAAAGAATTTTAAAAACATTTCTCTGACGCACTGCAACATGAGTTAGTAAAGTCATCCTCAACAATCAGCTAGATAAACTTACAATGTGTTACAAGTGTATGCTGTTGCAGGCTATATTTGTCTTTCTGTCTGTCTAGACATGTTTGGTCTCGTCTAGACATTTGCTTCATTTGATTTCATTCAATAAAGCAGCTCAGCGTTCGATAGATTGATGCTGTTAGCCATTCTTACCTCTACATTTCTACTTTATCTTTATCTAGTTAAATTAACTACGATTTGAATAACACTAAGATTTCAAACAAGCAGTGCTCTAAGAATGTACTACTTGGAGTAAGTACTATGTGAGATTGTTGATAGACCTAATTACAGGGAGTGTGAATCGAGGTAATGGTGAAGAAAGTATTGATGAGTAAGTAGTGTAGCTGATATTTCTGTCTTTCTCGCAAATGTCGCGGCTCGGGTGGATAGCAAGCTGGTCAATACAATTGGGCTTTGGCCTAATAAATTATACATCTTTCATTTAAAGAAATTAGAAAATTATTTAATGGTAGGCTAATATAAGCTTTGACGTCTTCAATGTTAAAAGCAACTGTTTTCTATTATGTGAACATACTAATAAAAGTGAGCTCATATTAATGAAAAAAGTGTAACATTTCTGATATTTCAAATGTTTGGTATTTGTTGAGAGGGACCTTTTTATATCTCCACTAGAGCCCAAATAGCAGTGAGTACCTGAAAACAAATGAAAATAATGTCAAAGATGTTTGTGAAGATTCATTATTTTAATTAAAAAAATTGCTATGACTTTTTAAATAAATTTCATGTTTTTTTTTTAAATGTGTGAGTGGTTTTGAAGTTACGCACATATCTGCATATCTAAAAATATTAACAAGGTAAATGTGATGGAAAATGATTTGGAAATGTGATGGAGAGACAAACCGACGTGTCATATCAAAGCTTGGATTATATCATGATATCAATCCCGCTTGTACATAATGAATTATTTATTAAAAAAAACAAAATACATATTTCCATTTTAAATTAATAAAAACAAAAAAAAAATTGGCGTTCCCCATCAATCTTCTGGCGACCCACACAGAGGTCACGCTCCCTAGATTGTGCACAACTGGTATTTTGTACTATATGTATACAATATTAAGTCTAGTGTATACATTGTGTATATCATATTGCATCATACATCTTTATTATAAACAGCTATATTTATTTATTTGGGAAACCAACAGCACAATACAAACATAATATTTTAAAAAATAGCTAAAACAATAACCAAAGATGTTTCCACCACCAAAATCACATAGAAAGTGAACATAGGAAGAAAAAAAAGAGAAATTTTGAAATTTATGTTTACACAAAAAAAGAAAAGCACCACAATACGCACATATTATTATGTACATCAACTTACACTATCAAAACTAAATAATACTCATCGGACTAAATCACCTAATAGCATTTCTATATGCTACAAGTGACAAGCAAAAGATGTCAGCATTAGATAACTTAGTTATCATACAACCTACAAGATCTATTTACAGAAGAGTTAGATGCATATATCGTTCGAACCGTGGACATGTGGTAGGTCTGTTTAGAACGTGCGGAAATACGACTACATTTACATGAAATTTTGGAAAGAAGATAGCTCGAATCAATCTCATTATTTATTAATTTATATTAAAAAATTTGATCCCTCAGTCGCCTACGATCGACCAGGGAGATAAATTCTGCCGGTTCTAGTGAGTTAAAGCGATGACAGCAGTATAAAAGATACCTTAGGTTATACCTTAACAAATAAAATATAATACTTAATATTTAATAAATAAATATTGTATAATTGTACGGCAGAAATAGGCGGAAATATATATACCAAATATATTATAAACTTTGTGGATATATTATCTTAATGGGGAAAAAAAGGAAACCGAATCGATACCACATCACCACCACTCTACCATATAAATTGCACTAATAACAGCCCTACGTATACAGAGAGACGGTCCGGACATCCGTGGTTCGCCGCAAGCCTGGCTAACTCACGCCGATATTGGACTACGGAGCTGTGACCCGATGTCGGCCGTCGTAATAATACGTAATTGATGGATCACCGGATGAACTACTCAAATAGAGAGGCCACATGTACACATCTGAGGCCAATGATGATTGATTTCGGTCAGATAATCGCGAGCGGAACTTTGAAAAATGTTCTGTTCAAAAAAGGTTAAAAGAAAGTTAGTCGTGGCCTAAAAGATAATGCGTCCAATGCATTCGTAACTAGCGATGCACCGGGGCTGGAATCCCGCAGGCGGGTACCAATTTTTCTAATGAAATACGTACTTAACAAATGTTCACGATTGACTTCCACGGTGAAGGAATAACATCGTGTAATAAAAATCAAACCCGCAAAATTAAGTTTTGCGTAATTACTGGTGGTAGGACGTCTTGTGGGTCTGCACGGGAAGGTACCATCAACTTGCCTATTTCTGCCGTGAAGCAGTAATGCGTTTCGGTTTGAAGGGCGGGGTAGCCGTTGTACTGTCAAAAGTGTGACCTTAAAACTCATGTCTCAAAGTGGGTGGCGGCATTTACGTTATAGATGTCTATTGGCTCCGGTAACCACTTAACACCAGGTGGGCCGTGAGCTCGTCCACCGATCTAAGCAATAAAAAATAAGAAAATCTTATGTCTGTCACCAAGACGACACTGTTTATATTTTATGAATCGACTATTAATATGTTGAAGTTTTAGGAAGCAAACAAAGTTATTCATGTCTCCATTCATCTCATCAAAACCATGATACCATTGACATACAAGGTAGAGCATATTACATACTCGTGTAATGTGCTTGCATGCGTCGGAACTTCAAATCCATGTGTCAAGGTGGACGGTCGGCCTTATGTTTTAGTCTCAATGATTTCAATGAAGAATACGTCGACGGGCCAGCTCATAACGTATAAAAAAAAATCTCTCTTACTCAGAATTATCATTATCAAGTTATTATTTTGTGTCGTTATGATTGAATTTACAACTGCTGAATAAATCTTCAATCTTCTGAAAAGAAATTTTTCGTTTTCACAGATTTATATTCCGTGCATAACTCTAAGAAAACGAATTTAACGGGAAAAAAATCTTTAAGAAATTTAATAACGCCCACATTCCAAAAAAACGAGACGGCCTAAAGATGATTTGATTCTTCTTATAATGATTACATAAGGACAGCGAGCGACGCCTCCGCTAAAATAAAGTATAAAAATATTTTTACTTGATAAGAAAATGAAGTTTTTATTTTGTATGTTTCATTTGAATTAATGCTCATGTAGTAAGCATGTATGAGACTTGCGGGGTTTAGCTCTAGTCTCGGAAATTTTCGATTTAAAACGACTGTAGTTCGCGAAGTGATCGACAAAGATTGAGATTAATTGAATTTATCTTTTTTTATTGCTTAGATGGGTGGGCGAGCTCACAACCCACCTTGTGTTAAGTGGTTACTGGAGCCCATAGACATCTATAGGATAAATTCGCCATCCATCTTGAGATATAAGTTCTAAGTTCTCAGTATAGTTACAACAGCTGCCCCACCTTTCAAACCGAAATGCATTACTGCTTCACTTCAGAAATAGGCGGGGTGGTGGTACCTTACCCTGCAAACCCACAAGACGTCTTACCACCAGTTTCTGTTTTGTTTTTGGAATATTTTTTTTGTTAAGTTGGGATAACAACTTATTCTTTATAGTAAGGTAATTGTTGATCATGTCATAAAATGAATAAGTAATTTCATTTTAAATATAGGCGGCTCACTAGAAATGATGTTGCTATCTATTAGTCGAAGGCTTTTAAATGAGTTCAGTAGTTCCAAAGATTAAATAGAACAGAGCTATCTAATCTAGCATAGTTTAAGAATTATCAAAATATATGACGGTAATGGACTGGTAGCGCCTAATCAAAAAAATGTCAACGACCTGAAATAAAAAGCGTGTATTTCACACTTTTTTTCACTGTATATTTCAGAAACCTGATGTTTACAATTAATACATTTTGTATCACTTTACTGCACCGATGTTACCAAAAAACGTTCTGCGGTCCGCATCTATTAATGCACAGTCCGTTGCTCGGATCGCCATGAACTAAATCATACTGACAAAACAAATCTCGTACATAAAGATACATATTCAATTTTTGAAATTAATATACTAGCAAAACCCCGCTCCGCTGTGACTCTTGGTGATTGTATGAAAAATGCACTATGGAAAATGAACACTATTATTTGACAGGAACCATGTCATGACAAGAAACTTATAGAAGAAGAGATCAAACAAATCGGTCGACCGATTCTCGTAAGATATTATACGGTGCGGCTATTGATGTGATGCTAATTTAAATTGAGATATTTTGCAAATACCTCGATGTAGCGTTCAAGATTAGCTCGTTCCAACCCTGATTAATCTTAAAGCTAGTTACGGTCTTCAGAACTTGCCAGTTAATACCTATAAATATGTAAATCGAATTTACATTGTTTAGTATACACAGGGTGTTATTAAATAGCGGTATGTAAATCTTTAGTTTAGTGATCAAGACTAACTAAAGATAACAGTGTGACCAAACGTAAATCATGAGATACGGATATGGGACTCGTCACCTTCTGACCATCTGTCCCGTCACCGTCCACCCCCTATGCTGACTGACTGGTCACCTTCACCCATAGACACAAGAACTGCAAGGAACATCGCCGCTCTATGTACCGCTCAGAAATATGTTCAAGTCTTTGAATTGGACATGTGACAGCGCTTAATATAAAACAAAAAATGAAACACTAATACACCTAAACTTTTTAGGTTTTTCTAAAACTTCTAAACCTTTTAGGTGTATGTTATAATGAACGCACCGAATGGAGCTTAACGTCAACTGTCAAAAAACGATCACTCTGTATGGATAAGCTCCTTCTCTTTTGTACCGCGTTTCCGGGAACACGTAAAAATGTATTAGCGTTACGTTCCATTGCATCCGTTTACTTATGTATATGTGTGGTGTTAAAATAAAGGATTAACCAGTTACGGTGTTTGCTTACTGTACTTCTACACTGGCGACGAGAAAATATAACCGAACCTACATTTCAAAATGACCGAGGGTAGCTTAAAAGTGAGTGCTACGGCGACCATGAAGATACCGCCAAACTTCATCGAATACTACGATACGAAAAATAAATTTGACCGATGGTTGCAAAGATTAGAAGGTGCCTTTTCTATTTACGGTGTCACTCAAACGACTGTAAAAAATTCATATTTACTGCACTACATCGGCGCGGATCTATATGATATACTATGTGACCTAGTCTCACCCGCTGAACCAAGTGACCTTACGCATGATCAAAACATTGCAACGTTAAAAAATCATCTGGACCCTACACCCCTCGAAATCTCGGAATATTATAAATTTCACCACAGACATCAAAAGGAAGGCGAATCAGTAAAAGATTATATTGCTGTACTACGTAAAATGGCTTCTACCTGTAATTTTGGACAATTTCTGAACACTGCCTTAAGAAACCAGTTTGTGTGCGGAGTCAATACCCAGAGAGTTAAGGACAGACTCTTAGAAATTCGAGATCTCACCTTAGAGAAAGCTATTGAAATAGCAGCTGGCATGGAAACTGTATACGCAGAAAGAACATATACTCAGGAAGTTCAGCAAATCAATACTTTGAAAAAGAGAGTAAACTCCACTGGCCGCCCGGCTTCAAACACTAACCAAATTGTCTGTTTTCGTTGTGGGAGTGACCATTATGCTAACAAATGCCCAATGATTAATTCTAAGTGTCATTTCTGTAAAAAAATAGGACACATCAGGAAAATGTGCTTACGATTGAAAAATGTGAATGCAGTGCAAAATGTGAAACCAGTTGACTTTAGTCTCGACCAAGGAACAGAATCTGAGGAGGTGGTGTATATAAATAATTGTAGATCCAATTCTCTAAGTAATAACAAATTTTGGATCAAAACTAAAATAAATAACTCAATAGTGCAGATGGAATTTGATAGCGGCTCTGCGGTGTCTATCATGAATGAAAATGATTATAGAAGAATTAGCAAAAGTAAACTAACACCAACCGTAGTTAAGTTGTGTACCTATTCTAATGAATTTCTTAATGTTTTAGGTGTTGCAAGTGTCACAGCTGTCATTGGGAGAGAATTATTAAATGTTAATTTATACATCATTTCGGGAAATCAGCATCCACTCTTGGGCCGGGACTGGATACAACTTTTTAATGTATTCAAAGGCTTCAGGGATTGTTTGACACAGGTTAACCAAGTGTCCTCAGGTAATAACGCTCATATTGCTCCTCTGCAAAAACTTTTCAAAGAGTATGGTGTCTTGTTTGACAACACAAATGTTGGGGAGATTAAAGGAGAACCAGTAGCTCTTCATCTCAAGTCGGATGCAAAGCCAAAATTTTTTCGTGCTAGGCCAATACCATTTGCATTAAAGGATAAAGTTGAGCAAGAGATTGAGACATTAGTACAGAATGGAGTTTTTATTAAAATTGATTATAGTGAGTATGCTACTCCAATTGTACCTGTAATAAAACCAAATGGAAGAATTAGAATTTGTGGGGACTATAAACTCACATTAAATAGGGATTTACTAGTAGATGAACATCCATTACCAACTTCAGAAGAATTGTTTAATGGTTTGGCTGGGGGTGATAAATATTCCAAGATAGATTTAAGGAATGCTTATCTAAATTGGAAAGTTAGGGATGAAGACCAACACTTGCTAACTCTTAATACACATAGGGGCCTTTATAAATGTACACGCTTAATGTATGGGTTAAACTGTGCACCAGCCAAATGGCAAAGAAAAATTGAAAGCATATTAAAAGGTATACCTGGGGTTCATTGTTTCATCGATGATATACGAATAACTGCTCCAAACGATTCTGAACACCTTAGCAGACTAAATAAGGTTTTTGCTAGACTTAAAGAGTATGGCTTGAAAGTTAATCTAGAAAAGTCAGAATTTATGAAGAATGAAATTGAGTACTGTGGGTATAAAATAAGTCGTGCTGGTATACATAAAGTAAAAAGTAAAGTTAAGGCAGTTGTAGATGCTTTAAACCCAACAAATTTATCTGAACTACAGGCATTACTTGGCCTTGTAAACTACTATGGCAGATTTTTGCCAAATCTTAGCAATACTTTAGAACCTCTGCACAAACTGTTACGAAAAGACACACCATGGTGTTGGTCTAAAGATTGTGAGGAAGACCTACGTTAAAACTAAATGTCCTACCTCCTAGACATTAGAAGCGTACAGAGACATGCATATGGAAATGCATAGCAGTGGTGGCTCTCTTGTTACGGTTGCGACGTGTTTTATTTGTCGAAATGAAAACGGAAAATCTTACATTTGTTGTAAACATTGTAGACTAACATTCAGTTATAAATATTTATTTTGTTACGTTTTGATTTGATAATAAAATAAAATATAGCAAGTTTAGTTATTTTAAAATTTTCACCCTTAAATTTACCATTTAATTGTTATTGGTGTAATGTTCTTCGCGTGGCTCGTTAGAGTACATTTCTTAAAGAAAATAAGCTGGGTCTTCTAAATATTTTTACAACTATATAATGGAGTGTTAACCTGTAGTTAGTAGTTACCTTTAATACATGTAATGAAAGGAGCCTACAACACTATCGATGAATTAATTTCTTAAATGTTTATGTATGTGTATCCGTCAATTAATTTTAAAACTTTTAGAACTCTTTTTGTGAAACTTTTTTATTTTCTTAACAAACCGGTCGGTCAAAGCCGCGCTCTGTTTCTGTTGAGAAACAATCTCGCATATCAAATGAAAATAAATAATAGTTTAAAAAAACTAACAAAACACGCTTTTATAGAAAATCCAATTTAAAAAAAACTAGACTTTTTTTTAATAAATTTGGATTAATAATAGTGAATTTGAATTTAAAATAGTATTTTTTTTTAATATTTTAGAATAAAATAATCACGTTCCTACGAAAACAGCTGATAGCTTTATCGTATACTATAAAGCTATTCGTTGCTATATCGACAAAAGTTACTGAAAAAAGTTGAGCTTGATGAATCGCCATGTTGCTTGCTACTTTAAATGCTTTTTAGATTACGTATACTATACGATAAAAATGGATTTCGTAACTTTTTTCCTTGTTCTTGATATAAGATTACGGAAGGCTGTATGTGTTTTCGTAATCAGAGGAAACTGGATATTTTTGTGTATTTATAAACAAGGTTTGCGTCACAAAACTAATTATAATTTTTTTTTGTCACGTTCTCTCTCTCTCTCTCTCTCTTGTGAACGTACTGATGAGTTCACTTAAATCTAATCAGGGAAATGTTTGAAATGTGTTTGTTTGAATGCAATTACAGTGTGACTTTTCTGCCATGGATAATACACTAAAATATAGAGATGATTGAAAGTGCACTGTTAATGGTAATAACTATAAAAGCTGCTATAAATTCTGGCCGTAAACTCTTGTGAATTAACGCGGGCGTCACGGTCACTACATCCCTGCATTCGCTCACATTCGAGTTGAAAGCCATGAATTAAGTGATGGACGCGATAGCTGCTTCGATACAATTCGCGTAATGATCACGTTTTATCTAAATTTTATTTAAAATATTTATATTATCTCTGTTTTGCCTTTTTTTTTGGATGATTCCACTTTTTGTGTTTTGCACATTCTTAAGATTCGATTTTTTATGAAGATTTATGAAATAATATAAAATGTACAGATTTGATTTAATATTTTCGGTTCCTCGTTCCTCTGGTGCTGGATCATTACCGGAGCTTATAGTTGATGTGAATACAACCACCCACCTGGCGTAGAAGTCTTGTATTGCAAGCTATACACCCTTAAAATCCGAATGCATGATTGCTTCGAGCAGGAAAAAAGAGGAATGTTGGTTGACTCCCGTGCGTCATCACAATACGCCCTACGTATCATCTGACTCAACGCCTGAATCAGTAAAAGCAAGAGGCTTATCTTTGGACAACCAGCTATTTGTGTGTCCGAACAACATAACCATTGGCTACCCAACAGATAAGGGGGTTACCACGCACGTAGGAGTATCCGACCTTCTTATTGCGCATGTCCAAGTCGAAAGTGGGGCATGTTTAATGCCCGTCAGAGTTATGGTTGAGAACACAACGATTTCGACCGTAGGTTAAAAGACGAAATTGTAACACTGAGGCTCGTTTTTTTGTTTGTTTTGTTATACGTCGGAAATGTTCTGTTTAAATGAATGACGACTTGAAGATTACGTTTAAGTTGGGGTTTTCAATAATTCTTCTATTGCGTAAACTCGTACTTAACAGGAAAAATTCAGGAGAACGTTATAATGAATATTGTTTGTATTTTTTTTATACCTATCATAAGATTATCTAGTCTTTGTATTATTTGGTGTATCAATATAATTACACGACTTCAAATGCAAAGATTTTGGGCTCTGTCTCTTGATTAACAGCTTCGATTAGCTCATACGGAAAATCCGTTCGGAACATCAACAATCCCAGTTCAAAATCTCCATGACTTACATCTGCCAAATCCTCACTTCCGTGACACTCGATCATGAAACCACTAATACTACTAAATATTGTTATTTTTTTATTTTTAGCAATGTCATTAATGTCATTAACAATGTCATGAATTCATGTCATTATAATTAATCGTACTTTTTACATCAGAACTTCACTTGAATTCGGAATATGATATTCTAACACACGTATTCATACTCAGAGTCGTAGTTGGACATCCTTGACCCAGTGAGGGAGAGGCGGAAGGTCTAATCATTAGGAGGTTACGGGCATTGGGCACGTGGTGTTGGAGGCCACAAGCTGTGCCAGAGCGCTTGCGCGATATTCTCGATATCTGCATTGCTCGGTTTGGGGGTCGAGTTTGGGAGTCATTTTCGTTCTTCACTTAATATCATTCGGATTTACGGTTTCCGTAGTATTTCCTTGGATTTTAGATAAAAAATAAGTAAAATTCAAAACAAAGAAATTTTAATAAATTTGAATTAAAAATAGTGTAAGAAAAATGATTTTATTGTAAAAAACCGTGGGGATGTTATCAAAATAACTCTTCTACTCATATCTGTTCATAAAATATTTATAACTACTGATGCCATGCACTTCACGCTTTTTTTTGGTACAACTGTATTAATGGTAATACATTTGTTTTACTAGTGTAAACTGTGTTTTTTAAAATGTGTGTCGGTCTCTTCATTGCTGAAGGTCGTGTCTAGTTTGAAATGTTGATCATTTGAGGCAATATGCTTCCTCACGTCTTCGCGTCCTTCGTCGGTCTTTATAGCCCTGGTTATTTGCCGGCCGGTGAGCGTCTTTACCAGATCAGATCAGCGGGTAGGTCAGTGAGCGTCCGCGTGATCTTCTTCTGTCAACCTGAGCAACTACATTCAGCTTTCTACGTTATCGGGGTCTCTACGAGCGATGTGACCGTTTTTGAAATACGTTTACTGGTGGTAGGACCTCATGTGAGTCCGCACGGGTACCTACCTACCTTTACCACCGCCCTGCCTATTTCTGCCGTGAAGCAGTAATGCGTTTCGGTTTGAAGGGTGGGGCAGCCGTTGTAACTATACTTATACCTTAGAACTTATATCTGAAGGTGGGTGGCGCATTTACGTTGTAGATGTCTATGGACTCCAGCAACCACTCAACATCAAGTGGGCTGTCAGCTCGTCCACCCGTCAAAGCAATAAAATAAAAAAGTTTAAGAATTTTTTTACGTGTTTTTTTCGGCTAGTCTTTAGGTAATGTATTTCGTATTTATGAACTTTCTTTTTCTGGATTGTATTTATTGTAAAGGTATTCACTTTTACAGGAAGATAATCGAAAAGTTGACAAGTTATGTCTTCCTTTGGTTCGACATTATACTTGAAACCATTTTCGACAATTCTGCCGTGATGATTACACCAATTATTCAAAATCAACACTGTCGGTCCAGTAGAACTGTTAACATAAGCCCAGTATGTATGCGTATTTGTTTTTAAAACGCCTATGCTTCTAACAGGAAGCCCATTCATGAATGAATGTTCATGAATAAGTGAACGGACTTTGTATGTTTATATATTTGAATGTTTGCATAATTAACAATTAATAGGGCATATAACGAGCCCGCACGGGTCGGTTGATAGTTCCTATTTGTTTATTACGGGTAGCGAAGTCATGCGTTCCGGCTTGAACGACTAATATTATCTTACTACTCATCATTTCTTAATTACCGATCATCAGTTAGCACGAAGGCGAGACGTTTGCACATCTCTAATTACACTACCCTTTTTTCTATACTAATATTTTATAGAGGAAAGATTTGTTTATTTGTTTGTATTGAATTGGCTCCGAAACTACTAAACCGATTAAAAAAAAATTCTTTCACTGATGCCAAGCTACACTATCGCCGGGTGACATAGGCTATACTTATTATATTTTCAAAAAAAATTGGGATCCTTACTGAAACTCCAATAATATAACCCAATGTGTAAAAAAAATACCTAAAATTCTGTACATCGCGTGCGCTACTACCCAAGCGAAGCCGGGGCGGGCCGCTAGTCTTCAATAAACCTACTCTACTCAAGTGTACTAACAGCACTCAGTGATAATATAGAACTTAAAATAAGACATTGTATGTTGTACTCATTGAAATTTTAGTGTGACTTTACATACGATTACTGGTCCCTCTGTAGTTGAAATTCGACTCTAATTAATTAAAATTATAAGTTTGGACATTATTATGATTCTATTACAAAGACTTATACTTCTATAATCACAGATTTCGCGAAGACTACACTATAGACAAATAATATTAAAGACAAACAATGTTAATCTATTTTCAATTTGACCACAGATTTTCAAAAATAACAAAAGTTTGACAGTATACAAAGAGCATATGTGTTGTATCAAATACATGGTAGTGTGTGTAATGCTTTCTTTATTGATTTACTTAATGAAATTTTTATGTAAAAAATAAATAAATTACGTTCTGAACTTCTTCTTCATATTCTCTATAAGTGTGAGAAATTTAATAGTCCTCCGTCCGCGCAATTTCGTAAAAAGTGGTACAAAGTTTCTGCTTCACGTATTAATATCCGTATTAATTAACTGCCAAAAGATTCCGAAAATATATTTAACAAATGTATTTTAAGCCTCGTTTCAGAGGGATCACGGGGGCAATGAAAGGGGAATTTCGCGAGCTCGACGTTTTAAACTACGGCTTAATGAAATAGGAAATTACTAAAACGACAAGAATATTTTTGGACCCTTTGTTCGGAAATTTAATAATGTTTTCATTAAACGAGTACAGCGTTCACTAGGCGAGTAGTTTATTACCGTTTCGCCTTCAGGAACGAATTCAATATAACATGTATTAAAGGTTTGTTGCTAACGTAGGAGATTCGAAAACGATTGTATTAGTTTGAACATAGATAATAAACAAATAAACTAGTTATAGATAAGTAACTCAACAAAAATGCTTACGGGCTTCGGCCACTAGATGGCTTCGTATCGATTAGTTTCTCATTGCTCCTGTAGATGGCAGTAACATATTAATTAACCTCTCCTATATTTTATTTTTAATGAAGGATTTTGTAAATTTTTAGAATCCACAAATTGATAAAATTTAATCAATTTGTGTATAACAAATAAAGACTTGCATTTTTTTCTGTGTATAATCTAATAATAATTAAATGCCTTAACTTTAACAACATCTAAGTTTAGGGGCATCCGCTGCAAGATGTCGCTAGTTTCCATACAAAAAATATTTGTCTTAAAGTATAGCAGTTTCAGGGCCCTGAGTTTGGACGCGACAATTTCAAGGCCAGTCGATGTAAGGCTGGTTAGTGACAGTCAAGCTACTGCCGACCCTGTATCGATCCGCCCTTCTCATTTCGAGGCACCTGTGGCGACGGGAACTGAATCTCGTTTTGTCGAAAGTTTTTTTAACCTTAGATAACGCAGAGAGAATAAGTTGGGTTTCTTTTTTAATTTGAAACACACGAACATTTGAACGTTGAATGCATCGCACTGGCATGAATTTGAATACGTTCCAAGCATATTTAAGATGTCCGGTATAGATCGTGTAAGCACATCTTATTTCGATTCTCGAGTAGATACCATTTTTTTCTTATGTTCATAATCATAATTAAGAATCAACGACAACATGAACACCGCAATATATTCTTTGACACGGTAAATATTAATTTAGAGTTATACGTATTTTGATATAGGTATCTATGCATGAATGTAAGGAAAGCATGCAATTAAATTTTCTCATTCGAGGTTGAACATTTCCACATAGCGGTATTCAAACTTTTAAAGTCAGACAACATTAACACACTTAGATACTCAATAAGAAAAGCTTATGATTTTAGCCAAATGCATGTCTGCATTTATGATGTGAGGTCACTAAGTGTGTAATGCAACAGAAAGGTGTCTATAAATTTATTAAACTATATGATTTTTAGTAATAACAAAGTCATTATAGTTAACGCAATAATATTTGTAGTTCTACCTTAATATTAAGTTACGGACTTCTTACCGAACCATAATATTTAATAGACAAATACGTTCTTGTACAGTTAAAATTAATAAAACTTGACCATTAAAGTGTGGCTGTAATTAGATTCGGCGAAAATACGGATGGTATTCCACTTGACCTGATTGTATTCCATGTCTCGTGCCAGCCGCGGCACTTAAGCAGTCCCGGCTATTATCGATTCGTCGTTAGGCCCGTACTCCAAGGACGGATACACCTTATTATTGCTGTGTGGCACGGAATAGTGAACCACCATGACTCGCAAATTTCACTGTTTAAACCGCTAAAGAATAGTTTATATATAACATTACCTTTTACGGTCTGGTCATGTTTTTTTTTTTTTTTTTTCATAAAAAAAATTATTACTTGGATGAGTCACAAGAGGTCCTACCACCAGTAAAAGTGCTCAATAGAGACAGGTTGCATTAAAGGGTTACATTAGAAATGAGGTTTGCTTTGGGTTTTTTTTACCGCTGCTTAAATCAAAACGCAAGCCCAGTCCATAATATATACTTATTTATGCCTCGCTTGGAAAAACATATACTAACAAACTTTTGGATATATTATATTATGTTATATAGATAATAGATGGTGATAGCGGTTGTTAACCGCTATCACCATCTATTTGAATTGGCAAGCAATCGCAAGGTAACCATATAACTTTAGATACACGGTGACCATATCTGCCCATATTAACATAATAAAAAAGGTAATTGTGCTTAAGATTATTTTCTGTTATCCTGTTGGTAGTTTCCGAGAAATTGGACTGCAGAAGAGGAACACCTTAACATTCCATATTCCATAGATTCTCACTTATGATTACCATATGCATTTTAGAAACGAAAATATTGGCTCCTTATTCAATTAATTAATTATTCGAATATTCGTGTCGTCTTTTCTAGGAAATTCCTTAAAATGTTTTAAATTCTTAAATTCTTAAATTCTCTAGGAAGCTTAAAGACGACATATCGCATTTTGTTGCAAATGTCCGTAATAGTCAACCGTAGTACTTTTTAGGGACGGAAATTTTCAAGAACTTCAAAACGTTCGATTGATTAAAAATAAAAACGATATTTTGATTACTTTTCCTTCATATCTTAGGCAGCACACCGAATTAAAAAAAAATAGTTTTAGTCGCCTTCACTATGAAAGCGCATTTCTTAAGTATTTGAAACATTTTTATTATTTCAAGATTTAAATCGATGTTTTATTCGGCTCACGTACGAATCGCGTCTGTTGTAATTGCTGAGCGTCGCGAATGCTCGAGAGATATCATCAGTCGAATCTAGTGTATACTGTTTCTGACTACAGTTCAACGTTGGGATGCTTTCGATTAATCCAGCCATTGATCACTTAATTCCTTATACGGGCGTCGCGTGGTCTGAAATTATTCTGCTTCAAAGTCAGTTAAATTCTAAATAATCCTCTGTGTGTTTCTTACAAAGAGCCTCCGGCACCGTTCGTGTTCTATCTTTATTTAGAAGTAAATGAACAGCTTACATAATAACGTAAATAATAAATTTTGTATTAATTCTCGGAGTTCAACCTCCCGGAGGGCACTTGAGATGATGTAGGTGTTCCTTATTAACTTAAATATTACAAGATTGTATAAGAAACGAGTAGGTACTCAAAATGTATTAAGTTTTAATGAACCTCCTTGATATATTTATCACATATATTTTTTTTATATTTCTTGAATAGACTAGCGAAAATCGAGTGTCTTATGACAGGTACGTGGTATCAGTACCGTTGGGTATTGTTAAATAATCGTGCCTAAAATAGATCGATCGCAATTCAAAAATTTAAGATAAAGCTATAAACGAACTGTATTTACGACGTTTTTATTTTAAATTAAATTCTTTTAACGGTCACTGCAGGATTTATAAGCTTGCTTTTTATTATTTTTTAAACTGATAATCCGCTGACATTATTATATTATTAATAAACTAACATCTTTTCACGTGAGTCGGATTTATTTTCGTACCGTAATCCATAATCCAAAAAGCCATGAAGCACAACCCTCGCGACGATAATAAGGCTGGCGGTTGCATCGTAGTGATTGATCCGACCGCGTTCGTTGCGTGCTATTTAATCGCGGGTCTTTCGTTGCGGAAGAATATTAACCGCCCAATTTGAACGTCAGCCGTTATTGGAACTCTGCCGGGGGCGCTCGGGTCGACCCCGGAGATCGTTTGATGACGTCAAACCAATATCTCTGTATACCGTTCGGCTTCATATGACCAGGTGCGGTTTTGATCGACTTTTATGAATGCCACATTTATAACAGATTCGATGGTGAAATTTCAATGGTTTTTCAGTTATGAGCTAAATCTTTTTGTACGATTTTGTGTTGATTGTGAGTTGAATTTAAATAGGGTTTTGGTTAGCTTCTATCTTTATTGTATTCTTCAAATTCTCTCTCTCGCTTTCTCTCTCTTGCTCTCTCTCTCTTTCTTTCTCTCTTTCTTCCTACTCACATAATACTGAAGTCAGCTTTCTTTACTTTTTCCTCCACTTCGCTCTGCCTTCGACAAGAAGAAGCAGTAGAATGATTATAAGAATCTTTAAAAAAAATGAATCAAAGAGAACGGGAATATAAAATAAAAGCGTCCCTAAAAATGCGGATTCTGTGTGCGGCATGCATTATAAACCATTCCTTTGTGACATTCATGTCTCTTTCGGTTTTCTGTACTGGAAATTCATGTTGACATTCCCTTTGTACTCTGTGTATTGTATCAGCTTAAGAATTCGTTTATGTAGAAACGAAGGAAATTATTTAAAAACGTGTATCTTTAGAAAATTATAAAGCGGAATATCGCGCAGGGAATGGTGTTCAATACGTGCCACAATCACCATTTTGTACACAGCGCCTCAATTATCTTGCGTTCTATGATGGCTACCCGCCACAGACTAGCTCACAGCCCACCTGGTGTTAAGTGGTTACTGGAGCCCATAGACATCCACAACGTAAATGCGCCACCCACCTTGATATATAAGTTCTAAGGTTGCCAACAATTCTTCATTGTCAACAATTCTTCAGTGAAGATTTCTGTAATCAACCTTCAAGGTATGATGATCCGTTTTAGGTTCGCGCTTTTAAAACTCCTATTCATTAAGCTACTGCATTCATTTAGAACCTCTTTAGTTTGTCCACCAGAGCATCCCATCACCGTATTGCTCTTAAAAGGCAAGATGGTCGAATAGTGCTAGTTGATGATCAAGGTCTACCTTTACAATCAATACCGCTTTAGAATAAAAGAGAATAGCGACAGGGTTTCCTCAGAAATAAAGATATGATTCAGAATATTCGAGCGGATTCAATTAATTCTTAATTACTTATAATTGACGTAGCCAATCAAAGGCATACAGTATTC
Organism: Bombyx mandarina; assembly: GCF_030267445.1. Lineage (NCBI taxonomy): Eukaryota > Metazoa > Arthropoda > Insecta > Lepidoptera > Bombycidae > Bombyx > Bombyx mandarina. The sequence continues at coordinate 2,118,051 of NC_143208.1, forward strand.
TCAATTTAATTATTTTATATACAAATTTCCAACTCAAACAATGTTCTTTGAATTGAACGATGAAGTTTAATTTAGCTATTCCGTGCATTGGAGACGTTCTCAAAGGAAGCTTTGTGAGGTTTGACAGTGTATTAATCGATTCATTCTAGTATTTGCAGAGAAATTTGATTATTCCAACGCAAGCTAAAGTATACCGAGAGCAACGCTTTATAGAAACTATTTAGTTTAAAAATAAAACAATCGATTACTGGAAATCGATTAGACAGATTCCAAGTGAAAATTAAAAAAAAACAGTATTTGTTTGTGTCAGAATAATCTACATATCTATAAAAATGAAGTGCTGTTCGTAAGCCTCGCTAAAACTCGAGAACGGCTGGACCGATTTGGCTAATTTTGGTCCTGAATTATTATATTTGTGGAAGTCTAGAGAAGGTTTAAAAGGTAGATAAATATGAAAATGCTCGGAAATAAATAAAAATAACAATTTTGTTTTTCCTTTGATGTCTCCCCCGTCGGACGGATTCCTTTTGTTTGTGTTAAGTTTATTTTATACAAAAGTTTAAGTCTTTTATTTATCGATTGAGGCGCTATGAAGTCTGCCGGGTCGGCTAGTGAAAAATAATTAAATAACGATCGATCGTCGATAAAAAGTCTCTGTCGCAGAACAACCAGCGGCTATTGGCGTAACTGCCATCGGTTCTTTCGGTCGACGGGCTATGGAAGCTCGTTTTGACGAAGCCGCCAACTCATTAGGCGTGGATCTGTGTAGGGAGACGGCGGAGGGTTGATTTGGAGAGAGAAGAGCTCACTTAACACCGCTCTTTTATGTAAGGTATTGCATTCGCAGAATTTCTACTGGTGGTAGGACCTTTTGTGAGTCCGCACGGGTAGGTACCACCACGCTGCCTATTTCTGCCGTGAAGCAGTAATGCGTTTCGGTTTTAACAGTGGGGCAGCCGCTGTAACTATACTTGAGACCTTAGAAATTATATCTCAAGGTGGGTGGCGCATTTACGTTGTAGATGTCTATGGGCTCCAGTAACCGCTTAACACCAGGTGGGCTGTGAGATCGTCCACCCATCTAAGCAATAAAAAAAATCGCAGAAATCGAGCATCATCCGCCAAAACTCATCACTAGCGACAAATCGGTGCTGATTCGTTTGATGAGGACAGGGCGTGGCCCCCTGACATGCGAGACAGACCGGGAGCTTGTCAATGTCACACCCACAGTTACGGCACTCTTCTGTCGGCTTAGATCCGATCCGGGGCAAGTACTTCCTGAAAAAACCGTGCCCAATCGGCACCTATACTGATTGGAATTTGAGGCGCCCGCGGTCATGATTCACTGAAAAAGGTATAACGAATAATAATATAACAGTAATAAAAGTATGAATATGAAAACCAGACCTATCTATTGTTAGGCCTTCTTAAGCGCGGGTTTGAGTAATAATGTTAGTATTTTAGGAAAGACTAGCGACCCGCCCTCGCTTCGCTTCGGAAACATTAAATTTTATTATTGATAGCTGACACCCGCGCTGTTACCCGCTGTTATTGTCGTACCGCGGGTGACGCCGTGGGGCAAAGCCAGTCTAAAAAAAGTAGGCTAAGATACTCCTTATATTATTAGCTACCTATCAGTGAAAGCCTCGTCAAAATCGGTCCAGCTGTTCCAGAGATTAGCCGGAACAAACAGACAGACAAAAATTGTTAAAAGTGTTATTTTGGTGTATACTTAATGCATGTACTAAAAAGCGGTTATTTCAATATTACAAACAGACACTCCAATTTTATTTATAGGTATAGATGAAGCAATGAATACGTCGCAGAACTAAAGCATTGTGAGAATTGGCGCTCCTGCAGTGTTAATTTAAAGTTACAATGGTAGTAGTAATTAAGGAAAACAATCCTCCTCCCTTAAAGTGCAGACTTGGTAGAGCGCTTGTCGTTTATTCCGGCTACCATTGCAATATACAATTTATAAGAACGAGAACGTAGACATGATTAAAATCACTTTTAAAAATTAATTAATCGACAATCTTATATATAAAATTCTCGTGTTACAATGTTAGCATACTTCTCTGAAACGGTTTGACCGATTTTTATAGTTTTATATGCATGTTCAGAAGATCTGAGAATCGATTACTATCTATTTTTCATACCCCTCAGTGATAAGGGTTGTCCACACCTAATATATTTTTTTTATTTTTTGAACCTTTTTTTTTTGTTATAATGAGGCATTATGTGGTTTTGTTATTTTTAATTCCCTCATCGTTCACAGCGCTACATGCCTCTTTCACTCATTTACCACATCCTTACACACTTACAATATTATTATATATGGCAAAACAACGTTTGCCGGGTCAGCTAGTAGTATTATATAAAGGTAATTTTAATTAAGTTAGAATATTAAATTCTTAATTGCACGCCTTTCCACGAACATTTAATGCAAATTCGATTTCTAAATCAAAACGTAATTACATTACGATTTAACTTAATCTCCGTGATACGAATTCGCGTTTCGATATTAATTAATAGCGCTGCGTATCGAGAGGTTGTCGGCTGCCCGTCGTAATAGTAATCAGTCGGATTCGTGCAGTATAGTAATCAGTCGAATTCGTGCAGTAATCAGCGAATCGAATGCATCACGTTTATTGCATGTGTTTGAGCGAGCGTCGATCATGTGTGTAACTACGTCGCGGCTTATACATAACTACGTGTCATCGGAACACTGCAGATTATCACAATGACCTGATTCAAACATGAATGTTTACTTAAATGTGATACTATGTGATATATCTCTCTTCAATCGGTCCGTCATTGCTGAGGATCGTGACTCCATTTGATTTCGTCAACCAGCTGTCTCCATCGATCCCGTTCTGTTGGTGGAGTGCGTCGCTGACAGGTATTTTAAGTTCCTCCGCTATTTGGTCCGACCATAGTTTGGGACCGCTACCTTTAGGTCTTTTTCCCTCGATTTTACCAGTCGCCACAAGGCGTTCCAAATTGCTGGTGTCCATGCGTGCAACATGACCAAAATACCGCAATATTCTTTGTAGGCAAGTGTTGGATAGACGTTATAATAGTTGTGATATAAAGCGCGCTTAAACCGAAAATAGAATGATAAATAGAAACGACGCGGTGCTCGATTTATAGAAAATCAAAGTACAGATTTTTGAACACGTATTGATATTAGCACTCTTGTCGCACCAGGAATTGGTCACCGTGTTGAGTCGTCTGTATTCACAAGTATCTTCTTATACGATTAATAATTGTAAATAGACATGCTTTAACAAAAAACAGACTACAAATAGAAAAAAAAAATCCAAAACAAATTAATATACACTATAACAATAATCATCGAAATCAGCTAGCGTGATATTGTGTTATTCATATATTTGTCGCGCACGTACTTATTGCAAATTTACGACTTATATGGTTTTCTCATGGATACCATTATCAGATCTGGACCACACGGGAAGCGTCAGCTTTCTAATAAAAAAAGAATTATCAAAATCGATTCACCCAGTCAAAAGTTATAAGGTAACAACATAAAAAAAAACATACAGTCGAATTGAGAACCTCCTCCTTTTTTAACACGTTGAGAGCCAAGCTTAAAAACTGTGTTTTTTGATATTAAGACTTTGCATTTTTTTTGCCTAAATCGTATTCTAATGTTATTTTAATAAAATATGTATGAAATAAATGCATGTTTTGCCAAGATTTTCCACCAATTTTCACGTGTGCCTAAAAGACACACGGGGCCCCTGAAAAAGTTTTTGAAAAAATCTTTTTCATGGGCCGTGTGTATCCTTTTGGAAACACCATCTTTTTTTGGTTTTCTGTACCTTTCTTCAATATTTTCCTTTGTATTAATTCGGTTTAAAAATAATAAAGAGGAGAGGAAGAAAAAAGAAACTACAGAAAAAAGGAGGGTCAAAAAATCGTAAAGAAATAAAAAAGTCGGTTTTTTGACCCTTTTTTCTGTTTGTTTCAGGATAAAAGTGTAAAGTGAAAAAAAAAGTGTATAAGCAGATAAAACAAGACTAGAGTACAGTGTAAAAGACTATAATATAACAGTGAAAAACAACTTCTAAAAGAAAGAAAAAAAATCCACGTCGTTTATTCAAGATGGATTATTCAAGCGATGATTCTGTAGCAGCTCCAGACTTTGTCTGGAATCTCAATCTGATTTATCTGATTCACCGGATAACTCGATAACTCACAAAGAACTCGTACAAACCGAACGATCGTGAAGCCTAAATGCATCGTAGACTATAACACCGGAAAGTCCAGCATAGATCTGAGTGACCAGATGGCGTCATACAGCTCCGCCTTGAGGCGTTGTACAAAATGGTATCGGAAGTTATTTTTTGAGGTGTTGTGGGGTACGAGCATCGTGAATGCTCACTACTTGAAAATACTCCCAAAAAGAAGCACAATGTAACTGAGTTTAGAGAGGAAGTAATCAAAGGAATGATTCGCTAATACGCAGCAGTTCAAGAAGGTCCATCGACATCAAAACCTCGCCCAGCGTCAAACAAGCGTCACAAGCATGTGTGGAATGTAAAGGAGAACCCTTGTAAAAAACGTAAAGTACGGTGCTTAGAATGTTATAAAATATACGGAAGAAAAGGGAATACTGTAGATGGAAAAGTCAAATTTACAAAACAAACTAGCAAAATTTGCTCGGTGTGCAAATTTTTATTGTGTGAAGAGTGCTTTGAGAAATTCCATTAATTTTTTTCTGTAATTTCAGACTAAATTTGTTATATTTTTGTTGATTTTGCATGCAAGACGATTATACAAAAATTAAATAAAGGTCATAAAAAAAAAGTGTTTTATTTTTAGACATAACTTTTGATCAAAACGTCGTACAAAAAACCCACTCACACCGAAATAACCGTGGAGGCCAGAGGTATTAGAATTCATAGTAAAATGTATTGAAATGTGTTTCCTGGCGGATACACTGGCCTACGAATAAAGTACTGCTCGTGTTTCCTAAAGGAAACACGCGGCCCCTAAAGGTGGTACTTTGTGTTTCCAGAAAGATACACATGGCGCTCAACGTGTTAAAGTCTAGTCTCCTTTTTTAAATTATGACTATTTACGTGTTTTTATAAAAAAAAGGTTCAGCAACTGCTTTGATTTATTTGCATTTTAAGATCCCACAAACACTATACTTTTATGTAAAAGCTTTACACTGATGTGCGCTACGTTGAATCATGGATGTTGGATTGTGTAAAAAGAAAATCTGAATATATAAACTACGTGAAAATCTCTTCAAAACCAAATTAAACCATACGCCTGTAATATGACTAGAACTCCTAATTGGAGAGAAAGCTTTTCAAAACATCCGTTTTGGATTACTTTTATTAGTTTTAGCGCAAAAGTCTCTCACGATATTAAAAATTTAAATTACCTATGTGCAATCCTGGTAGTTCATTAATATACTTTATTCGACGCGCATACTAGGATGTTTATAAAAATTAAAAAAGATTAACGAACAATTTATACATAAAATATGATCACATAATTTCTTAATAAAAACATTTTTTTCACACAAATTCCTTTTACTCCTTAGGAAAATTAATTTCCGGCTATTTTATATACATTTCCGAAATTATAAAGAGCCGTAATATAATTCTGGTTAAAAGCTTTCATCTCTAAATTACTTCGCTAACTTTTGAACCGTAGAATGAACACGTCGTACAAGAGCACAGCATTTCATTTAACATCGTTACTTCGGTCCATATTGTTTTCAATTTTGTCTGTCTTATTTTTTACCTTCCTTTTATAATTTACTAGCTGACCCGGTGAACTTTGTTCCGCCTTAGAGGCAATAAATGAACAGACTTCTAATTTTATCAAGGTCAATTTTTTATTTGGATAGTTAATGTAAATTAAAAAAGCAAGTATTTTAATGATTTTTTATTGGCCATGTATTGTAGTTGTTATTATTATTATATTTTTATTTCTTGTTTATCTTCAGTCCTTTCCCTCGCAATAATAATAATAATAAAATATAACACAAAAGAAATATGGCAGTTTTATCGATAAAGTAAATATAACTAGTCAGGTCATAAGTATTGTCACACAGTAAAAACTTTTCTTTTAGAATGCTGGCCACAAAAAAGTTTATTGAATTCGAATTTCGAATTGTTCATGACAATTAAAAATGTATACTTTTAGAATTTTACTCATTTTTAAATATGGAGTGGACGCTTAAAGAAGACCGTGTTGCAGTTATTGCGTTGCATCGTTGCGGTTACGCGCCAATTCAAATTTTTAACACACTGAAAATTTTGAATATAACCAAAAGATTCGTTTATCGTACCATCAAACGATACAATGAAGACTCTAGTGTAGATGACAGGTCAAGAAGTGGTCGCCCTCGGTTTGTTAGGACTCCAGCCGTGATAAAAGCTGTGAAGGCGCGAATTCAAAGAAATCCCAAACGTAAGCAGAAACTGTTGGCCCTTCAGATGGGGTTAAGCAGAACCACGATGAAAAGGGTGTTAAATGAAGACTTAAGACCTACTAAGATTTTTTCAGTGGACTTTTTGGAGGATCCCGAGAAGTTACGTCCAGCGGCTTTGTTTCATTTTCCCACAATTGCGCACTTTCACAGATACTAAACAGTTAATAAACCACCGTTATTACAAATTTAAACCTGAAGAAACACTAAATAGACAGAATAAAACAAATCACACAACTTCACTCTTCGCGCTTCCGCCAAAAAGTCCTCAAATAATTTGAGTAATATTGACAAAGGATCGCGCGGTTATTTCATGGCCGGTGAACACAAGCGGGCTACGCACAAACCTGTATCGATCGCGCTTACAACTGTGTGTTATGAAACAGAAGGATGTTCGGTCTCTGCTTCTTAAAGGATTTTGTCTTTTTGGTCACTATATCGAGGAGTGAAAGACTATTTGGTTTTAGCGACATTTTTGCAACTTTACCGTAAATCCATTTAAAGTTTAAAAATTTAGAAAAAAATATCATAACAAAAAAAAAACTTCTTCAGCTATTTGAATAGAATAACCTTAGTTGAAGTTCAGTTAAAAATATCGAACTGTTGATGCTAATACTAAATAAAACGCTTCTTTAATTACAAAGATAAATATCGCGTATTAAGCGAAATGTCGCTCAAACCTAATAATCGTTCACTCCTCGAAATTATTATTCGGAATACATTTGTCAAAATATTGGCGTTCCTGTAAAACTACTGTATTGATTATTATTTTTCTAAGAGGTCGCTAAATTACATATTGCTTATCTAGTGGCTTTCTACTTATTGTCTTTTTTCACTGCCAATTTGGTAAAATCATTTGCTGCGATTTCCTTAAGGTGGTTGACTAAGGCCTCGATTGTATTGGAATATACCCAATTTTTTTTATTTTTCGTGATAAGCTTTTTAATTCTTGAATTTGGAGGAACGTGGAAGGGAGTGAAACGAATCAAAATCACATTGTAAATATAATAAAAACTAAAACAAGAAAAGATAATTTAAACTCATTATAGTTAAAACCTACTACTACAAAGAAAAATTGATAACTTAAAAACACTTTTTCAGCTATTTCATACAAATTAAATATTATTTGATTTAGTTTCGAAGTGAACGACAACCCTACCGGGATACGTCAGGGCCGGAATGAACGCTACGCTTAAATGGGAGGTCTTAAACCACTGTGAAGTTATAAAGTACTGTAGAACTAGGATCACTTTTTTATTAATAAAGGTGTGGGCTTACTCCACATAATTATTGAATATTATATTTATATGTATTAGGATAAATATACCTAAATTAAATAATATGCATTATACGAAAATGAGATAAATAAATAATATATTTATACACTATATATAAATTACACAACACACATAAATTAATAATATTATATTATATACACGTACTATATACATACGTACAACAAAATATGTTGACGTTGTGTACGTTACAACCCGACACTGCTGGACGATATAATGAAAACGGACAATTCCACTTCATACGATCGAGATTGGTGCAATGTGTGAGGGCAGTCAGTTGAAAGATTTGAACGGACTACACTGCTGCTAGTATTTTACAAATCATTGCTCTCGGACAAAAATATTTGTTTTCTGATAATTTGATTATTGCAATTCTGTTTAATCTATTTCTGTGCTGATTACTCCTTCTTTTTCCTTTTTAACTTCTTGTGTGTGTGTGTGATTAAATAAACTGTTTGTGCATTGTATACAGAGTAACATTATTTAAAACCACGTACCAGATCCATCACGATAGTTAAAAAGGCATTCACGTGGCACACAGTGGGCTCGAATCAAACAATGCGACTACCGGTACCGATACTGATTATAACTATACCGATGTTCAACTCTTGCAGGACATTTGTCTAAAAAAACATAGGCACTTCTAGAATGAAAGAATAACAAGGAGTAGCAATGACTAAAATTCACAAAATCAATAAATTTGCGTATTTACTGGTTATAAGGCGTGTACAACATGAGTTGAATTTTTCAGTTTTTTAAATCTTTTATTTGTTCATAAGTGTTTATAGTACATCAGTTCTTACCACAGTGCTTTCCAATTATTTTATTACTGTCATCATGATATTTAAAAACACGAAACATTATCTCACGGAATAATAAATAAGGCTAAGTATTATTTTTTTCTTCTAGCATAATTATGATTTAAAAGTGGGTTACTTTTAAAGGGCTTTATTGTAATGTTAATGAAATAAACCTCACATACTCACATACTCACACTGGTGTCACAATTTTTTATTCAATAACTATTATCACAAAAAAACGAGTAAGGCTCAATGCTGGGGGCGCTATCTTCGTTCACTGAGTCCGCGCCTATGCAACTTTGTAGTCGATATGATTCAAGGGTTGATTACAATATAATTTATCTTTCATTTATATTTTTGGAATTTTTGTTCTATATCATGCGCTTTGTTGCTAATTACATGAGAATATCTATTATTCTTATGAAGCTGTCTATTGTGGACATTTTCAATCCATGCCACGTCATTTGCATTTAATAATGCAAATTAATAAGCAGCAATTTGACTATGTCCCCTGAATCATTTTATGCATCAAACAATCACATTATTTGTTGTAAATTTATAAAGAAAGTATTCAATTAAAACTACTTTTATTGTTTAATGGCGCGTCTATTATTAACGATGTTTTGAATATTTTACAGTTTTCGTCGTCGCGATCGACTGCCCACGTGACCGCCCGTAAAATAGTTTTAATTGTGTATATGACTGGCAAAACCAAAGAAAATACTAAGAACATTTAAAGCATTTTTATACGTTGGTACATTTAAATTTTTCACAACGATCAAACGATCTCCCTCTTACCGTGAGCATGCTTAAGAGGAGGCCATTGAAACCAGTGTCTGAAGTGGAGTACTCTTAAGGCGGAACTCTATCTGAGTGTCCGATGAGGTGAATTGGTTTGAATTCAATTCAGTTCATAGGTTTGTGCGCTTACAAGGACCCGTTCGGCATACCGTCACAATTCAGAACAGGTTCAATAGTTTCCCTGAACGTTGCCTGTACTGTATCGAGGATTCTCGAGGTAGACAGCATTTTGTAATTAAAACTACATTTACAATATATTCTATAGTTTTAATTGTCCGTTTTTTAATACGCTTTTATTAGTTGTAACGGAATTTTTGAACATGATTTTGACCCATTTCAAAACTTCGGGTTAACTCGAAATTTGGTATACTCATTAAGGACAGATGACAATTCAATATTTAAAAAAAATTGAAAAGAAAAATATTGTAAAAATTGAAATTCAACTAAAAAATGAAAAATAAATAATAATTCAAAAAAACTAAAAATATACGCTTTTATAGAAAATCCAACTATAAAATAGAAAATATTTTTTAATAAATTTGAATTAAAAATAGTGTAAGAAAAAATGATTTTATTAATCAATTAAAAAAAATATTAAAAAACCGAATTTCTCGTTAGATCTTCTCAGTGGGTCGCGTTCCCGATCCGGCGGTAGATTTTGCGAAGCACGGCTCTTGTTAGGGTTCGTATTAGTAGCGTCGTTAGGTTTGAGCCCCGTGAACTCACCTACTAGCTCGGCGAATCTAGAATAGCCCCTCGAGGTTACTAGAATTGATATGTAAGTCATCGTGGCCTAAAGGATAAGACGTCCGGTGCATTCGTATGAAGCGATACACCGGTGTTCGAATCCCGCAGGCGGCTACCAATTTTTCTAATGAAATACGTACTCAACAAATGTTCACGATTAACTTCCACGGTGAAGGAATAACATCGTGTAATAAAAATCAAACCCGCAAAATTATAATTTGTGTAATTACTGGTGGTAGGACCTCTTATGAGTCCGCACGGGTAGGTACCACCGCCCAGCCTATTTCTGCCGTGAAGCAGTAATGCGTTTCGGTTTGAAGGGTGGGGCAGCCGTTGTAACTACCTAGTCAGTTCATAAGTATTGTCACACAGTAAAAACTTTTCTTTTAGAATGCTGGCCACAAAAAAGTTTATAGAATTCGAATTTCGAATTGTTCATGAAGATAAAAATGTATACTTTTAGAATTTTACTCCTATTTTAAATATGGAGTGGACGCTTAAAGAAGACCGTGTTGCAGTTATTGAGTTGCATCGTTGCGGTTACGCGCCAATTCAAATTTTTAACATACTGAAAAATTGGAATATAACCAAAAGATTCGTTTATCGTACCATCAAACGATACAATGAAGACTCTAGTGTAGATGACAGGTCAATAAGTGGTCGCCTTCGGTCTGTTAGGACTCCAGCAGTGATAAAAGCTGTGAGGGCGCGAATTCAAAGAAATCCCAAACGTAAGCAGAAACTGTTGGCCCTTCAGATGGGATTAAGCAGAACCACGGTGAAAAGGGTGTTAAATGAAGACTTAGGGCTTCGGGCATATCGAAGAAAAACAGGACATCGTTTGAATACTCGTCTAATGGACCTGAGACTGAAGAGATGCCGCGCTTTGTTGAAGCGGTACGCGGGAAAAAAATATCGGGAAATTCTTTTTTCGGATGAAAAATTTTTTACCGTAGAAGAGAGCTACAACAAACAAAATGATAAGGTGTACGCACATAGTAGTGAAGAAGCAAGCAACCGTATTCCGCGTGTCCAACGAGGTCATTTTCCATCCTCGCTCATGGTATGGTTGGGAGTTTCTTATTGGGGCTTAACAGAGGTACATTTTTTTGAGAAAGGTGTAAAAACGAATGCAGTTGTGTATCAAAATACAGTCCTGACGAACCTTGTGGAACCTGTTTCTCATACCATGTTCAATAACAGGCACTGGGTATTCCAACAAGATTCGGCGCCAGCTCATAGAGCGAAGAGAACACAAGACTGGCTGGCGTTGCGTGAAATCGACTTCATCCGGCACGAAGACTGGCCCTCCTCCAGTCCAGATTTGAATCCGTTAGATTACAAGATATGGTAACACTTGGAGGAAAAGGCGTGCTCAAAGCCTCATCCCAATTTGGAGTCACTCAAGACATCCTTGATTAAGGCAGCCGCCGATATTGACATGGACCTCGTTCGTGCTGCGATAGACGACTGGCCGCGCAGATTGAAGGCCTGTATTCAAAATCACGGAGATCATTTTGAATAAACTTTAGTGTTATAAGAATCTATGTTTTGTTAAGTTCATTTTGGTATATGAATGGTTACATAATGAATGAACTTGTTTCAATTATTTTACATTAAACATGTGACAGAACTTATGACCTGACTAGGTATACTGAGACCTTAGAACTTATATCTCGAGGTGGGTGGCGCATTTACGTTGTAGATGTCTATGAGCTCCAGTAACCACTTAACATCAGGTGGGCTGTGAGCTCGTCCATCCATCTAAGCAATAAAAAAAAAGAGGGAAAAAAGGCCACCAGTAACTTCACAAACATAAAAAAGAATCAGACACTATAGGCGTGCTCGTTTCAAGCTTCTAAATCTGTCAGTTCTATGCTAATCCACCGCACCGTAGGCTCGTCTCGCATAGCCGAAATGCAAATAAGTACGAGTACATACATAACTAATCTGTATCGAGTTTGGAGATACAACTATGGTTTGGAGATGTAACTATACTTGAGACCTTAGAACTTGTATCCCAAGGTGGGTGGCGCATTTACGTTGTGGATGTCTATGGGCTCCAGTAACCACTTAACACCAGGTGGGCTGTGAGCTCGTCCACCCATCTAAGCAAAAAAAAAAGAAAATAAAAATACAAATTACGGCATTACTTCATTTTATATCTTTAATTATACTTAATCTATTAAGGGTGCTTATAATACTGAAGATACAGTTAATCCCACCGCTAAGCAGGTTCCTAGAAGCTATTTGGAGCGGATTAAGTAAGCCGTAATAAGCGAGTGAACTTCGAACTATCTGAATAGGAAATGATGAGGTTATTACTCGTTAAGTCATTCGTCTGAATTCTGATTTCTTATTTTTATATAATTGTCAGCTGTTGTTAGCAGTTGTTATTCCTTGAACAGGGTTAAAAAACTTTACTTCATTACTTAAGTTGACGATAGCGCACTAGAAATTAGTGTTCATATTCCCTTCTCCGTCGACATGAGCTAATAAATTTTTAAGACACATTTTGTAGGTTTTTTTATGATATTTTTCAAATTCAAATCCCAATTGAGTTATTCGAGAAATCGGTTTAAATAAAATGCCGGGATGGTATTAACAAACTAACAAACTATAAACCATTAATTGAATGAAATTTTATTAAAAAAAAATAGTTTTCCACTAAAACACGGACTTCCTTTTGATACTAACGATGAACCGCCGACCCCCTTGGTTACCTATGGTCTCTCTTTAGTTCAGTTACTATTATTTTGAAAATGGCGCTTGTTTTTAAGTAATATGTAAAACATAAAACTATTAAAATGAGCGTTCTTACTGAGAACTACGAACTTACAGAACCTTAGAACTCATCTCAAGGTGGGTGGCGGCATTGACGTTGTAGATGTCTATGGGCTCCAGTAACAACTGAACACCGGGTAGGCTGTGATCCTATCACGGTATGAATACATTTGAATTAAGTATGTGACGAAGAAAAAAAATCAGAAAAATAATGATAATCATTTTAATTTTGTTATCATTAAAATATACAAACATCTTATCGAAGATTTAGCATTAAAACCACTAGCAACGTGCATTCAACTTTGAAGCTATTTACACGAAATATGAGCACGGGCGTTGGGCAGGACACACTTATTTATCTTCATTAAATACTACACTGTTTTATTTTTTTCAGTTAATAAATCTACATCGATTTTCATTCGTATTTCGTTCATTCGATTCGATGTATCATTTAAAAACCCATCAATTTCGCATGACCGATCAATGCAATTGCTTTGAGCCGCGTCCCCCGGTATATCCACAACAAGCCGATTTTTTCTGACGAAACGTTCGGAACATAAGCAACTTGTATATTGGTTTGTAAAATAATTTAAGCTTTTTATTTATTTATTTATTGCTTAGATGGGTGGACGAGCTCACAGCCCACTTGGTGTTAAGTGGTTACTGGAGCCCATAGACATCTACAACGTAAATGTGCCACCTACCTTGAGATATCAGTTCTAAGGTCTCACGTATAGTTACAACGGCTGCCCTACCCTTCAAACCGAAACGCATTACTGCTTCACTTCAAGCTACATTGATAAGTTGAAATACTGGTTTTACTGGTGGTAGGACGTCTTGTGAGTCCGCGCGGGTAGATACCACCACCCTGCATATTTCTGCCGTGAAGCAGTAATGCGTTTCGGTTTGAAGGGTAGGGCAGCCGTTGCAACTATACTGAGACCCTTAGAACTTATATCTCAAGGTAGGTGGCGTATTTACGTTGTAGATGTCTATGGGCTCCAGTAACCACTTAAAACCAGATGGGCTGTGACTTCGTCCAGCCATCTGAGCATTAAAAAAAAAGTTAAAATGAAAATTAAAAATAATTAAGTTAGTAATCGGATGGCACATCACGTCTCTACCTTTTTTTTTACTACCCTACCTAATCTTTGATGGTCTAAGGGGTATATACCAGTCCGTAATATTTTTGATCAGTCTACAGTCAAATAATATAAATATCTCTGTTGTTTTCAAAAAATATCTCTAATCTTTGAAGTTATTGGGTCAAGTACGGCTTCAACCTTCCGACGTCTTTGATAAACAAAATAAAAGGAAATCGACGACGAGCCTACTCGGAAAACATATTTCATCGCATTAAGGAAACAGTCGAAATACAACTTTGATCATATGTAAATAAAGCATATTCGTAAGTGTGTGAGACCACCGACGAAAATAAACCTCGTACCGTGAAATGGAACGTGGACGTGAATTTTTCTTCGTCTTACGCCCGAATGAGTCTTTTATTCTAAAAATAATATTGCGGTAAACTATAATACGTTTGTTATGACGGCTGTTTAATCTCGGCGATTCGTTTTAAACCTCTCTCATCGTTCGTCTAATTTTGTTAACATTCATTACGATAATTTCATTAATCATCACGATAAGTTCATTAAACTCATCATCATCATCATGAGCCTTTATCTGCCCACTGCTAGATATAGGCCTTCCCCAATGCCTTCCACAGAATGCGGTCCTCCGCCTTCCGCATCCAACGACTTCCCGTCATGCGCACTAAGTCGTCGGTCCACCTGGTTGGAGGACGCCCCACGCTGCTGGTATCTCATCCATCATTAAACTCGCTTTGTGAATGTATGAATCAGTAGTGATATTCGCTTCAATTCCTTGAAAAGGTTTTCATATTTTGTTGGTTTGAAACCGCACGGACGAGCTCATCCTTTGTGCTGGGTGCTTCTAAGTCTCGACTTGCTTCTAAGACGTGCACTATGGTTTCATTCGCGTCATGTTTGTAATTTAAAAAGGATGAAGCACGTTGCGTTCACGAAGCATATTCGTTACTACATCTAAGTAATAAAATAAAATAAAAAATAAAGTAATAATAATAAACGAACGAATAGAACAATGCAAGGATATCTATCTCCAAGTGTTAGCGGCGTATCTAGTTTGATATCATCAGAACAAAGCACGCTTGCTTCTGTTTTGTCTCGCGAAAAATAAAAATAAAGTGTTCTTTGTTGCAAATATTAATTCTAAACATTCTTTTTGGTATTTCTGAATAAATAATAATGATGTGTGGTTAGAATTTATTGACTTCTTCTTGCAGATAAACGAGCAATATAACTACAACTGTAGGCAATGCTATTAACAGAATTACCATGACGAGTGATCTACTGTAAACATGTAGATATTAACTTAATTGATATTTTTTCTTACTTTATAAGAGCTACGAATTTTACTGGCGAAAAAAAAAGCGCACCAAATATTAATTACCTGGCTAAATGAACCGAAACAAAGAAATTTCAAAGTATACGTGACATAAAAATGGTGTTTTGTATAACGGTGGTGCGTGCTCGTAGGATCTCACAGTATCCTATCAAGAGAATTTACCGTAATAAAATCATTCTTGAAATGTCTAAATTGACACGTGGTTTTTTAAAGTAGAGATAGGATCGTTGGCTACATTCAGCGCAGGGCACGTGGAAAGTATGCGCGCGCATCACCCCCAACCCCCCTCCCCTCCCCCCAACAGCCTCCGCGCGGGAAGGGAGGCTCTATCTCTCGATGCAGTACAAACAAGTCTAGCGGAACATTTTACGACAGTAAAAACGTTGTTGCGGTTTTCATCTCATATTTATATGAAATTCCTTGTGTACGTCGCCTATGATCAAATGTTTGATCTAAATGCCATAACAGCTATATAATGCAAACTATTGTAACAATTGACATGTTATAACCATCCATGTAAGAAAGTATATAAAAACTAAATCAAGCTCTTAGCGAGTGTAAGCGTAAGATGTAAGTGATGCAATTCGAATTTGGGTTTTTAGTCAAAGTTGATGTACTGCATAGACTTGAACTAGGTTCACGTATACAATACTATAGCGTTCCTAGAAAGAGGAGCTTCATTGAGGTACCCCCGCGTAGCGGTGCACTGCTGCCCCCCTCACCCCGCCCCCACAGCCCCGCTGCGCGGCCATACTGAAGTGAGCCGATGCACTTCCGTAGTCCTCTATACATCGTAGACGGCGGAGCCGCGATGCGCGCCGTGCGCCCTGTTCCATATTTAATACCTGGCACCCGGGTAACCTTGAATCGATATTTTACAAGTATTCAGTGATTGTAATCGAAAACGTTAGAACTGTACGGCTGGCGCTCGGGACTATCACGTGGTGCCTCAACAAAGAACACGTACGTGTGTGAGTGTTGTGTCTATACACGAACGTAGATACTCTGTATATTTGTGTGTGTCTGTGTCCTGCGTTAAGTCAATTTAAGAACTGATAGATTTTCGAAGCTTTGATTCAATTTATATTAATTTTTGAAATGTACGTCGTAAGTAACAAGTCCACTGAGATATGGTACGACTAACGGACTGGCTCGAGTGAAGCGCTAAAATAAAAATTGTCGAACTTATTTCACAGTGTTCGTGTTTCGATCACAATTGTTAATGCTTTATGAATTAAGCCTCAGTTTTGGAAGTTCTTTGATGAAAAAATATATACATTGCATGTTTTTTTGTGACCTATTGAACTAATTCGAGTGAGGTCTTCGTTAACAAATTGTATGGCGCGATAATAATATAATATGAGTGATGTATGTGAGATACGTCTATCATATTATCAAGATAATGTATTTATTCAAGTATCATAATTATTCATGTTTGTCAATGTATAATTTTCCATTCATAGTTTCATTCCTATTGTTTGCTAGGTACTGTTTTATGTAATGCTTAAGATTGATTGAAACTTTTTTTTATTGCTTGGGCGGATGGACGAGCCCGCGGTCCATCTGATGTTAAGTGGTTACTGAAGCCCATAAACATCTACAACGTATACGGTATAAGTTCTAAGGTCTCAGTTTTTACAGTACAATGGCTACCCCACCCTTCAAACCGAAACGCATTACTACCTCACGGCGAAAATAGGCGGGGTACTTACCCGTGCGGACTCACAAGACGTCCTACTACTACCTGTAAACTATTTGATATTCGATTATTTTTTTCGAATTTCTACGGTTGCTTCGATTGATTTACAACCGTAGCACGTGGACTACTGCTGCGTAGAGCTACGGCGCTACAGGACGCTACGAAGTCAAGACATTTTTCATCGTTGTCCATAATTTATTTGTTTAAATTATGTAATTTAAATTAATTTTTATATTTCGAGTTATAATCTTATGAGCACTGATTGAACCATGGAACAAGTCATTAGTTTATTTTATGTTACGTATTTAAAAATATAGCTTATGAAAAAAATATATTATTATTTAAAACTAAAAATGTATTCTTATAAATCCGACATTTCCTTTCAGTTATTCTCAATGATCGGGTGGGTGTATCTTTAATAATTCGCAAAGCAAATTCAAATCTTCGTCCTTTTGTTGCAGGAGCGGCGTTACGTCATCAGCGGGCGGCAGCGTGACCCACAAACCGAAGGAGACTCATTTACCGCACGAAACTGTAGTCCCACGGGGATGATCGCGGGAAACAATGCGGCGGCAACATCTGAAACACACGAAGCGCATCCTTCGCAAGGCATGAAATTCTTTCGCCACCGGCTATCGCAAGCTCACAATCGATTAGCAAAGCACAAATTCAATGGACACTCAACTTGTCCACGCCGAACTGCTTCAATTGGCGTCTTCATGTTTCTAATCCGGCCCGACGTTCTTCTCAACCCAGATTCTTCGATTCATTCACACACTTTTATTTTTAATAAGACCAACAACTTTCTCCACGAATCGGAGACTCGATCGATCGTCACAGAGTGCAACCAGCGTACGCGAACTCACCCCTGCCTAGACGTATCTAGGTCGCCGCATCGTAGTAAATATTGCACGTACGCGCCGCGGTGAATGCATGCGTTATATTGAATGCGGCATTTTATCGTACCTGGTGAGGCGGAAGCGCGTTGCGGTGTGCCGAGCGGAGCGGTGGAGGTCGGGCCGCCTCATCCGTCGCGCGATTAACTGCAGTACATCGCCCGGCCGCGGACGCCGCTTCGGATCGATACGATCGCGATCTCGCGGCACATGGGGCGCGAACGAGCTACGAGCTACGGGCGGTGCGAGCGCGACCGCGGCACTCGCGCGTTTAAGCTTCTCAACTTGCACGGTCGATGCGGGAATCCGCGCGCACCAACGACTCTACTTTGGGCGCAAGGAGCACCCGATCGATATCGTGGGGCTTGCGCTGCGTCTATACAGTACGCTACTCATTATTTATACGACTACATACGAAGCGGAAGGTGACGGCAGCGCCCGCGCCGCCCGTCGTACTATACCGTCTCGATACTCACGCGACTTGATCTACGAGTACATAGATTGGTCGCGCACGCCGGCGCAACACTCGCGTTTAGTCGATGTACTCGTCGCAGCCATTTAAATTCATAACCTGAAAAATTTATGAAGCGAATCGCAATGTTTCAAACGCAAATTACGTTACACACATAAAAGAGATGATCGTATATGTTCTTGCTTAAGACACATTTTTTTTTATTGCTTAGTTGTGTGGACCAGCTCGCGGCCCATTTGGCGTTAAGTAGATACCGGAGCCCATACACATCTACAAAGTAACTGCTGCCACCTTGAAATATAAGACCTAAGGTCTCAGTTTTTACAGTACAACGGCTTAGTTAGGCGCTTTATGCCACAATAGTATTTGTATTTACATTTATCTCGACTTTACAGAGAAAACGATAAGGGCAAATCAACAAGATTTGGATTTTTTAAATTTAATACTTAAAATCGTAATTGCTTCTAACAATTTTTTATTGCCTTTGTAGGCAGACGACCATACGGCCCACCCGATGGTAAGTGGTCACCGTCGCTCATGGACGTCAGCAATCCCAGGGGTAGAGTCTAGCCGCTGCCTGCCATAAAAATATAATTTATTATATGACAAGACTTCTACAAAACAGAATTTAATAAATTACTTTAGGAGGTTCAAAAGTACATAGATTTTTTTTTTAAATTACTGACTAACATTAAAATCTGGTATGCGGGTGTAAAATAGAACTAAAAAAGTACTTAGTCTAATCTAAACTAGGTATTACAGTTGATTCGTTTGCATGAAATAGTCAAAACGCGATACGCTGTGGTCGGAAAATCAACACAGTTTTAAAGTTTGTCGAATGCGAAGGAATACAAAGCGAGCAAAGGTTGTGGAGTGCGCGGTATCGATCGGGTCGCGCGGAAACATGATGTATTATTAAGGGACAGGCGACGAGAGAACGCAGATTCGTATGTGGCTCATGACGTGCAGAGAGAGCGTATACGTCTAAATTATTTAAATTTTTATTACATATATGGGTGGACGAGCTCACAGCCCACCTGGTGTTAAGTGCTTACTGGAGCCCATAGACATCTACAACGTAAATGCGCCACCCACCTTGTGATATAAGTTCTAAGGTCTCAAGTATAGTTACAACGGCTGCCCCACCCTTCAAACCGAAACGCGTTGCTGCTTCACGGCAGAAATAGGCAGGGTGGTGGTATAATGATCATGATAGCTACTGAATATTGGAACAGAAGTGGCCGACGAATTAACTGAAATCTGCCTACAGCGGATGCAGTGCACGATTAGTGTCCCAAGCAATTATTACTAGCGGATTCGACGATTTAAAACCATTACCGTACATAGATGAGAAAATAATAAATTTGGTGTCGCGGGAGGTACGTTTTACGAGCGGTACATGTCGGGGAATTGAGTACCGCATTAAGGACCGCGTTCATACGAAACCGTAATGTAATTTAATTTATTTATTCGAACCTATATTTATTGACTTGTAATCTACAAGAGTGGCCCTTCGTTATTTTCTGTCTTGACGTTAAGTGCCTTTTCATTTCTTTTTAATGCGTAAGAGGGCTCGATGTCAGTCACACAACACACACAACGAATAAATAAAACACAATTGGTATTCAACCGGTTTATAGAAATCGAAGTGCCGTCGATTTCACTGATCCGATTAAAAATTGCTTTGTTTATATTTCATTAGTGAAACTCTCTCTGTCACTTTCCATGGAGGTATTTAGCCTACTGTACCACGCTGGCTAGACGGGTTGGTACAGGGTTTTGGGTTTGCACTGATGTCTTGTGCATATTCTCTTAGTCGGTTCTTACGACTCCCTGGGATAGTATAGGGGTGATGACACATTGTATTCTTACAGGTGGCAACGGACCGGCCGCACTGGAGATCACTTGGAGAGGCCTATGTTCAGCAGTGGACAGTAGACAGGCTGAGATGATGATGATGATGAGTGAAACTCAGTTATGTGCCTAATTATATGAGCAATGCTTGATATGTAATGACGGTAGCACGAGTATGACACCTCGAGATCACAAGAATAGGTAGAAAAAAAAGGCCACTCACATTCCACTCACATTGTACTGGATCCTCATGTCATTCTCTCCAATAGCTGAGCACCCCTATAATTTTTTTCTAGTTCTTACTAACAACCGAACTAAATATAGTACTGAAGAATAGAATATATAGTATAGAAGATTAGAATATTTTTTTTCTTGATAACCAAATTTGTTTTTTTTTTTTTTATTTCACAGCCCACCTGGTGTTAGTGGTTACTGGAGCCCATAGAGGTCTACAACGTAAATGCGCCACCCACCTTGAGATATAAGTTCTAAGGTCTCAAGTATAATTACAACGGCTGCCCCACCCTTCAAACCGAAACGCATTACTGCTTCACGGCAGAAATAGGCAGGGCAGTGGTACCCACCCGCGCGGACTCACAAGAGGTCCTACCACCAGTAATTACGCAAATTATAATTTTGCGGGTTTCATTTTTACTACACGATTTTATTCCTTCACCGTGGAAGTCAATCGTGAACATTTGTTGAGTACGCATTTCATTAGAAAAATTGGTACCCGCCTGAGATTCGAACACCGGTACATCGATCAACACAAACGCACCGGACGTCTTATCCGTTAGGCCACGACGACTTCATTGTAGTACAATAATTTTGCATTGCAATATTCATGTTTTTTTTTTCTTTTTCAAGGTGAGCCGATACCGGATTTTGATCGAAACGAGGCCGACCAACATCGAATTCTATATAATTTAGGGACTGTAATGGTGTAGTCATTAAGCCAACATTTGTGCGTAGCTGTGTGAAACTTATTTCAGCTCTGCATTCGCGTCGACCGTGTGTACTGGCGCGTGACACTTGACGCAGCGACGACGTTCATCTTGTGACGGCAAACGGTGATGTATTACTACAAAAAAAGTATCATTTTTGTACATTCACTATACGTATATTAATTTACAGGCTCTGCGTCAAGGTATATTTTATATATTACTATTTATAAGCTGATTTTGGACTATGCGAGTCGATACGTGTGTTAAAAACCCTTCGCTTTTTGCCTAAGCGTAGGATGCTCGCCGATATAGAACTGTGGTAAGTTCAAAGAAACGAGGATATGAGATTCTGTCTCGACTTCTCATCTACGCTTAAAAAAAATAGAAATCCTCCGAATGACATAGTCAAAAGCAATGTTTATAAAAATAGAAACTTACCGGTTTGATGATAAGGCGAGTTATCAATTCACCGTATACCTACTTAGCATAGCTTTTAGGGCGCTTCGATTGAAGTGCGAATAATTCAACTGCTCCATAGACGCAAAGGTATGTCAGCTAGATTAAGTACAGACCCTGAATTGGATTATATTACAGCAATTCCCTATAATAAACCGTTTGTCGAAAACTCCCGCTGAAATTCGGGGTATAAAATTATTATTAACTGCCGATGATATAAAGGCCCAGAGACTGTTTTTTTTTCGTTAGAAAACAATCATACATTACGGTTTGAAGTTCAATTGAGAATTCGATCGTGTGTTTTCAAGGTGATCTTCGACGTTTGTGTTGTGATGCTAACGGGTTCCAGCGACGGCTTAATATTAGGTTAGTGATAATCTCCCTAATCATTCCATTATGAAAGGGCAGCTTCTAATCCGCAATCTTCAGTTTCAGCCCATCAATTTTCATTAAGCATCGGTCCATGTCAAAATTCTGTCTATTCCTGACGTAGAACACCGCTTCAGGAATTGGAGTGGAGCTTGGTACCGCACGTGCCATGGAAAGTGCTCTGAGGAATTGTTCGAGATGATCCTGTCACAATTTTTAACATCGGCATCACTCATTACATATGTCACATTCAAGAACGTTATTGTGAAAATCACAAGAAAATAATGGAAATGGATAAAACTTTGTGCATCAAGGGGCTATGTAATGAAGACAAACACAAAGCATCGTTCGTGGAAGCATTACATCCCTATGAGATTCATAGGATAATATTTCACCTGTCGTCAATACGTACAGGGCACACGATGATTTACTACCGCAATGTAGTTGTGTAGCGTTTCGTGTATTTTGTGAAAACATGTTTGTAGCTGTTATTTGTATCGGTTTTCAATGTACGATAATTTAAGAGGTATTTTGGAAACATCGTATTGAATTCAATTTCAATTGATTACATTTGATTTTAATTGAATTCATGCGTGTTTCTAATTGCGTCCCTGACTCCCTTGTCGTGTTAGGTAGGGGTAATTTATTTATATTTGTTTTATTCCACAGCATGCTGATCAACCAGATTGACTGACCACAATATGATGATGTGCCACTCTTCGATACTGATCTTCGTAGTGGCCTCGTGCGTCACACAAAACATAGACGAAGGATTCGAGTTTAATTTCGACTTCTACTAAACTTCGAGGAATATTGGCTCAAGTCAGCTCGGAAATAGCAATGATGGTACATCATTTTACTTTTGTTTTCTTTTTATTTACTAATGATGGGATGGGTGTAATGTAAATACATCTGGGTAGGTGGCACCGACCTGCCTCTTTCTGCGACGAAGCAATTATGCTCTCCGGTTTGAAGGGTTGAAACAACCACTATACGAATCAACCGGATCTTCGATATCATGTCTCATAATGGACAAGGCTTTAAAGTCTGATATCTATATACTCTGGTCACCTCTTAGCACCAGATAGATCATTAAGTAGTTCACCACTTCACCCATCCTAAGATTTATTTATTTTTTAGTTAGCTTCACATGCCGTTTAGCTGTTTTCCGATATGTGAGCATAAACGCAAATAATAACACGATTATTTTTGCAGAAACAACGAAATGAAACGCCATAAGAGCAAGCCGTGTTTCCAACCAAAGCCAACGCTTCTCAGTACTGAGATTGCGTTCCGATTTGACGGTGAAGTCATGATTAATGACTGAAGTCAATGCCTACTTGAATAGAGAAGAATACAAAGTCGTCGTGGCCTGAAGAATATTTTTTGTATATTTTTTTGTTTTGAAGAAGAATTTTTGTTGTTTCATTGATTGAATTATCAATATTTCATTTACCTTACCAATTGCAATTGGGCTTGTTTGAACTAAACACCAAATGATGTCCTCATTTTGTACAATTAAAAACGATTTCTTGGCCGTCAGATATTGCATTAAAATTTTCTGTGTATAAAGACAGTTCAATGTCATTTGTCTTGTGTTACTGCTGTATATTATATTTGTACATAGAACAGTCAATCATTATTTTAAAAAAAAGATATTGTAACACACGGAACAGTGAATCACTATTAAAATTAAAAAAAGAAAAACTTATTGTAACCACAGTATTTTTTGGTAAAATAAATAAGTTGTACAAAAAGTGTTAATGTTTATTTCTTTGAAAAAAAACACACTTATATTTGAAAGTAGATCACAATAACCCCAAGGTTTATAAATCATTTGACAAAGAAAGTGAAGTTACGGAAGAGCTTATGCTTTGAAAATTTTTGTACCATGTGGAACGAGAACTCTCTTGAATTGTAGTAGTGCTGGTGATATCGTCATAAGAGTTATAAATTAATGCATCGTAAAACACATGGCTAATGTCCTCTTGTCGCCAACTGCCTATACTACACACACTCCTCATTCCGAAAAAATTAATTCACTACTTTGCATAGCAATGTAAAAGGTTTTCGTTAGAGTTTTGCCACATCGCCGTATCGACGCGCGTTCATTTGGAGTCGTCTGCATAGAACGTCGCATTAGTGCTCTAATACAACCGTCTGTTATTCTGTCTAATGTTAAGCAGTTTTGTGGATAATTCCATCAAAATCCAAAAATCCCAAACTTGAACAATGATCTATATATATATATATATATTTTTTTTTTTTTTTTATTGCTCTTGTCGGCATACGAGAATACGGCCCACCTGATGGTGAGTGGTTACCGTCGCTCTTGGACTTCAGCAATGCCAGGGGCATACTCAAGCTACAAGCATACTCAAGTTTTCTTTGCGTTCCAGAAAAACTTGATTTACTACATTAAGAACGGATTGTAACTCGCTAGTGTATTATACCAAATTCTGTGACTTCCACTTCAAGTATACACGTGTTTCAAGTGTTTACTTCGCGCCGCGTCATCTATGGAACCCAGTAGCAATATAGATTATGAGCTCGTCTAACTAAATATCTGCTGCATTTTGTTTCTCAGTTTCGCATATCGCCAATGTGATTGAGTTGCACAGTTGGTACTTCAGGTATTGTTTGTGAGATAGCATCATTTATAAATGAAATACCTAGTCTATAGCTGGTGGTAGGGTATGTTGTAAGGGCGCTCGGATAAGTACCATCACGCTGCCTGTTTTTGTCCCGAAGCAGTCATGCAGCTTGAAAGGCGAAATATCCGCTAAGCAATTGATACTTAGACCTGAAAGGTGAGATATCCGAATTGATACTTAGATCTCTTTTACAATGCCATTAATGTCTATGAGCTCCAGTGACCACTTAACAATAGATGAGATGAGAGTTCGTTCATACGCAATATAAAGGCTTTCATATCTGCTGCAAGTTTTTATATTGTTTAAACGATTTGTGGATATTGGAAGCCCGCGATTGCTACTAAATCCGGGCTCAAGAGACTTTATTTGTGTTAAGCTAAACAAACAAAACTGTACCATCCGAGTTTCGCTTTTATTTTAATCAAACTTTCGAAGTTTAATTGATAAGTTCCTTTCCTCTTAGCCTTTATTTATAGCACTTATGATAGAGTTTTGTATAGATTTTTAAACTTTCAAGCTGTATAGCCCATAGATCAATAAAAAGAAAGTTATAGTATTCGCTCCAAAAAAAATTTTGTTTTAATGAAATCATCATCGTCATTCTGCTGCCCTTCTCCCAATCACCTGGGGTCGGCGCAATATTTTTCTCCTTCAGCTGGCACAGCTGATACAGCTGGCAGTTTAGTAAATAACCCATCTGATGGCAAATGATCTATATGGCTAACCGAAGTCAACGATGCCGGGAGCTAATAGCATTTAAGCACGCAGATGCCTTACTCAGATGTTTACTATCAGATCAGATGTTTAGGACCTCTTGTGAGTCCGCACGGGTAAATACCACCACCCCGCCTATTAGAGCCGTGAAGCAGTAATGCGTTTCGGTTTTAAGGGTGGGGCAGTCGTTGTAACTATACTGAGACCTTAGAACTAATATCTCAAGGTGGGTGGCGGCATTTACTTTATAGATGTCTATGGGCTCCGGTAACCACTTAACACCAGTTGCTGTGAGCTCGTCCACCTATATATGCAATAAATAAAATTATAACTAAAACATTAGGTTAATATCTGTTTGCGCGGAACAAATCGTTCAATGTTTGGACTCGACCGAGTGTTTTGGCAAACGTTCGTACTAACGATGCGGTTTTCGTATCTGGGTCACAAACATGTTACAACAAAGCGTACGTCCGCCGCCATGCACCTCGAAAACAAACAAACAAATAAATAAAACGGCATGTCTGTATGTACTCGTATACACATCGTGCACAGGTTTTAGATGTTTCACTAATTAGCTGATTTATAGACAGGCAAATAGCGGCTTTGCTACCTTAAAAAATTTGATAAAGATTTAACAAATAAAATGGAAGTTTTTATTTGTAATGTCGAATACCTGATTTTTATTAGATACATACAAATGTTCATCGTTCACAAAACAAAGTATAAACTTTTTATCCTACCTATGTTGATAGCCCTGAAAGGCTATTTCAGCTTCGCCTTGAAGTGTAGGTGAGCTTGCAAGAGCAGTGCTTCGCAGAATCTACCACCGGATCGAAAACGCGACCCACTGAGAAAATCCGACGAGAAACTCACTAGACTGTCTATGGGGTAATTTGCTCGCCGAGCCCTTCGTCGCAAGCGACGGGTTCGGCGAGGACGGTGACCGGTGCTTGAGGTACCTAAAACCACCGTTAATGGATCGGAAGGATCTGTAATTACATCGACTGTTTACCATTCGGTCCACAGGATTGGGTATGTAATTACTGGCGGCCACGAAAAGAGGGTTTTCATGTCGTGTCGCCTTCTCATTGTAGCGCAATGATGCCGACTGTAGATACTTACTGACTGGATCAAGTCATCATGGAGATCCACATTCCTTAGGAAACATGGTGCTTCGACGGTTATCCTGAAAAAACGGGATTAAATGACTGGAAGGGGATTCAAGTTGGTGCGGGCCGAGTGAGCGAACACTACGCTTGCATAGGTCATGACGGGGCAAGTTTGGTATATGTTTGGTTTATGTCGCGGTGGTAAGTGGCAGCTTATTTGTACCTACCCGTGTGAATCTACAGGATTTTATCACCAGCATTGAGTCAATTATA
This sequence comes from Bombyx mandarina, assembly GCF_030267445.1. Lineage (NCBI taxonomy): Eukaryota > Metazoa > Arthropoda > Insecta > Lepidoptera > Bombycidae > Bombyx > Bombyx mandarina. Next base: position 2,144,838 of record NC_143208.1, read on the forward strand.
TCTCATCTTATCCCACTTTATAATCAACATACTGGTCTGATTTTTAGTATTACGTGACAATGTTTTAAAGTAAAAAAAGTAGGAAGGAATTGGAGATTTCAATCGATGTCGTCAAATGAACTAACTTGAGAAATGCGAATGAACTCGACGTTGGCGGGAAAGTTCATTTCCGGTTAATTTACTTTTTATTAACTTCGAAGTAGATTGAGCTACGATTTGAATAGGTATTTTATTTACGGAATATTTTATAAAATAAATCTAATTTGTGACTCGCTTGAAAGCCACAATACTACACACCGCAACAGAAGTTTCACTTCTTCCACGTCCGCCAACATGCACGCGCACCTAAGCTTTTTTTGATAAGATATTATTTTCCAAACCTTAATATTTACATGGCTCACCTGACAAGTTGCAAACATGTCGCTTAAACCAAATAGTCTTGCAGCCCTTGACATCATATTATTACCTATGATATTTGTTAAAGAAATCCATAAAAAAGGAATATGCGATTATTTAAATTGATTACCAAAACTCGCCGTTCGCTTGGTAGGAACTCTTGTGAGTCCGCGCTGGTGGGTACCACCGCCCTGCCTATTTCTGCCGTGAAGCAGTAATGCGTTTCGGTTTGAAGGGTGGGGCAGCCGTTGTAACTATACTTGAGACCTTAGAACTTATATCTCATAGGTGGGTGGCGCATTTACGTTGTGGATGTCTATGAGCTCCAGTAACCACTTAACACCAGGTGGGCTGTGAGCTCGTCGACCCAACTAAGCACTAAAAAAAAACCTTCGATATTCACGAGTTGAAGCCATATTTAAAACTATGTCTACGTAATATGAGTTCTAAGTTCTTTGTATAGTTACAACGGCTGCCTCGCCTTTCAAGCCGAAATGCATTACTCTTCACGGCAAAAATAGGCGGGGTGGTGGTACCTACCCGTGCGGACTCACAAGAGGTTCTACCACCAGTAATTACGCAAATTATAATTTTGCGGGTTTGATTTTTATTACACGATGTTATTCCTTCACCGCGGAAGTCGATCGTGAACATTTGTACGTATTTCATTAGAAAAATTGGTACCCGCCTAGTCTGCGGGATTCGAACACCGGTGCAGCACTAGATACAAATGCACCGGACGTCTTAACCTTTACACCACGACGACTTAGTAATACGATACTTACGACTTAGTATACTACGACTTAGTATACTGTAATATCTATGTCAAAATCTCAAAATAAAAACTAATGTCATCCTTCACAATAAAATCATAAATATAAAGCATAGAGTACATTCGTATACATATTTGAGAAGTGACCAAAATGTTGCATTCAAATTAAACATAGGTACGCTAGTAAAGTGAATGTCACTTTAATCGTGCTCACGAGGTCTCAGAGAGGATCAGGAACATGGATGAGCACATAAATATGTAGGTAATGTCTAAATAGCAATGAAAACAAGGAAATATTAAAAAGGTACAATATTTTTTTAAGATACAAACATGATGATTCATAAAATTACATTTGTTTATAAAAAATGGTGCTCGTAAAAGAAGTTAAACTTAAACTTAAAAGAAGTTAAACTTCTTTTGCGGTGTGTAGTATTGTGATTTTCTACATTTTTCAAATTATTAAATCAAATTTCTCTTGTGATAAGGAGTGATGTGTGTAAGAGAAACGGCCTCTTCATCATTTATATATTACTAGCTGACCCGGAAAACTTCGTATTGCCTTAATCGATAAATAAAAGACCTAAACTTTTGTATAAAATAAACTTAAAACAAACCTTCTCCTTAAAAAAGGAAGCCGTCCGACGGGGGACACATCAAAGGAAAAACAAAATTGTTATTTTTATTTAATTCCGAGCATGTTCATATTTATTTACCTTTTAAACCTTCTCTGGACTTCCACAAATCATTCAAGACCAAAATTAGCCAAATCGGTCGAGCCGCTCTCGAGTTTTAGCGTGATTAACGAACAGCAATTCATTTTTATATATATATATAGATATATTTTAAATTATATATAGGCTAGAGAGAAATGACACAATTTAGAAAAAGTGCTAGTGAGAAAATTGACAGAGCGTCTCACGAACCAAATTCGAGTTAACTTTTACGGTATCGAGAACGTTGAAAAACTCGCACTAAGCACACTGACCGCTGTTTTACGGTGTTAAAGCTTTTACAATGAAACTCAAATTATATATAAAACCTAGAATATTGACCTACTACGTTTGTTATTCCCTTTTATAACTAACAACACTACCGGCTAAACTGCGCTTTCTGTAACTGGTCTTTATTGTATGTATCCCTATTACTTACAACACTGTGTGTCAATATCTTTAGCCAAACAGTTAGTAAAAACTATTTAAAATCAGATTGAATGAAATCTTTGTGCTGTTTATAAAAAAATCATATGTACTCTTTGAAAGTATCATTCAAATTCAAAAGCCGAACAAAATTTTGCTCGTCGATTATTCATTTCAAATTTGGACGACAATCCAGTTGGAGTAGCGTTTTCTCAAAATAAAAGTTCGTGTAATTTGAAGAATTAATATTGAAATAAAACAAAATGCGTGAGTGCATATCTATCCACGCGGGCCAGGCTGGTGTGCAAATCGGCAACGCGTGTTGGGAGCTGTATTGTCTCGAACATGGCATCCAACCAGACGGGCAGATGCCCTCGGACAAAACCGTCGGCGGCGGAGACGATTCCTTCAACACATTCTTCAGCGAAACAGGAGCCGGTAAACATGTTCCTAGAGCAGTATTCATAGATCTAGAACCAACAGTAGTGGATGAGGTACGCACGGGTACATACCGCCAACTTTTCCACCCCGAGCAACTGATAACGGGCAAAGAAGACGCTGCCAATAATTACGCTAGAGGACATTACACGATAGGCAAAGAAATTGTCGATTTAGTCTTAGACAGGGTCAGGAAACTCGCTGATCAATGCACCGGACTGCAGGGCTTTCTGATCTTCCATTCGTTCGGTGGCGGCACCGGATCAGGTTTTGCATCACTTCTTATGGAACGTCTCTCCGTCGATTATGGTAAGAAATCCAAACTTGAATTCGCGATATATCCGGCACCACAAATCTCTACTGCGGTTGTGGAGCCTTACAACTCTATCCTCACAACTCACACCACATTGGAACATTCAGATGCAGCATTCATGGTCGATAATGAAGCCATTTATGACATCTGTCGAAGGAACCTAGATATAGAAAGACCTACGTACACGAACTTAAACCGCCTCATTGGTCAGATAGTGTCTTCCATCACTGCGTCACTGCGATTCGACGGAGCACTGAATGTTGATTTAACAGAGTTTCAGACTAATTTAGTGCCATATCCTCGAATTCACTTTCCACTAGTGACCTACGCACCAGTTATTTCTGCCGAAAAGGCGTATCATGAGCAGCTATCTGTCGCCGAGATCACCAATGCTTGCTTCGAACCCGCAAATCAGATGGTTAAATGCGATCCGCGTCACGGGAAATACATGGCGTGCTGTATGCTTTACCGAGGAGACGTGGTTCCTAAGGATGTAAATGCCGCCATTGGCACCATCAAAACGAAACGCACCATTCAGTTTGTAGACTGGTGCCCGACAGGATTCAAGGTGGGGATAAACTATCAGCCGCCGACTGTGGTGCCGGGTGGAGATTTGGCGAAGGTGCAGCGCGCCGTGTGCATGCTGTCCAATACTACTGCCATAGCGGAGGCGTGGTCTCGCCTCAACCACAAGTTTGATTTGATGTATGCCAAGCGTGCATTCGTGCATTGGTACGTGGGGGAGGGGATGGAGGAAGGCGAGTTTTCAGAAGCCCGTGAGGATCTGGCCGCCCTCGAGAAAGACTACGAGGAGGTGGGAATGGATTCCGGTGAGGGTGAGGGAGAAGGCGGCGAGGAATATTAACTTTACTATTTATTTTTTAGGATGTCTTTGGATTTTGCTTAGGTCTAGTGTGTTTGTTTTCGTTATGGTTATTTTTCATTGTTATGTTACGTTATGGTTTTAGTCAATAAAATGTACAAGTGTATTTTTCAATGTTTTGTTTTCATGTCTTAAATATCGTTATACTAGAAACGTAGTAGTAGGATGTGAATAAGTGGTTAGCGTTAATTAGTTTCGTGAAGACATATTGCCAAGTAATTTTAAAAATACCTCATAAATTGCTCTTTTTCTATTGCAATTTGCATCTGTGTCGAAACATGGCAATTATTGTTTACACGTCTGTTATTAAATTTATACTCTGCTAGTTAAACTCTGATCACGCGGACGTTGAATTGCTCTATTAAAATTGAAATCCAATCAAAATTTTAGACCACATCGGGACGGTCAATCCCTTAGACCAGATAAATTATTTAAATAAGTAATAGTTAAAAAAAAATCAAAATACGCAATTATAGAAAACCAACTAAAAAATAGAAAATAAATTTTAATAAATTTGAATTAAAAATAGTGTAAGAAAAAATGATTTTATTGTAAAAAAGCGTGGGGTGCATGGTAGGTATAAGTAGTTATAAATATTTTATGAACAGATGTGAGTAGAAGGGTTATTTTTATGATATCCTGAAAAACAGTCCTGAAAAGCAGCAGTGAAAGGCAAAGGGGTTCACAATCATGTTCAAAGATTCCGTTACAAACATACATACATACGTCTGAAGCTAATAAAAGCGTACAAAAAATGTCTTTATATCAATGAATTTTATTTTGGATATTATGATAAGCTACAATGAAAACTTCTTCCTCATAGGAAAACCAACAGTACATTTCATTTATTTGAATAAAAACAACAAGAATTCAAAAATATACATCAGTTATTAAATTGATCCCGAGCTGTGAGAACGATGTACTCCTGCAACAAAATGTTTAGATTTAGCTTATTTATTTATTAAGCTTTTCCAGAACCTATTTTTTCTAGACCCATCCAGAACATAAATCGAAACACTATTCGTTATATATCGTCTAACAATGTTTTTCACGATTCTATTGATTTTTCTAGTGTACCAAGTCATCTAGTGGATGAACTTCCGATATGTTATGACTGCACTAGAAGCAAATAAACGTTAATCGTTTAGATCATCATTATTAGAACATCAAAGTAAATGTTGAAAATGTTTCAAAATTGTATATTTAGTGTTATAAATCCTAAACAATATAATAGATATATTAAATTCAAGATAGCTTATTCTTATACAAAATTAATGTTGCATAAATGGTAGGCAGCGGCTTGGCTCTGCTCCTGGCATTGCTGAAGTCCGTGGGCGACGGTAACCACTCACCATCAGGTGGGCCGTATGCTCGTCTGCCTACAAGGGCAATAAAAAAAACATTTGTAACGCGAATTTTTCTGAATCTTGTGAGTCCGCACGGGTAGGTACCACCACCCCACCTATTTCTGCCGTGAAGCAGTAATGCATATCGGTTTGAAGGGTGGGGTAGCCGTTGTAACTATACTGAGACCTTAGAACTTATATCTCAAGGGGGGTGGCGCATTTACGTTGTAGATGTCTATGGGCTCCAATAACCACTTAACACCAGGTGGGCTGTGAGCTCGTCTACCCACATAAGCAATAAAAAAAAAAAGAATTCATTTATATAAAAAACACTGATACAAATGGACATATATACCTAACTAGTACATTTTATTCTTATATTCGTACATAGTGTTTTATATTTACAATTCACTTATATCTAGGAAAGGACAGGAAACGACTTGCACAAACACATATCCTCTTAACTACTTTCCTACAGCAATGTAGTTAAAGAAGAGTCTTTGCATTTTAAAAGCGTTGAAGTTTATCCTCGTTGAGGACCGACTTGCAACTAAGTAACGTCCTTTTGTGAGACGTTCATTACTCTGCAGCGCTCGTTAAAACTCTACAGCGCTTTTATAAAACTTAATCTCTTCCTAACGTAATAAAAAGTCATATGTTCAATTTTTCGTATAAGAAAACAACCATATCTTCAACGGAGATAAAGTCGAATTTTAGTTGTTTCAGAAACTGTCGATATAACTATTGATGGTGGTCGCATGATTTATCTTCGGATTTTTAATGTGACTTCGATCTTATGACTTTAAGCTTGTTTTACTTGAGCGCAGTGAAACAACTTTACTGCACAGCGTTGAGCGTCTTGCTTAGTTTCCTGTCTGGCTTGATGCACGAATCCATCTATAATGTATCTATAGTGTAGCGATCACCATCACAGAACACAACATATTTGATAGATGGCTAATCTCGCTTATGACATTTTCAAGATAAGCTTGCTTAAATACAAGTTCCGAACAACAACATTCGAACCGTCGCGTCGGTCTACCGAGCAATACCACCCGCTCGGTGGAAGATCTTCCCTTTGTCGTATACCCCCAAAATAGTATAGCTGTTTTAGGTAAATGTACACTGGGAAAGACTGTACTATCTAGCTGTGACTTTATTATCGCTACGAATGCACTGTTCTCACTGATTTATTTGACCGTCTGGCATTATGTGATCACCGTTGCTCATGGAAACCATCAATCGACTTCATTTATAAATGGACAAGTTCGTTCGACGAAAACTAAAGTTGATGACTTCAAACCTTATTACGCGATCGCTGTATTTTAGCAATTTCTCTCGTAGCATGTAATACATCTTTTATGATTACTATATAGACTAGAAGAATTGACGTAATATAAGAGTAACCAATACTTAGTAATCTGGAATATATTTTGCGTTGTCTCACAGTTTATTGACCTTTCATATACCAACCTTCTCCGAGTAGCAGCCTGCTTAATACCAAAATAGACATCGCAGCTGATATTAAAGATAATTATCATCAAAACAATGAAATTCGCAATGAGGAAACACAATAAGATCAACACGTCTTTGGAAACGTTGACCAAATGATTGTTGGACTTGACAAAACGGCCAAAGGGGCAGTATCTGTAAGAAAATCATAAAAAATTTATTAGAAAAAAAAATCGCCGCACTATTTTTTTCCCCTGCGTATTTTTATAGCCTTGAGAGGCTATTTCAGGTTCTCCTTGACGTGTAGGTGAGCTCACGGGACTCAAACCGGAGTGTTGGTAAAACCGGCCCTTGCAAGAGCAGTGCCAATCTACCAAATCGGAAACGCGACCCACTGAGAAGATCCGGCGAGAAACTCAGTGGGCTGTTTCTATGGGTTAATTTACTCGTCGAGCCCTTCGTTGCAAGCGACGCGACGGGTTCGGCGAGTACGGTGACCGGTGTTTGAGGTACCTAAAAGCACCGTTAATGGATCGGGAGGATAAAAATATATAATATTTTTGTTTTATGTATATAATAAATATAAAATGATAATATAAAGTGAAATGAAGTTGATTAATATGAAACGGCATGAAATGAAATGAAATGATTTCAGGTGAAATATAATCTCAGTAAAATGGTGGTCATTTACTAAGACTTTTTCGGTCGACTTTTTGGAGAATCCCAAGAAGTTACGTCCTTGTCGGGTTCTTCAAAAATTTTTACTAAAAAATCTCAGCAAGCACCTGCCATTGAACTGACACGAGACGATCTAACAGGCCTCGATAAGTATAAAACTGTCGTTACTTACCTTAAATTATACGAAGCGCATTTATCATAAATATTTTCTGCTGTTCGCGTGAAAATGTTACAGCGATGAACGATTACTTTCTGTTTGCACTTCGCTTCGTTCAGTTCTACAATTCGATTCGGCCCGCGGTTTTGTATGTCCAAAGACGCTTTCAAACTACATTTGTCATTCGCCCCCTTGATTCCGGTACATTTACAAGGCATTTTTTCTCGTGACACCGTTATTAGAGTACATTTCTAAGGTTGTTGGTGAAATTTTATTGTTTATTTTGTATTTTGGTTATGGTATTTTGAGTTGTTTTAAGAATTATATGACGTGGCTTTTGAAAACTGTCTCAAGTCAAATGAGGTGGTAGTGTTGTCAGGCGCTGTTAGTGATTTACATAAATAATACTTTATTACATATTAATAATACGTATTAGTTTATCATAAGTGTTATCCGATTTGGATTTAGCTAGGTAGATAGATTTTTGGATTCAAAATGTTTAGTTTTCAGTTAGGGCGTATTGCAAGTCCGCCTATTTCTGATAAAATGCAGTCACGTGTTCCGCTTTGAACGGTACGTTGAGTATTTTACAATCCAATTTTTTATTTGTTTTTTTTACTGCTTAGATGGATGGACGAACTCACAGCCCACCTGGTGTTAAGTGGTTACTGGAGCCCATAGACATCTACAACGTAAATACGCCACCCACCTTGAGACATAAATTCTAAGGTCTCAGTATAGTTACAACGGCTACCTCACCCTTCAAACCGAAACGCATCACTGCTTTACGGCACAAATAGGCGGGGTGGTGGTACCTACCCGTGCAGACTCACAAGAGGTCCTACCACCGGTAATTACGCAAATTTAAATTTTGCGGGTTTGCTTTTTTTTACACGATGTTATATGCACCGTGGAAGTCAATCGTGAAAATTTGTTAAGTACGTATTTCATTAGAAAAATTGGTACCTGCCTGCGGGATTCGAACACCGTTGCATCGCTAGATACGAATGCACGGACGTCTTATCTTTTAGGCCACGACGACGACTATTTCTTCAAAATTCTATTTCATCAAAAGTTTCTTTACACATGTCAAATCTTCTATATATTAGTACGTGAATCAAAAAAACTGTACCCCTTTTTACGAAAATTGCGCGGACGGAGGAGTATGAAATTTCCCACACTTATAGAGAATATACAGGAGGAGTGCAGAATGTTAATATTTTCTTAAATTATGCATAAAAAATACATTAAATCAATAAAAAAAACATTACACACACTACTATGTATTTGACACACACACAAACACGCATGCATATTTGTTTATTGTGAAACTTTCGTTACTCCCTAAAGTCTGTGTTCAAATTGACAATAGATTAATATTGTTTGTCTTTATTAATATTTGTCTAAAGTGTAGTCTTGGTGAAATCTCGAAGTATAACAGTCTTTGACAATAGAATCATATACAAATTTATAATTTCAATTAATTTCGACTATCAAGCGACCAGTAGTAATTGGAACAGGTTTTAATCTCGGCGGTCCGGGCAGGAGGCATGGCCTGGCTTACTAGTGTGTTCTACGGTCTACGAATTCGTAGACTAAGAGAATCGTAGTCGAGGGTATCTCGTCTTCTGGTTGCGCATGTGGTCATCGGCCTTGTCGCTGCCGACCTTAGTGCCTGTGGTACTGGACAGCGACGAGTCCTGGATGGGGATGTTCGACTTCTGCGAGTCCAGCATTTCGCAGAAAGAGGCGGCGGAATGATAGAACAAAAGCTCATCCCACTCCGCACCGATAAGTCGCCGTCGAGCCAAGAAACCGTGAAGGACTTTTGCATGGCTTCCTTTAGAAACTGTCCTCCCCCCGTTGAAGCTTAGGGACGACCTGAGGGGGAGAAGCCGCGCGGCGCACTACCAAAGCACTTTAGCGCGATCCATATCACTAGTTACTAATATGTAATATAATCAAACCAAAGCACGATCAGATAAATTTATTACTTACTAGCTGTACCCGTCCGCTTCGCTGGGCATTTAAAAATTAACATTATTATTTCTCACCCCCACAAACATTTTCATCATTAACGCCCCCGCAACTGGTGTAGGGAGTCCAACACTCATATAAATATTAGCCTATCTATTAAGTACATGTATTTTCTACATGTATACCAAGTTTCAAGTCAATCGGATGCATGGTTCAGTAGTTATAATGGAACATCCGTAAAAACCACTGTCGGTTTATATACTAGTATAGATTTCTCAATTTAAACATAAATTAAAATATTGACAGTATATATTCTTTTTGTAGTACAATAAGTGACATCTATCAGAGATGACAACAGGTCATAAAGACAATTTGATTATATATGTAACACATAATTTTGTCCCAGAATTCGCAAAAAATATATAAATAAATTAAAAAAAGAATGACAACAAGTAGAATTGCTGTTTACAATTGACTTATCAGGTCACAATAAAAATTAAGATGCAATGTGTAAGTCTAGCTTTGATAAATCTATGCAAATACTCAACTCCTTATTTCATTATTTTTTGTTTTGTGTTAAGCAAAATTTTATTCATAAATCACCATCACCGTAACGCAAAATGTTTCTACTATACAAACTTTACTACCCCTTTGCCCGTTTTAGGATATCAAATATTTCCTTGATGTGTCCACAGGGAAATATATTGTCGATAATATGAATCTTGAGATCCTCTGGTTTGGTATTTTTTCAACTCTATGCGTGTATATTGGAACAAAACTTTTATGGGTTTTTCTGGGGTTTCTCGTGGTTCGACAAGATCACTGTCCATCTGTTGTCAACTGGTTACCGAAGCTCATAGGATAAATAAATAAATGCCACCATACACCTTAAGACATGAGTCCCAATAAAGCTGCTTTGGATGCCCGACCCTTCTAACCGAGGCATGATTGGTTTGCTGTGAAATTAGGTGGGATGGTGGTACATACCGTAGCCACCTCACAATACCACCATTGATTTATTTAAATTAACCGGTCTGATTTTTATCACACGATGAGATTCTTTTATTACAGAAGTCCTTATAGAAATCATTAGCTACTATATGAAGTATTATACGAATACTGTATTAATATTGTTACTATAACCCTAGGTGGGCATACGTGTTCATATTGTGGTATTTAGCTTCTATCTTGAGATAAAGAAAAGTATCTAGTAGTATCATCATGTCCTGACGGTCAACCAACGTTTGTGTCGTTATTCATGTCGATAACTGTACCACGATCTACAACGTCGAAACAAAAATTAAGTTTACGTGCCTAATTATAATTTAACGATAAGCTGTTGGGCCTTGATTCAATATGATTGTGTAATTATTGCAATAATTACGAGCTGCATATCGGTTTATAGCTTGAATTATAAATGAATTTTAGTTAGTTGTGGTATTTGTAAGGGACAAGCAGCTATTTTCACTTATTTACGAGGCTTTTTCAGTTACGCTATTGGTTATTTTTAATTTCCACAGAAACGTACATTACATACGAAGTAATGTGAAATATAAAGTTTTGAAAATTATAAACGACAGGCAACAGTCCCATTTTTTTTTTTAATTGCAAACAGACATCGGCAAAATGAATGAAATTATTGTGAATGGACAAAAGATTATGGAAAATCCAAAAGATCCTGACAAAAATATACAAGAGATTTTGATTGTTGTTACAAAAAAGAATCGGAACAGATCAAAAAGAAGGAAAAAGTCAAAATATCAGGCTCTGGAGAAACCAGAGTCATATAATAAGTTAACTAGATTTTTAAGTTATTCTGACCTTGCATTTGAGAGTGTAAAACACATACGCAGCTCAGAATTATCTACAAAAAGATCAAGGCTTCCTAATTACATCGTAAGTAATGAATCCGAACAGGAATCTGAACACAGTACAACAAACAAAAATGCGTTTATTAATCCTGTTCAAAAACCAAGGTTCAAAGTTTATAGATGTCAGATGAACACACAAGAAGAAGGCTGTTGCTGTAATTGTAACTCTGACGCTATGTTCGAAGTCATGAAAAGTCTTTACGATTGCTATAAAAAAAAGAATTGCGATAATTGCAACTGTATTCTTTGCGGTCATTTGCCTAGAGAAGAAAGACGTCTAGCGGAAATGAGAAAGTCTACCGGTCGATTAACATCTATTCCGTCGGAAACGGCTAGCGCAAAAGAACGTCGAAAAGATAAAGTTAAGAACCTTGAAAAATCAATGGTGGGAAAATCAGCAGTGGAAAAAGAGAAACTGTTAGAAGAAGCGGCTATGAAAGGTATACCACTTCCGGAGGGGAAAACTGCTTCCGAGAAAGAATTAATAAAAAAAGTTAAAACAAAACTAGGCATGCCACAAGAACCCAAAACTGAAGCTGAAAAAGCAAAACTACGGAAAGCTGAAGCTGCTGGAATGATCATACCTCTCGAAGGCAAATCTATGGCAGAGAAGGAAAAAATTCTAAAGAAACAAGCTGAATTGGGCATACCTCTTCCAGAAGGAAGGACTCCATCGGAAAAGGCTCTGATACAAAGAATCAAAACTGGCGCTGGTTTACCATCCGTGAAAATGAAACCATCTGAGAGAATACGTAAAGCAAAAGAAGCTGGATTACTAACTCCATTAGAAGGCAAAACCGCCGAACAAAAAGAAAAAATAATCAAAGGACTAGCAATGTACGGTATTCCCTTACCAGAAGGTAAAACAGCATCTGAAAAAAAGTTAATAAATAAAGTGAGAGATGAGTTGGGTTTGCCACCAGAACCAAAAACAACAGCAGAGAAAGAAAAGTATGCTAAAGCCCAAGCTGCTGGACTTATAATACCATTGGAAGGAAAAACGCCAGAACAAAAAGAGAAAATTCTAAGAGGTCAGGCTGCATTAGGTCTTCCCCTGCCTGAAGGGAGAACTGCATCAGAGAAAGCATTAATAAAAAAAATTAAAGCCTCTACTAAAGAACCGTCGATCGCAGCAAAACCATCAGAAAGACTACGGAGGGCTAAAGCAGCCGGTTTTGTGACACCTCTTGAAGGCAAATCACAAGAACAAAAAGAATATATTCTTAAGGGCTTGGCTGCACATGGTGTTCCACTGCCAGAAGGTAAAACAGCATCTGAAAAAAAATTAATAAATAAGGTGAGAGATGAGTTGGGTTTGCCACCAGAACCAAAAACAGCTGCGGAAAAAGAAAAATATAACAAAGCAGTGGCAGCCGGTATTATAGTACCCCTTGAAGGGAAAACGAACGCCGAAAAGGAAAAGATATTAAAAGCACAAGCAGACATGGGTATATCTCTCCCAGAAGGTCGAACTCCTTCTGAGAAAGCCTTAATAAAAAAAATTAAAAGCGAGAGAAAGAAAAAATCTGTCGGTGTCTCTGTTGGAAAACCTGCACTACCACCTGAAAAAGCTAAAGAGTTAGATGCACAGACCGCAAAAGTAATGACAGAAGGCAAAGGACCTAGCGACGAATGTATTTGCGATCTTTTAACACCTGAGAGTGAAAGAGAAAGACGATTTCCAGGAAAAATAACTTCAGAAAAATTAAGAGCTGCAAAAGCTGCTGGTCTTTTAACACCTCTTGAAGGTAAAACTCCAGAACAAAAAGAAAGAATATTGAAAGGACTTGCTAGGCAAGGTCTGCCTTTGCCAATAGGTAAAACGGCTTCGGATAAGAAACTTATCAACAAAGTTCGTGTGGAGCTAGGTTTGCCTCCGGAGCCTAAAACTCAATCGATAAAAGAAAAGTATGCCAAAGCCCAAGCAGCTGGTCTCATAACTCCTTTAGAAGGAAAAACAAACGATCAAAAAGAAAAAATTCTTAGGGGTCAGGCGCAATTAGGTATTCCCCTACCTGAAGGACGAACACCATCAGAAAAAGCATTAATAAATAAAGTGAAAGGTGCAGCTGCACTTGGAACTTCTCTTGGAAGAATTCCTTCAGAAAAAATTAGGAAAGCAAAAGCAGCTGGTTTACTAACACCGTTGGAAGGAAAAACACCACAACAAAAAGAAAAAATTTTGAAGGGCCTAGCAAAAGCTGGTATTCCTTTACCCGAACCAAAAACCGTTTCAGAAAAAAATTTAATTCGGAAAGTTCGTCATGAAGTCGGTTTGCCTCCGGAGCCCTCAACGCCATCATTAAAAGAGAAGTATAGAAAAGCACAAGCTGCAGGTATTATAACACCTTTAGAAGGAAAGTCTCATACTGAGAAAGAAAAAATTCTGAAAAAAATGTATGACTCTGGTATACCATTACCAGAAGGCCGAACTCCTTCGGAAAAGGCTCTGATAAAAAAGATAACAGGAATTACTCCTATAAAAGTTCCATCAGAAAAACTACGTAAAGCTAAAGCAGCTGGCTTCCTAACTCCCTTAGAAGGAAAAACAACAGAACAAAAAGAGAAGATATTGAGAGGATTAGCTAAGAACGGTATACCTTTACCTGAAGGGAGAACGCCATCCGAAAAAAAAATTATTGATAAAGTTCGAAGGGAAATGGGCTTACCTCCTGAACCAAAAACAGCTGCGATGAAAGAAAAGTATGATAGAGCCGCAGCTGCTGGTTTGTTGACTCCACTTGAAGGCAAAACAGACTCTCAAAAAGAAAAAATATTACAAGCACAAGCTCAATTAGGTTTGCCTCTTCCTGAAGGTAGAACTCCTTCAGAAAAAGCCTTAATTGCCAGAGTAAAACGATCAATAGTAGCAATCCCTTCAGAGAAGTTCCGCAAAGCCAAAGCTGCGGGTTTTTTAACTCCGTTAGAAGGTAAGACACCGGCACAAAAAGAAAAAATTATGAGGGGCTTAGCGGAACATGGATTACCATTACCAGAAGCCAAGACAGCGTCTGAAAGAAAATTGATGGAAAAAGTAAGAAAAGACTTAGGCTTACCTCCAGAACCGAAATCAGCAAAGGAGAAAAAGAGATACAATAAAGCTTTAGCTGCTGGAGCTATAGTACCATTAGAAGGCAAAACGAAAGCACAAAAAGAAAAGATTCTGAAAAAACAAGCAGAAATGGGTATTCCTCTGCCAGAAGGAAGGACAAAATCTGAAAAAGCATTAATTGCTAAAATTAAAGCAGAAACAAAGCCAGAGGTCTCTGCTGCATCATTAGTTACGCAAATACCATCTGAAAAACTCAGGAAAGCTCAGGCAGCCGGCTTGCTAACACCACTAGAAGGAAAGTCGAATACAGAAAAAGAAAAAATTCTAAGAGGATTGGCTGAATATGGCCTACCATTACCAGAGGGTAAGACCAAATCGGAGAGAAGTCTGATCCATAAAGTTAGAACTGAACTCGGAGTACCTCCCGTACCTAAAACTCTATCACAAAAAGAGATCATTCGAAAAGCAAAAGCCGACGGTTTGTTGACACCTCTCACAGGGAAAACTACTGCGCAAAAAGAAAAAATTCTGAGAGGATTGGCGGAAGCCGGTCTGCCTATGCCCGAAGGAAAAACTCCCTCTGAAAAAGCTTTAGTCAAAAAGGTACGAAAAGCCGCCGGCTTGCCGCCCGAAACGACGCCTTCGGAAAAACTGGGTAAAATAAAGAAAAGAGGAAAGAAAGGGGAATCGATAAAGAAAGGTGCCAAAACTTTAAGCGCCAAAGCAGCCGGCATCGACGAAGAATTAGAAGATATTACAAAAACAACAAAATGCGATCGAGCTTGTGGTTGTGATAAGAAAAAAATCCGTTTCAAACATAGCTACGTCAAAATACGTGTCACTTCACCGGATATATCGTCGCTCTGCCCCTGTCCTGAAGAATGCGTACCTGGTGTAAAACACGGAGTTTTCACGGACAGTGAAGGAATAAAGGTTACCGTGGGCAGTGCCGTTGGAGTCCCATCTTTTTCAACGAATCTATCAAATAAAATAAATCAACCAGATTTCATTTATTTTAACAAGCATTACTTAGAAGAGTCGTCTTCTGAGTGCACTCTTGGGTATAGTAGTTCAAACAAACAAAATTCATACACTAAAACGACGAGCAGCTTTATCAAAAAAAAAAATTTATGCGATGCAGAAGAGACCTATCAAAATGCATACTCGTACATTTACGATTACGTCTCACGTATACAACCAGAATTGTTACAAGATTACATTGATGGGTGTTACGAAGTGCCTTCGACATCAATAAGTTACAGAGCATCTGTATCTATATCATTAATATCGAAAGAAGGGACCGCCACGTCTGGATCAAGTTTCGATTCGATTATAATATACAAAACAGAATCATCTTTGAGTCTTCGTACTAATAACGAGACGATAGCAACTGTCAGTATTATATCATTTGTGGACAGCTGTTCGACATCTAAATCGAGAGAATATTTGTGTTACTCTCACTCTGGAGCGCACAGTGATCTGACAACCGAAGAAACGGAGTATTTCACTAATATCGTCGACTATAGTGCTGTTGATGCACTGCCTAGGTAATGTACCGAGTGTTTTTTGTTAGTGTTGCCAAGCGAATGAACATGCCCGGTTAGTTGAGCGACTCCTGGAGCCCGTGGCTATCAGGGCGAAGTCTCAAATGGTATTTACTATTGCACCACTCTTAAAACCAAAACACACAACTGAAGCCTAGAGGTAGAAGAGTAGATGGAACTTGTCAGTGCGGACCCACATTATGCCCTATCTGCAGTAGTTAAATACGTTTATAATTTACTAGCGACCCGCCCTCGCTTCGCTTCGGAAACATTAAAACACACATGAAATCAAAAAAAAAAATCAAAAAAAATAAAAGAAAGTAGCCTATGTTCATCAGGGACAATGTCGGCTTCTAATGGAAAAAGAATTTTTCAAATCGGTCCAGTAGTTTCGGAGCCTATTCGAAACAAACAAACAAACAAATCTTTCCTCTTTATAATATTAGTATAGATTAAGGTTATTTAGTGCACAACGCTGTGTTCTTTATAAAGACCGATAGATCATGTTTAGGTAGTTCATTGTTGTTTCGGTAGCAATTCCATTACACCTAGCATGCCACTGACAATATTAAGCCGACATCGCGCGTAAGTTATTCAATAGTTAAGAAAATAAGTACTACACTGGTGGTAGGGCCTGCTGTGAGTCCGCACGGGTAGGTACCACCAACCTGCCTATTTCTGCCGTGATACAGTAATGCGTTTCGGTTTGAAGGGTGGGGCAGCCGTAACTATACTGAGACCTAAGCAATAAAAAAATAATAAAAAAAAATGAATTTTTAATATATTATGAGTGGCTCCTGAAGCCTAATCATGAACTGAGCGTTTCAGTTTTTTTTTTTTTTTATTTCCTTGCACGCAGACGAGCATACGGCCCGCGTGATGGTAAGTAGCTACCGTCGTCGTTGGACATCAGCAACGGCAGCGGCACAGCTTCTTTCACGCGCACCATTTTCATTTCAAATTTTATTTATGACATGTATGTATCCTTATTTATAATAAGGTATTTATTTCAGTAATAGCGCTTCTTCATTAGAAGTACCGCAAGAAGAAAAAAAGGGACAAATTCCAAATAACAACATGCACATTTTTGCAATGCGCCAAACAGATAATAATACATCTACTGATTATAACGAAAAAGCTGCATACAGTAGCAACCAGAATCATCCTATATTAGTTGTAAACGATCTAAACAGTGACGAACAAATTGTTGACATTATTGATAATATTTTGAATCAAGAGTTTATTGAAGATATGTCCTCGGTTTATCTAATGATACCGGCGTCCGATTATGAGACCGACTTTTCAGAATTCAGCTCAACTATCTGTATACAACTTTCTGAAAACTTTCCTGCGTGGACCAATAATGGAAGTAAGTAAACGAAAAAAAAAACTAAATGACTATGTATGTACCTATGGCCTCGAAGCAACGCACACCAAAACGACGAACATTCAACATTATATTTGTATACACAGAGATAAACATATGTTATTCTGACTTAAACATTCCGCATTCATCAACACAGAAACTATTCTCTACCTTCTTCTGAGCAATGCAGGATTAGCAAACGAGACAAGATAATCAGACAAGGATACTGCATCCGATAAGAGGCTGCGATAAAAGAATAACATTACTTCGATACCATGTCATAAAATGCGACGGGGCTTCCAAGTTGTCCTTTCTATGGGCTCCAGTAACTATAAGCACTGCGGTTTTCGGTCTATCTAACATATTTTTTTTCTCACAAGGCTCGACGTACGGAAGATATGTATCATCTATGGGAGTAAAGCTGTCTTCTAAAGGTAGAAGAAATACACCGCGTGGCCTGTTAGCTGACAACCATGACAATAATTTCCGTAATAACCGCTGCAATACATCCTCCGAAGCATTGTTACGGACCTCTAAAACGCTCAATAAGCAGTGTCAAGTGAAATTGAAGAAGACAACGCCTCGTGCTCGTTGTGTTTCAGTAGATACAGTTTCGGAAAGACCTTGCTGTTGTCCTCCTAAGAGATTGGAATCGAATTATGGTTCAAACGATCGATGCGTGGCTAGCGTTGTTTCTGAACTCATCACTCCAATGATTTTCAATGAAGGGATTGCACAAGGTATTTTAATGTTTCTTTTTAATTCTAATGACTTTTATGCTGTAAGGAATTTTAGTATAAATCGGGTACTCGTAGTAGAGGGCACTGCGACCCTGCACGGGAAGGAGTCATGCGTTCCGATTTCAAGGTTCGGTCGGCCGTCTTCCAATATACGATCGGGTGGATTCGTTTACATTATAATTTCCATTGTATTTACTGGTGGTAGTACCTCTTGAGAGTCCGCAAGGGTAGGTACCACCACCCTGCCTATTTCTGCCGTAAAGCAGTAATGCGTTTCGGTTTGAAGGGTGGGGCAGCCGTCGTAACTATACTAAGACCTTAGAACTTATATCTTATGGCGCATTTACGTCGTAGATTTCTATGGGCTCCAGTAACCACTTAACACCAGGTGGGCTGTGAGCTAGTCCACCCATCTAAGCAATTAAAAAAAAATTTAAAAAAATTGGCTTTAGTAACAATTTAACACTAAATCGACAGTGAGTTCTTCCACGCACCCCATTAATGGATGCACCAATCGATTTTTTATAATTCCGTTGCTTCATTTGTCATGAAGACAATTGATACTGTTACACACTGAGGCTAGGGATAAATAAAAATTCTACCGAATTACAAGTTAACACTGTCTTGTCACTTAGAACACTCACAGAACACTTTAAAATTCTTAATTCACTTCTTCTGCTCCCCTTCAGGTTTTTCTTTATTGCTTATGTGGGTGGGCGAGCTCACGGCCTACCTGGTGTTAAGTGCTTACCGGAGCCCATAGACACCTACGACGTAAATGCCGCCACCCACCTCAAGACATACGTTCTAAGTCTCAGTTTTAAGAGTACAACGGTTGTGATCCGTTCGCTGTTTCGCTTCGAGTAGTTCCGATTACATACTGAGTACGTGCCATTTCTGCAACGCTTTTATAGTCGATACTACATCCCTAGAATTATCGAGAACATTCTTGACAAGTCAAGAAGTTTCGATATGTATTTCCACTATTTGTTAATAGATGGCGTTGTACTTTTCGAGCGTTCTCGATTTTTGTAGTTCTTTTGATATTCGTTTATATCTCGATGATAGATGGCGTTACTCTTACCAGCGTAACAATACGATAGTTAATATGATAATAGGATGTAAAGATACCGCTTTTTTTTAAATGTAACGTTCTCGAATTTGTTTCAGGTTTAAGCGAAGAAGCTTGCTTACCCAACAAAGGATCAAGATTATTGGAACCGACTCCGGTTAGACACTGCAAAATACCCACTTGCAGCGAAAGCGCTAATGCTAAAACGAAGCCTACCAATAACAGATTGCCCAAATCCAAATTTCAACCTGGTGACTATAACCAGGCGTCCAGGTCTTGTAACTGCTGCCCCGAAAATCAAGTGGAAACGTTCTCTAATAAATCGAAGCCAATGAAGTCTACTGGTGTAGGTTGTTCTCCACCGGTTTCAAGGGGGAACTTAGCCGTACTTCCTCCTAGAGGTGATTACCATAAACATTTTCGTGCAGTATTAGTTGTATACGAAAAGATCTAAATAACCAAACATATCTCGCCGTAACTTACCATCACATCCTAATAAGTTCCCGGAAACGTGATGTTGAAGTTTATGTATTTAATTACCATAATTGTCTAGTTAGGTATGTTGTTACACAGTGGATATCTCGAGTTTATTTAAGCAACAAATCTAAAAATATATTTTGTAACAATAATCATTTATTTTAATTGTTTTCCAGCAAATTGCGGGATACCATCTTGCTGTAATGAAAACTTACCAACTTTAACAACAGCAGGTATTACTAGTTTACTTATTTCTTTCGATGACTCGAAGTTGATCCTTTATCAACGATTTACTTTAAATACACTTACGTACGTTAATATTATATTACAGGATATTAACTATTTTTAATACGCTAATACGCTAATAATTGCTAATACGTCTAAACAGATTAGACATCACTTAATTTTTTTTTTTTTTTTTCCTACCTATGCTGAGAGCCTTGAGAGGCTATATCAGCGTAACCCTAACTTTTGTAGGTGAGCTCACGGGGCTCAAACCTGATGACGTTGCTAACACGAACCCTAGCAAGAGTCGTGCTTCGCAGAATCTACCACCGGATCGGAAACGCGACCCACTGAGAAGATCCGGCGAGAAACTCAGTGGGCTGTGTCTGAGTTTTAATTTACTCGTCGAGCCCTACGTCGCAAGCGACGGGTTCGACGAGAACGGTGACCGGTGCTTGAAGTACCTAGAAGCACCGTTAGTGGATCGGGAGGATCCGAGATGACGTGTTTTGAGCGACGTCGACTGCTTTCCATTCTGTCCGCAGGATCGGGAATGTAGTTACCGGCGGCCACGATGAGAGGGTTCTCGTGTCGTGCCGCTTTATCGAAGTGGCGCATCGACGCCGACTGCATATACTTACTGGTGGACTCTAAGTCCAGGTCGTCATGGAGGTCGACGTTCCTGACGAACCACGGGGCTCCGACGGCTATCCTGCAAAAACGGGATTGAATAATTTGGAATGACTTTAAGTGAGTGCGGGCTGCGTGAGCGAACACTACACTTGCATAGGTCATGACGGGGCGTATGCAAGTTTTGTAGAGTGTCACCTTATTTCTAAGGGACATTTTACTTCGCCTACATATCATCGGGTAGAGACGTCCTAGAATGAAGGCGGCACGATCGCGTACCGTCTTGATGTGGGGGCGGAATGTCATCCTACTGTCGAGGGTGACGCCTAAGTATTTGACCTTCGGGGCCCACGGTATGGGGTGGTCGAACATCGTGATCGGGCGAACGGCGGGGGCGGGGGTATTGACGCGCCTAGTCGGGAGGGGGATGCTCAGCGTGGTGTTCGGAGGGCGACCCCTTTTGAAGAGCACCGCTGTGCTTTTCGTGGGGTTGATGTCGATGCGCCACTTCCGGAACCACTGTCCCATGGTGGTAGCTGCGGTCTGAAGTCGTCGATGAAGCAACGCCTTCTTCCTACACGAGTAGTAGATGGCGGTGTCATCGGCGAAGAGCGCCAGATGGGTCTCCGGAGACCGGGGTATATCATTGATATACAAACTAAATAGTAACGGGGAGAGGGCGGAGCCTTGCGGGACTCCGGCTGTGACGTGAATCACTTAATGTTGAATGACACGAAAAATAGTTTTTTCTTTTTTTTGAATCCGTCTTGTTCTTAATACATTTTTTTTTACAGATAATTTAAATAAAAACGGATTATGTGAAAATAATATGCCAAAGGAGAAAAAGCTGTGCGCGTGTAAATTGAAAGATAAAACAATTAAATTTGAATCTCCGTGTCTGTGCGGTGGTCGAAAGTCGCCTGCAGAACATGAGCAATGTGTGGAAACACCAAAGAAGCAAGCCTGTGTCTGTAAAGATAAAAATAAAAATAAAAAAGTTATTTGTGAATGTCCCGAAGAAGAAGAACTCCCAATCGAAGATATCGACATTGTGCCTGATGAAAAATACATGAGAAGAATGAAGTCGGACTTGACACAGACTACTTCAGGTTTTAAATTAACCAAACCGAAACGACCTGTTGAAGATAATATGAGTTTCGAAGATGCCTTAATGTATTACAAGGCTTTTGCAGAAGCAGAAGATGTACAAGAAGACGAATCTTGTATATGTAATGAAAATCAACAAGTTACAATCAGCAATAACATGATCTGTGAATGTCCTGACGAACCATCGGAACCGTTAGAAGAAGAGCCATTTAGAGGACTAAAAATATCTATAGGTGGAAAAGGCTCGGGTTCTAAAGGACTAACCGGAATTTGCTGTTTTGATTTAACTCAAGAAATAAATGGGCTTAGCTAAGGTACAACGCCATCTTTGAATATTTCTTAGAACTACCTCAGAATTAAAGTTAATTTATTCTTATTAAACTGTTGTCTGCCCGTGTTTTGTAATATAAATACGTTTTTGTGATACTGATAACATAAAAATAAATGTTTTTAACATTTTAAAATTGTTGAATTTGTTTTGTTCTTGTTTACATTTTGACACTAAAATATGTGTCAATTTGACAAATCTATCTCGTCTTGTCTTCCGCACTTGGGTCTTAAAACTAATATTAATGCAACAAATAAAATTCACCTTTAAAACAATCGCACGCACGAAATAAAACTAAAAGTGGACCAACTTGCGGAATGTCTCCAATCGCACCATCACAAATCATTGATTTTTGTTCTATCTTATTAAAGACTACAAAACCAATCCATCTTTCTCATTTTTTCACATTCATTCGCCGCTCTTGATGATAAGGATGGCAATTCCATACGAGTTCATAACAGTTATTATTGGCAACATTACAATGTTTTTATGGAGGCATTCAACAACCGAAAAAAGGCTGCGGCTCACGTTAAACAAATTTTTTCGCGGCATCCCCATTGACCTGTCAATTCGTCTAGCTTGTTAGACATATTAGGATTAATTAAATTTTGATATTAAATACCTACTTGTTTCAGTTAAGAAAGCCGGTGAGTGTTTATATTTTTTATTTGAAGTAGTCTTTAAATTAAAATAGGTTGATGTTCATAAATTTTGAAACGATAATTTCTTGAAAAGGGCACGTGTAATATGTAATGCATAGGAACGAGATCAATGTCGAAAGAAGCTTGGTTTTTTCTAAAGGAACAATTTGCCAAGCTACGAATAACTGACAACAATATTATAATTTATGAAATTTAATTCATAAGTGATCAAGTTTAGTTATCAATACAGAATACCAGTTTAGGATAGACAGAATAATGTAACGGTATTTTTATTGTTCGTTCGTTGAAATAAGATAACATTAACTGGAGTAAGTAGTAGGTAAAACAAGTCAAATTTTAATAAAAAAATAACTTTGCGAACTTCCTTATTGTCATGACTGTTATATATGCTAAAAGTATGTGTTTAAATAATATATAATTTTTATGTAGATAAAAACCATTTTTTATAAAAGTTTGCCAGGTGGGTAATGAGATTTTCTGCCTATTAAAATTTAGGTAAAAGCATTCCATGGAAAGGTTTTTAAAATATTAATGAAATTACACTTAAAATATTTTAGTACATTATTAAAAGTTTGAACTAAATTTATGCTTTTGTGTTCTTCAAAAAAAGGAATCAATGGCAAACATTTTAAATTGAAATTCAAAAACTTTCTAAAATGTACTGGTTATAAAGTCTTAATTCAGTTTTCTGCAAAAAATAGTGCTAAAGGCATTCTATATTATGCTTCTTCTACTATATTCTCTTTCTAGATGTTAACAAATTGTAATTGTATTTTTTTTTATGAAATGTTCGTAGTTTAATTTTAATAGTAAATTGTTACTGTTTCAGTTTGCAGTATAAGAGTGTAGATGTACTGGTAGGCGTATTAAATCATAGAACTAGTATATTTCTAAACAAACCTTTAATAAACTTAGAATGCCTTCATCCACTGGCTACTAACTGAGAATTTATAGTAAAATATGGTACATCTTCAAGAATACAAATATCATAATACAAGAATAAAAAAATACAAGGATTTATTACACTGATTATTATTCAAAGGACTTTGGCCCTTTTTGGAGCTGGTGGATGAGTTTTCACATTCAATAACTGTTCAATTAACAGCCAAATTGTAATAAACGGTCTGAATTTAAGTTCGAATTAACTTAAAATTCTGAATAATAAGTACCATTTAAAATTAAACTGAAACAATACAATTTTAAGGAGTCTTATAAAAAATGCAAGGAAAGAAGGTTTCGTTTTAGTTTATTAGTTATAATGTAACAATAAGTTTATAAAAAATTTAGTTGAAAATTAAGTAATTCAATTTAAATTTAAATCATTTTTCAACTTAAATATTATGATCATAATATACTTTTGTCATAACATGCTTTTCTATTACCATTTAAAATTTTAAATAGAATCTACAAGAAAAATAAAATGAAACAGGTCAGGGACAAACTGACTGGTTCTATTGATTTCAATTACAATTTAATCTTATATCAAAATATTCAATAGTCAAATAAAATATCTTAAATAGTCAAATATTTTCATATCAATTCAATAAACCATTATGATATAGTTTATACTAGATACTTTTTAAATTAAATCTAAAGAATGTACCAATGAACACAACTTTTATTATAATAACTTTCTTACCAGTATGAAAAATAAAAAATTTAGTTTGATAAAATTCATCTCTAAAACAAACACCCTTAATTGTAAAAAAATAACTTTTGTTTTCTTAATTTGTTTTCTTTGAAGAATAAAACATGTCAACGGCAAGTCGTAAGCGTCCACTGCCAAGTTCTAGTAACCGTGGAAAGGTCTCAAGAAGGAAGAAACCTCTGGTCTCCGAAGATGAGGATAGTAATGATTCAACTACTTCCAATCCACCAGCTGAACAGTCAAAACCTTCAACACCGGAGCCTGAAGAATGTACCACTAAATTACCTGAGGTATTTATTAATTTTTCAAAACAAAGAAACAGAAGCACCCATGCAGTTAAAATTTTTAAAATATTGCCATGCGACTGCCTATTGAAATTTTTTAAACATATATATATATATATAATTTATATATATCACTAATATAAAAACATTTGTATACACTTTTGGATCATGTATTTCTTTATTGCTTATTGAAAAAAATTGTCACAACTAAGTAACTAATAGATAATCTTATTCATGTCAGCTGTCATTTGAAACTAGTATTTCACAATTCAATATCAAGGTGACCCACTGAAGATCAGAGTAACCTTCTGACCACCCTAAAATTTTACTATCAAAACATAATAGAACATGAATTATTTTATATGTTTTTGAATATAGTCTTTATCTGTGACATTTAATTTAAAGGAATGTGATATAAATTAACTTCATAAAAAAAAATTGATTTTTCTTCAACCTTGTTATTCAGTATGGAGTCTTAGTAGTAAAGTCTTGAATTAGATAAAACCAGTTTTTCTCACAACTGCCCAAAACATCATCAATTTTCCCTGAATCTGTTTAAAAATCTCTGCTTCTGCTTTCCTGAGTAAATAGGATAAAGGAAAATTAAAAACAATGTAATTCTTAATTAAATTAGATATAAAAATAGCAAATGCAACTTTCTATTGCAATTTTGCAATAATTAATATATTTGCTACTCCCAAATCCTGACATAATTTTGACAATGGCTAAATATATTTCAATTAAATTTTGCCTTTTGACAACGATCACTTGACCAGCGAATCATTTAGTGCCTTGCTATGGGTTTGTTAATAAAACACAAAAATTGAAAAAAGCAAGTTGTTGGTATATTTCCTTACTATATAAATATGTGAAACAGTATTATAAGCATATAAGTATAGACACATTGTTGATAGGCTTCTGGAAAGCATTTGATTCTGGTCTAGACAATGTGAAATAACTGTAAATCCCGGTCATGCTCTGCTTTGAACCTTGTCAAATATATAAAAAAACAAATTTCATGGAAATATTGTGCGCCATTTGACTATAGTATATACCTAATATACTATGACTTTATAATATGCTGTTCTGGTATACATTGTGAAATCAACGATCGAAGTATTACGAAGTAGTAAAGGCTACACACGAAAGCTAGTTGACGAATTTTGACAAGACTTTTCGTTCCCGCAAACTTGAACATTTAAAATCTTAGTAGAAGGCATTAACATAAGTTTTCCAATAATATATTGACTGATCTTGCCCATAATTACTAGTTTATAAGTTTTCTAGGTACATATAACTAATCATTACCGAAATTCTATCAGTCAATGAACCGATGAAGTTTGCTCTTCGGTAATAGCAGCTATTAATAAGTAAATCACTATGTATCTAAGTCAAAATGTACCTATACAAATATTTTGAAGCTTTTTCCGTAGCTTCTCATTACGTACGCAGAAATAAAGTATACTCTTGTATATTTCAGTCATACTAGTAAACGTATCGATTTACATCTCAGCGGATATGTTTGGTTGTTCCTGTCGATCACTACTTTCAACTGGCATAGCGTCTTCATAGAATTCTGGATCTAGCAATTTCAACACTTGCTTTCGGAATCAAAGTGAAAATTCGATCGCGGTATTAAAATTTAAATGGTTAACGATGAATGGGCATGTGTTATTATAATATCATCTAAACAATTTCCTTGGTAACTGACATACGATATTATTATTGATAACACTCCCTGTAATATGCAGTCGTATGTAAACTTGTGAGGGCAGGATGCATATTCGCTTGTTCAACGGAAACAAATCATTAATCTCTCGTATGCAAATTGCAAATTAAATAAACAACTGAGTTTCAAAGTTAAGTCAATGACTAAGCCTACCTGCAATAATAGGCTGCGTTAAATGAAACCTTGGAATGTAATATGCAGGAATTCGATTAAGTTCCCAGGGTAACTGATTTATTAGGGTTTTTTTTTTTCATTTAACATATGTATTTATTTAATCAAAATATCTACCATTATTATCTATACATTGCTGCCATCTAATGGGAAGGTTATTTATGCCTTTCCGATAGAACTCGGTGGTCTAGATTCTACAAACATTTTGAAAGCATTTTGTACTGCCTCCTGGGAAGAATTTTTTTTATCGTGCAGAAAATTGTCCAAATCACAAAAAAAAAAAAGGTAATTCCGTTGAAGCAAGGTCTGGCGAATACGTAGGGTGACGAATGTTTCTAATTGCAGTTCCTGTAGAGTTAAAATAATTTCTTGTGCTGTATGAGGTCTCGCGTTATCATGGAGCAATAATGGTGAAGATCGATTTATGAGTCGGGGCTGTTTCACTGCAATTTTTGCTATCATTGTTCGAAGTTCGGCACCGTAGACATCTGCCGTTATTGTTTTTCCAGATCGAAGAAAGCTATAGTGAATAACACCATGCTGAGACCACCAAACAGCTACCATTACCTTTTTATTGGTAAGCTTTGCTTTAGGACAATGTTTGCAGCTTTTGACCGGAGGTCAGCCATTCCGTTTTTCGTTTACGATTATCGTAAAGAATCCACTTTTCATGTCACAATTCGATCCAATATTCCTTCATTTCTGTATCTATTCAAAAAGGCAACAGAAGTTTCAACGCGCGTTTCTTTCTGCAGATCTGATTGAATGATTTTTCATATTTTTTATTTTATTGATTTGACGTAAATGAGTCAATATTGTTAGTAAAGTAACAATTAACCATGCCGCTGATTCCTGGGTAGTTTGGCTCAGATCGGCCTCCACCATCTTTTTCAATTCATTGTTATTCACATGTGTGGGCGGTCTTTCACGTGGTTCGTTCTTCAAATCAAAATTTCCATCACAAAAGCCTTTAAATCAAAATTGCACGGTGCGTCATTAGCAATCCCCTCTCCAAACGCAACATTGATATTGCTAGCTGTTTCTGCAGCGTTAGGGCGTCGGAACTCTTATTAAAAAATCACTCGAATTTTCGAAGTATCCCTCTTTCTTGTCTAAGCTGAATAACAAAACCACTGAAAGTCGATAATCGAATGTTGCACATCTTTTAAAAGAAGAACCTCATAGGTACCGTTCGAAAAAAGTTTCACTCAAAAATCGCAATTCATGAAGGCTCTATGTTAATTCGAATTACCTATTACAATAAAACAGCAATTTCATGTTTTAACCCCTATTCTTTTGCTGAGGCTCTACAGCTTATTATGTATGATATTTTTTTAAACTTTAATCTTTTTAGCCTTAAAGATTAGACGCATATGCAATAAAAAATGCTATTCTTAGTTTGCTTGTTGATAAATAACGCAAATGTCAAGCATACATTTACATATTGTTTTAATACAACGAATTAAACCCGCACCAAGCTAACCAATAAACGGCAAGTCTGTTTGGTATTTGATAATTAATAAGTTGTAGCAGGAATAGTATTACTAGTTGCTGTAATAGGTGTAAGAGTACATACAGTCCTCTCTGGTCACTACTTTTTTCCTTTTCGTCTACCGTAACCTAAGGGGCTATTCCAGATTTGCACGGACTGGTAGTTGAGCTTACGGGCGAGAGAATTTGATAACGCACTAGCCCTAGAAAAAGCAGAATTGCGATCCACTGAGAAGATCCGGTGAGAAACTCAGTGGGCTGTGTTTATGGGTTCGTTGGTTGAACTCATTGATTACAACTAGGACGGTAACCGGTGCCTGAGGAGCCTGCACTGAGAGTAGGTCCGGGTCATCCGACAAGACATGTTTTTGGCGACGGCGGCTTTGCGTGGCTCAGTCGACTGGGTCGGATATCGAGTCACTATTGTTATTCGACCTTCCGTCTGATTCAGTTACCTTTAAATCAGGGGCTCCCAAACTTATTTTGTCTACTGCCCCCTTTGCGAATAAATTATTTTTTAGCGCCCCCATTTTTTCACCTACTTAAAAACCACTATAGCGATAGTTCAGTCGATGTCTAAGAGTCCTCCTAGATGAAATTACAAATCCTCTTCCGAAGCGTCTACACAACGCCCCCATTTTTTTTCTGGGTCTCTTACCGCCCCACTTTAGGCCTGCAGCGCCCACAAGGGGGCGTTATCGCCCACTATGGGAAAGGCTGCTTTAAATAATCACTACCGCCCTGATGTCAACCTTGTGTGCCTGTCCATTTATGCCACGAATTGATCATGCCTTCCAATCTAATTTCGTAATTGCATTGCAATTGATCTGGATGGCTTTGTTGTAGCTTGAAAAACACGCACTAATTTATCGAATTCTCTGACAGGAACTACTGAAGACTTTCTACAAGACTCCTGGTGTCTTGATGATAGCCGGTCTGGTGTCATGGGATCTTACCGCCAGGAGGGACAACAATCCAACCAAACGTACCCACCCGAACCTTTATACATTTCATAAGTTCACCGATCGTCGGGTAAGTGTAGAATAGTATTGGTAAAAAAATTTAGGAGAAAAACCCACATCATCTTCGAAAATTTTAAGAGTCCTCAACGCCGACGGCTTGCTTCGTATTGATAACTTGACTAAAAATGTCAGACCTCATACGAAGTACTCTTGCCTCTAGACCAGGGCTCCTACAATACCAGCTTCTCCCAATCGATTCTACATTGGATCAAAGTATATAAGATTAAACATGAAATAGTTGAAGAACACTTTTTATGTATTTCCACAGTACCGACTTATAGTCAGTGGGTGCACTGCTGGACATTCAGTTTTGGTGTCCGAAGAGGGAGAAGCCTACACGTTTGGTAATTACTGAATACATAGTTTTCAGAGCTGTCAAGTTCAATATGTAATAAGATTTTATAATACATATATAAGTATCGTAACACAGTGAAAACACGTGTTCGTAATGGTAGTAGAATTTTGTTACATTTTCGTTCTGACGACAGCCTTATAACCAATTGTTTGATTTCACAATGAAATCCAAAAATAACTTGACGGAAAATACGTTTTCTATACTAATATTATAAAGAGGAAAGATTTGTTTGTTTGTTTGTTTCGAATAGGCTCCGAAACTACTGGACCGATTTGAAAAATTCTTTTTCCATTAGAAGCCGACATTGTCCCTGATGAACATAGGCTACTTTAATTTTTTTTTTATGTTTTTTTTTTGGTTTCATATTTCCGAAGCGAAGCGAGGGCGTGTCGCTAGTCATTCATAAATTCGTACTTGAGATTGTATTTTTGGTACATTGGATGTTGTTTGTTAGAACATACTTGTTTATTTTCTTAATATAGTCCAAGAATAACTGGAAAAAATTTTTATTAACTATCTTAAATTCGAACGATATTTAGGGATTCGATGCCAAATCGCATAATTTCTCCACAAACTCAAAACAACAAAATAGGGTTATAACATCCTTACCTCCAAGAAGTAAGACATTGAAATTATTTCAGGGAGACGATAAGCTTTTAATTATGACTAGTGGTCCCGCAATAGTCGAAAATTCGACTTTAATCAATTGAAATTTTATGTTTAAACGTTATTATGGTTCTATTGTCAAATACTATTATAATATAATCACAGATTTCGCCAAAACTACACTATACATAAATAATAATAAAGACATACAATATTCATCTATTCTCAATTTACCACAGACTTTAAACACTAACAAAAGTTAGACAATTGATAATAAACAAAGAGTATATTTTTATATGTGTTGTCTCAAATACATGGTACTGTGTGTAATGGTTTTTTTATTGATTTAATGTATCTTTTATGCATTATTTTAAAAAAATATTAGCATTGTGCACTTCTTCTCTATATTCTCTACTAGCTGACCCGGCCGACTTCGTAGTGCCTCAATCGATAAATAAAAGACCTAAGCTTTTGCAAAGCGAAAACAAAATTGTTATTTTTATTTATTTCCGAGCATTTTCATATTTATTTACCTTTTAAACCTTCTCTGGACTTCCACAAATAATTCAAGACCAATATTAGCCAAATCGGTCCAGCCGTTCTCGAGTTTTAGTGAGACTAACGAACAGCAATTCATTTTTATATATATAGATAAGTGTGAAACATTTCATACTTCTCCGTCCGCGCAATTTTCGTAAAAAGGGATACAAAGTTTTTGCTTCACGTATTAATATATAGATTAAATTAAGTAAAGTTTTATTTACTTCATACTTCGTTAGTCCGCGATATCCGATTTGGACTTTCACTTACTAATTATTCTATTGTAGTAAAGTAAAAATTAATATCAGGTCGCAATGCATGTGGTCAACTCGGCTTCGGAGACACGGTGACACGGAGCGTTCCCGAGCTGGTGCCGGAGTTGAAGGGCAAGAACATCATCCACGCCGCAGTGGGGAGACACCACACATTGTTTGTGACTGGTATGTGCTTATTCCCAGCCAAGAAGTAGCTAGATTTTTTTTTTATTGCCCTTGTAGGCAGACGAGCATACAGCCCCCTGATGGTGAGTGGTTACCGTCGCCCATGGACTTCAGCAATGCCAGGGGCAGAGCTAAACCCCTGCCTACCGTTGAGTACTCTCCACAAGCCTCGTTTCAAGAAGGACACAGTATGTGGCAAAAAAAGGATGCAAATTCGTCTGCATCTAAATAGACAAGGAAAACCGCATGGATTGCCTTCTTTCTTGGTCATCATATTGTCTGTTTTTGCTATGAAGAAATAAGTTATTTTTCCTATTTTATAAAAATAAACAGGATTATTAAAAAACAAGCGGCCCGCTCCGGCTCCGCTCGGGTCTTTAACAAAAATTTCAACGATATTAGACATAATTTTATTTTTTAAATAATAGAACACTTTTATTGCGGCATAACTATAATACAGGGTGGCCCATAAGTCCTTTGATATGAAAAAAAATTTATTAAAATAAAACTAATTACATTATGAATTAAATTTTTATTTACATAAAAAGCTTAAAAAACGGGAATTATTTTTTGAAAATAACATCTCCTAAATGTAATCCGTTGCGATCACGGCACTCTTGCAAACGACGTCTAAAATTGTCGATGACTGCGCGGCACGTCACTGCTGAAATGCTTGTCATTTCTCTGCGGATGTTTTCTTTTAGGGCCTCAATTGACCGCGGGTTTGTGTCGTATACTTTAGCCTTAAGGTAGCCCCACAAAAAAAAATCCATCGGGGTCAGATCTGGACTACGTGGAGGCCAGGAAATGTCTCCTCTCTTAGAGATAACTTTGCCAGGAAAAAGTTGACGGATAACGGGCATAGCAGTGTTAGAGGTGTGAGAAGTGGCCCCATCCTGTTGAAACCACGTCCTGGCATTAAAGCCTGAAAAGTTTTGCAATTCTGGTATGAAAAACTCTTCGATCATAGCCACATATCGCTCCGACGTAACAGTAACTGCGCGCCCTCTGCCATCCTCAAAGAAGTAAGGCCCTAGGATACCATGGGCTGACATAGCGGCCCAAACAGTCACTTTCGGACTATGTAAGGGCTTCTGATGCTTAAGTTTTGGATTGATGGGGCTCCAAT
Source organism: Bombyx mandarina (assembly GCF_030267445.1). Taxonomy (NCBI): domain Eukaryota; kingdom Metazoa; phylum Arthropoda; class Insecta; order Lepidoptera; family Bombycidae; genus Bombyx; species Bombyx mandarina. The sequence continues at coordinate 2,176,875 of NC_143208.1, forward strand.
AGCGGCAATTTTGTTTACTAACATGCCCGTTAAGATGGAAATGAGCCTCGTCAGAGAACATTATGTTATTGAAGGAAGTAAACCGATTCAACATTTCATTCGCATAATTTTGTCTTTGAATACCGTCAGTTTCCTTTAATTCTTGAACCAACTGAATTTTGTAAGGGTGCATATGTAAATCTTTCTTCAAAATCCGTTGTAACGATGTCCTGGATACGTTTAATGCTCTGGCGCGCTTACGAGTTGACTGTGTCGGATTTTCGCGAATAGACTGTGTCACTGTGTCTATGTTTTGTTCCGTACGTGACGTCCTTGGGCGACCCAACCGCGGTTTATCTAACGTCGAACCGGTCTCCTCGAACTTAGCAACCCAGTTCTTAATCGTTTGAAGAGTTGGAGTGTCGTCAAAGTTGTGTAAACCTTTGTGTTCTCGAAATTTACGCCGCGCAACGGTTGGCGAATTAGCGTTTTTATAAAACTCGCGCACACAAAACGCACGGTCCGCTCCGGTAAAACGCTCCATCGCGACTAAATTCCCAGAAACCGAAGTTACTCCCCCCGCTTCCCCTGCACCGCTCACGCGCGCCCTGTTCGTTTTATTCAAATTTTACTTTTCAAAGGACTTATGGGCCACCCTGTAGTTAGACATGTACTGTCGCGAAACTTTTTGTAAATAATAATGTGTTCTACAAAGTCTTAGTACATTATTTTATTCTATCATCAATCGTTTTCGCAAGGCACGCGATGTAAAGAATATTTTAGGTAATTTTTTACATCTTGGATTACATTATTGAAATTTTAGTAAGGATCCCTAATTTTTTTCAATAAAGATTATAGCCTATGTCACTCGGGAATAGTGTCCTGTAGTCCAAACATTGAATGAATTTTTCAAATCGGTTCTTTAGTTTCGGAGCCCATTCAATACAAACAAACAAATAAATCTTTCCTCTTTATAATATTAGTATAGATGTTCTGGAAGATTTCAGAATTATGCATTCTAATCTTAACACAGAATCAAATGCTTTCTTATTAAAATACTATGTTTTTGAAAACTTACGAAAATAACCGTTTATCATTAAAGAAATAAGGTTGAATTTGAGGGAAACTATAATAATATGTATTTCACCCAAATGTAACAAATAGTATTCAATTGATCTTATGAATGTTTTGTTTTAAACAGACACTGGCTGTGTATACGCTTGCGGGGACAACAAGAGCGGTCAGTGCGGACTTGGGAACACAACACCTCAGATCTTGAAACCAACTCGGATTAAATACAAGTTAGAGCTTATTACACCTAAAAACAGTTCGTTACACAGTATATTGTACATATTACATTTCTTAAAACTTAATAATATGTTTTAAAAACCAACATTGCTCTTAGATCATTTTTTGAGTGTTAGTTTTGATTTAAATGAATCATCTATTGTGGGATATATGCAGACATTATTAACTTTGTATCGCAATTCGCATAGCAGTTGTATGCATGTCTTTGCATATACTCACAATAAGTTTAAATTAAATTTAAACAGACTGTGTGTGTAATTTGTGAATTAATTGTAGTGGAACACCGATCGTGAAAGTAGGATGCGGTGCCGAGTTCTCTATGATCCTTGACTGCAACGGGAACTTGCATTCGTTTGGAATGCCCGAGTATGGACAACTAGGTGAGTCAAAACGTAAATCTACAATTGTCTGGTAAATCTCTGGTAAACTTTTGTATAATCAATTTCGCATTGGACTTAAAACAGTTTTTGATGTCTTCTGATGAAAGTTTGGAAATTATGGAATTCTAAACAAAAACGCTAATTCTATAATCTAAACTATTTTCACGAAAACCGATTTTTTAAAAGTACAAATCATCTTCTACTGATATTCCGGTCACCGTCCTCATCGAACCCGTCGCTTACGACGAAGGGCTTGATGAGTGAATTAACCCATAGACACAACCCATTGAATTTCTCGCCGGGTCTTCTCAGTGGGTCGCGTTTCCGATCCGGTGGTAGATTCCACGAAGCACGGCTCTTGCCAGGGTTCGTGTTAGCAGCATTCCCGGTTTGAGCCCCGTGAGCTCGCCTACACGTCAAGGAGAAACTGAAATAGCCTCTCAAGGCTATCAGCATGGGTAGGAAAAAAAAACTGATGTATAGAATATGAGGTGCGCTGTAGCGAATTACTACAATTTCTAACTTGCGAATTTTCTATTTCAAAATCGTATCTCTAAGCGATGATAGTGTTAATTCATGGCTAACAGTAATATCACATGTTTTTATATGTGTTGTTCCTGAAATTTTAAAATGATTTATCCTTGTCATGTGCCTTGAAATGTGTGTATCGTTGTCAACAGGTCACAACACTGATGGCAAGTACTTTGTGACTTCGACTAAACTCTCGTTCCACTTCGAGACTATTCCAAAGCAGATCACTCTATACATTCAGAAGTCGAAAGATGGCTACATAACACCTGTCAAAGATGTCACAATTGTCGATCTGTCATGTGGGAATAATCATACAGTTAGTAATTTTTATTTAACAATAAATTGTCGTTTAAGTTATTTATATAGTGTATCATCTAAATATATGTTTGAAGTACTGAATGCTCGTGAACCATTGAAGACATAATTATGATACAATTTGTTAATTTTGAGAAAACGGGCAACAGACTTTTGTTTCTTGTACAGTTTCTTCATATATGTATAACGGAACTCCTTCATCACATGCAATTTCTAAAAATAGGCTTGAAAACGGGGTTTTAAGTTCTAATATGGTTTATAGGCACATAACACCTTCATTCAATGTAAAAACTCAAAAATCTTACAAATGGTACTTAACCCCTTCATCTATCTTTATGACGACATTATAGTACATTGTCGAACTTTCGGCCTGATAGGAGAAAAAATAGTATGTGCACCGCGGGAAAAAGTAGGACATTTCCTCCAGTGTGTAAAATTGCCACCCGAGCCGAAGGCTATATAAAAAAAACAATTTAATTGTTTTTTATTTTTAAATAAGCTACTACTGATTGAATAAGAACTGTCTGATAAACTCATCTTTGTTTAATACTTCACTATAAAATTTTATTGCCTTTTGTTTATTTCACTTTTACACTAAACACAATATTGCAAATTACCCGAGCACAACAATGGCGGATAATTTTAGGTGCGTGAGAGCAGACGTAGACAATAACGCCCATGCGCACTTGTCAGTACCCAGGAAGGAAAAGTTACACTTTCTTCCCTGTACAGCGGGAGGAAAAGTTACACTTTCGGCGTAGGTAGGAGAAAAAACATTTTTTCATATTTAGTGTTGTCTTGCAGGTAGCAATAGACTCAATGAAGCGGGCCTTCAGTTGGGGTTTCGGTGGCTTCGGTCGTCTCGGTCACGCTGAACAAAAGGACGAGAACGTTCCGAGGCTGATCAAATACTTTGATACTGTGGGCAGAGGCGTTCGGTCAGTTCATTGCGGTGGTACTTACAGTCTTGCAGTCAATGACCAGGGTCAGTGATAATTCTATATCTATTGTAAATTATAAATAAGTCAATATATTTATGTAAGATTGACTTGGAGTTCACGGGTCCATTGACCCCACAACTTCAATATTACCTCAGGGTGAGGTTAATTGTGTTGATATCGTACTTTCCGGCATTTAAAACCGTAAAAAATGGCTGCTTGGTAATGCTTTTGTTCATTATTCAACTAAATGGATGGGTTGGTTTGACTTTAATTTTACAAACCGCTATCTCTTCTCCTGAGGATAGCCAAGTGCTAAAGTTTACTAAAGCAGACAACAATAGTACTAGTATAGAGATTGTGATCTTCTGAACTTAAAAAAATAGTAAGTCTTTTAACTAGCTATATGTCATTATAGGGTTTGTTTCCCCGATAAATGTTTACTTTAATTACAGGTGCCCTGTTTATGTTCGGTCAGACAAAACGGACTGGAGAAGCCAACATGTACCCAAAACCGGTCCACGATCTCACCGGTTTGTATTACAGTTAAAATTACACTAAACTTTGTTAAATACTGAATCTCGTTTGTTGGAACGGCTTGTAGTACCATAAATTCAAAAGCGAAGGGTCACTTTGGAATTTATGGTACTACATTATATCAGAAACTTTCATATAGTGCCAATAACAAATTTGAAGAGTCTCATTCAAATTATGAGCAAACACATTAAAAAAATATATCAACAATAATATAATTACTCAAACAAGAAGAAAGTGTATTACTTTCTGACCTGTGTTTTCATGTTATACTTATTGTTTCATTCGTTTCTTTCTTATATAAATACACATTGAGGAAAAATAAATTAATTTTATGAATTATGAATTGGTAACGAATTCATTTACGTAAAGGAATGATGAAGTTTTACGTGCGTAAATGTTTTTTTTTTAATTAAAATAATTTATTAAGAGTTAATTTTTTTTTATGTATTACTGCTTCTCATTATTATTTAATTTTCACCGTTGATGTTTCATTATTAATGTATTTCAGGCTGGAACATAAAAAGTGTCGGCACAAGTAACACATCCATAGTAATAGCAGCGGACGACTCACTGATTGCTTGGGGTGTATCACCAACTTATGGGGAATTGGTTAGTACACATTTCATTTAACAGATGATAAATACCTGATAAGAAGGAACTCTTTTATTTTAAAAATTAAATGGATAATGGAATGAATACGCAATGGTTACACTTGCAAACATCAATGTTTACAAGGAACACTCCTTGTAAACATTGATGTTTGCAAGTGTAACCATTTACCTATAATAATATAGTTCATAATATAAATTCGGAGACATTGCTGCCTGCCTGTCTAAGCTGCAGTGAGATTCTTAATTTGAATTAGCGACTTATTCTTGCAGTTTATGTGGTAGATAATTCAAGCTTATATTAAAAGCTCTTTATACG